>NC_136264.1:192416802-192564302 GCF_964187855.1 Myxine glutinosa | reverse complement strand
TGTCTCGGTTTCTTGGTGAAAATTTTCCTTTGGGCGGTGTATTAATTGCTCCGAACGAAATATCTCTCAGCAATTTCCCGTCTGTTAATTTATTTATTTTACATATGTGAATTACACGTCCATGCACACGTGAAATGGAGTTCGTTTTTGCACATGTGAAATGAATACGTGAACCTTTACTTCCGGATAATAATGTTGAATGAATAACAACGAAGAAATATATGTCGGCATCATTGTTGACGTTTTTGTGACGACTGTCATCAAACGGAAAAGTAATATATCTTAACGGAAAAGAAAAAGCAATTTTTTCATATATGTCGACATTTTGAGCTATTTGGGTGGTGTATGACACATCGTCCCTCGTCGATTCCGGTTGAGTCATTAAAGATTTCAAATAAACCTATTTAACGTGTATGTACACATAACTAAAAAAAAAAAAAAATGAAGAAATATCTCTCGGTAATTTCCTGAAACATATTTTACTTCCGGATAATAATGATAAATGAAATAAGAAAGAAGAAATATATGTCGGCATCATTGTTGACGTTTTAGTGACGACTGTCATCAAACGGAAAAGTAATATATCTTAACGGAAAAGAAAAAGCACATTTTTCAGATATGTCGAAATTTTGAGCTATTTGGGATTGTGTATGATTCATCTTCCTGCGATTTAAAAAAATATATATATATTGGCATTTTCCCGTGCGTGCGTGAATTTTCTCAATTATTTCTGATACGGAGTCTAAAACCATCGATAAAAATGAAATCAGATGGTGAGTTAGTTTGGAGATAAAGGCGTGAGAGAGACTCAATGGCCTTCATATTACAGGCCTTTGAGAATTCATTTTGTTCGATAAACGGAAACTTTATTCAGATTTTCTTCCCGTTTTTTTTCCACCGAGTCTAAAACTATGTTAGCGACTGTAAAAAATGAAATGATATATCGAATTATAGTTGAAATAAAACTGTGAGAGAGAGCAAGACACCACAGGCCTAACAAAACAGGCCTCAAAGCTATGCGAGGAAAGAAAATGGTGGATATTTGGTTTTGTAGCCCCTCCCAGACCGGGTGTAGCCACACCCCCGGACAGACGGATCACCTACGCCTATTATCTATCTATAATTCCAGTAATCTCTGTGTGTCTGTGTGTGTGTGTGTGTGTGTGTGTGTGTGTGTGTGTGTGTTTGTCTGTGACCGCTGTTTCTCGACAACCACGGGTCCGATATACTTGAAACTTGCCAGGTATATTGCTGGGGACCTGAGGATGTGCCTTTTCAAGGTTTCATATTAATCGGAGAAGTAGTTACCGAGCTATGGCGATTTATTTACCAAACTCCGCAAGCCGTTCGCTTTGGCTTTGCGAATTGGACCAAACCATTTCATGTAAATAGAGGGGGGGGGGGATTGTCACCGTACTCGCAAGCCGTTCGCTTTGGCTTTGCGAATGGACCAAACCATTTCATGGACCAAACCATTTCATGTAAATAGAGGGGGGGGGGGGGGGATTGTCACCGTACTCGCAAGCCGTTCGCTTTGGCTTTGCGAATGGACCAAACCATTTCATGTAAATAGAGGGGGGGGATTGTCACCGTACTCGCAAGCCGTTCGCTTTGGCTTTGCGAATGGACCAAACCATTTCATGTAAATAGAGGGGGGGGATATAATTTTAGATATATATATAGTACGGGCACGCCCTAGTCTATCTATAATTCCAGTAATCTCTGTGTGTATGTGTGTGTGTCTGTGTGTCGTTTGTCTGTGACCGCTGTTTCTCGACAACCACGGGTCCGATATACTTGAAACTTGCCAGGTATATTGCTGGGGACCCGAGGATGTGCCTTTTCAAGGTTTCATATTAATCGGAGAAGTAGTTACCGAGCTATGGCGATTTATTTACCAAACTCCGCAAGCCGTTCGCTTTGGCTTTGCGAATGGACCAAACCATTTCATGTAAATAGAGGGGGGGGGGATTGTCACTGTACTCGCAAGCCGTTCGCTTTGGCTTTGCGAATGGACCAAACCATTTCATGTAAATAGAGGGGGGGGATATAATTTTAGATATATATATAGTACGGGCATGCACTAGTAATATAGATACTAGCAAAGGTACCTGGCATTGCTTGTCAGCACGGAGTCACTTAACTGAAGGGAAAGAAAGGGATAGAAGGGTTGTAAGTTAGTCAAAATTCATCAGATTTCCCCAAATTTATTTTATTCGAGTGCGCAACCACTCACATGACCACCAAAATGGAAAACAGAAATCAAATCTAAGTTAAAATAAACCCATGAGGCCGCTCGAAGCATTGAAGGAAAAATGAAGGATCATCATCATTTCTCATTTAAATATTTAAGGTATAAGGCTTCGGGTCAGTGAAGAATATTCACAGAAGATTGGGTAAACAGCGGGAGTAACTACAATTCTCAATGTGTTTGTATTAGGGTTAGCGGAGAAAGCAACATGAACACGGGTAAACGGTGGGAGTAAGTACGGCTCTCTTGAAGGTTATAAGTTTAGATCGCGGGAGTCAGCGAAGCTCCAGAGGAACCATCTCGCAGCAACAAATAATATAATAAAGATTTCTAACATGTACTTGGAGACACTTATCCAACTAAGATATCCTAGTTTTGTATTTTTATTTAATGAGCTGAAGTTTGTAGAATTTGTTTTTCACTTGGAAGTTGTGGGTTACGATGTGTGAATAAAGGTGGAAAAAGTCTGATTTAATGCAATTTCATTCCAGGCTACAAGGCAACAAAATGTGAAAATTTTGAAAGGGGATGTGGACTTTCTCCAGGCACTGAAACTACACCGCCATCTTACTCAAACAGTCATTGCGACGTTTAGTGTCCGGCATTCAGTCCGTCGCCTATGGACGTCAAATAGCCAGATTCAATATATGGGTTATGGTGTTCAACTAACCGCCGTCACGGAAGCGACGGGCCAGGTTGAATGCTGGACACCTAGATGACATGTGCGTCCATAGAGGCCTAGCCTAGCACTAGACGTATCATTGTAATGACGCCCCAGGGAACACAACGTGACAGACGGATGGACAAATCCAGATACTTTAATACAAATTATGGCCAGATAGGAACTGAATCCGAGCAGTATAAGGCTGAATGTAAATTTTTTTTCATTTTTCCATTTCAAAAAATGTTTTTTTGCCTGTGTAATGGTCACACATCTTAAAGGCTGAGGGCACTTAAATCATTTGGGGGGGGGGGGGGGGAGGGGTTGGTGAGTGGAGGATCCAACAAAACTGCCCAAAACTCTGCGAACAAAAATATTTCATGTAAGATTTTTGGGATGAGCGGAGGAGTGTTTGGGGGGGGGGGGGTTGGATGGTTGATGGGGGGAGGTGGTGGGCTCTTTTCTTTCTTTTTTTCACCTTTTGGATTCACGGCAGCAACTTGAAGGTAACAATGCTTCAGGCCATCCAGCTTGCGAAACGCTTCACACCGCATTGGAAATGTAAATTTGCCTTTACATCTTGTGATACTTGACACATACATCGAGAAGTACTAATGTGACATGGCAGTCTACCAACGCGCAACTATTTCAGCCGGCCGCCTTGTCTCTCCACATACCGCCACATGCTTTGGCCTAGTCGGCCAAGTTTATCACCCCGAGCTCCTGTTGCTGGTCCCTCTCCATAGGTGAGGCCCAAGGTGTTGTAAAAACAATTCTTCTCTGGTTCAGCTTTGCTTTGTTCATCATGTTTTTGTTGCCCTATTTTTGTGTTCTTCTTTCAGGTTTTCAAGCTCTCCATTTTCCACAGATGTATTTATTCCCAGCTATTTCAATTCTTGAGACAGCTTGAAATACACAGCTTCTTGATCCTAACTGACTGCAGGAACTCGTCAGACCACAAATGTACGCTGGCCTGTGCATGAGATGGCCCCTGAGACTGGTGTCCACTTTATTGTCAAAGGTAGGAACGATAATGAGCAACCAAACGTGATAAAGGGAGACATTGAAGTCTCGTTTGGCTACTATCTTCCTTCTAGACTTTTCAAATTACCCACAATTCCTGCCGGTTGGTCAATCATAAGTATTTTAAGCTTATACTTGCATTCCAGAAAGGCCTACACGGAAGTAATTATTAAATTATTGGCTGTTCGAAAATATATATAATTATCACACCCCCGAGGCCCGAGCACATACTGGATCACTGGGAAAACTACATGCTGATAATATCAGTATTTTGTGGTTGTGGTTGTTGTTGCATAGCCCAGACACTTCTCTCGAACAAGCCCGCAGCACAGAGACAGCCGATCGATCTCGCAGGAGAGACCCAAAGTTCCCCCACATCCAAGATGGTGTACCCCCGTCTTCACAAAGTCAGGGCCATGACAGAGTTAGAGAGAGGAGAGAGAGAAAAGAGGGAGAGGGCTGCTCTCTGGGTACCAATCGGTTGCCCTGACGAATCTGGGCAGCAGGGAAGAATGGGGAAGATATGGCTCCGACTTGTGTTGGCTCCGACCGACAACCACCACAAAGAGGCGTCCCTGATAGTTGTGGTATTTTGTGGTTGTTATAAGAGCTGCAGTGGGTGTTCAGTGTGCGTGTGTGTGTGGCTGTATGCGCTCTACACACACACACACACACACACACAGACACACACGCACACAGTCACAGACACACACAGAAACAGACACACACACACACATGCACACACACACACACACACAGACACAGACACACACACACACACACAGACACAGAAACAGACACACACAGACACAGACACACGCACAGACACAGAAACAGACACACAGAAACAGACACACACACAGACACACACACAAAGACACAGACACGGAAACAGACATACACACACAGACACACACAAAGACACAGACACAGACACACACAGACACACACACACACACACAGACACAGAAACAGACACACACAGAAACAGACACACACAGAAACAGACACACACACACACACAAACACAGACACACACAGACACACACACACAGACACAGACACGGAAACAGACATACACACACAGACACACACACAGACACACACATGCACACACACAGACACACACAGACACACACACACACACACACACAGACACAGAAACAGACACACACAGAAACAGACACACACACACATGCACACACACAGACCTACACACAGACACATAAACAGACACACACACACAGACACAGAAACAGACAGACACACACACACACACACACACACACACACACACACACACACACACACAGACACACACACACACATACACACACACAGACACACACAGAAACAGACACACACACACACACATGGTTGGTTTGTGTCTTTGTGGTTGGTTGTGTGTGACCACGTATGTTGTTCCTTGTCTGGTGCCAGTTTTTCTGCGCTCCTGGTCCGTTTGATGCTTTTATTATACTTTCCAATGGTATCCAGTTTGATACGTTGCTGCTTGGGGAATAATTAACAGTGCGACTGGCTGCCCCTTGTATCTCATTCTTTCCTTTATTTCCTGGTGAGCATACTAAAAAGAGTGCAGGCATTAATAAGTAGACAATAATTTATGGCTTGAAGATTGCTAATTGCAACAGCAGAAGTAATCGAGAGATGTGCTGTTTATACCATAAATACATGCACATGTGTGTCATGTTGCTGATGGGAAAAAGCAATTTAAGATTGTATTACGTTGGCACGTCACGCAGGTGAAAGTGATATATTTCATTTTGCCAGTGTGGGAAGTTTTAATTTCCGGTTGTGTTGTCTGTGAGATGTCTATGGAAGATAATTGTGTTATTTATCCAGCACTTTGTTAATGATAACTCACGGAACAGCAACACCGTTGAGATTATCGTGCTTCCACGCTTTGGCTATAGTGCTGGTGCAGATGCTCCTGTACCTGATGAAAATTAAAAAGGTAACAAGAAAAAGAGCAATCAGAGATTGCAAACCCTCGCCAATATGTATTTTCAGTGGTTTTTAAGGCTTTTGTGTTAAAACAAACTAGCAACGGTACCCGCCCTAAGGGCGGGGCTTCAATTGGGAGGCCCAAATGAAAAGGCTGAATATCAGAAATTGAAGGCTTTTTTTCTTTTAAACGATTTATATAAACATCCGTTAAATCTCGATCGGTGCAGCCGTTTGTGCGGCACCCGGGAAAATAACGTCATGCGGGAGCAAGTATCAGCAGGATGTGGCAGTGTGGGAGTCCACGTTTCTGATCCTCCTTCATGCCAAAGTAGCCAACCACTTCTTCAAGCATTCCGCTCTTCAGATCCGCCTTGAGAGATTTAAGCTTGACAATGAAGACGCGTGCAGTTAGTACTCCCGATGTCGTATGTACTCCCGATACGTGTTTCCTTCATTGTAAAAACTACCAAATCAACAGTTAAAAGGATTTTGAGCCGATAGGTGTTACCGCCTTGGAAAGATCGATGGAGACAGCGATCTGTTAGTGTATACACCGCCCAAATAGCTTTGTGGAATTCTCTCATGTAGAGATTAAACGTCGTTTGAACTTTGGCTGAGGTCATTATTTACTTTTAATTATGTTGATATACGAATGATGTTTAATGATGTTTATATTGGTTTTGGGTCGTCCTTTCCGCATATCTCGTGGGATTATGAGTTGGAGAGACGGCCGTGATGGCGGGGAGAGGGTTGGAATTCTCTCAAGCAGGGATTCAACCCGTGTCCTTATAAAAGGTCACGAGTCACGAGTCCGAGGTCACGAGTCTGATTGGTGCAGCCATGCAGCGATCGGTGCAGCCGTTTGTGCGGTACCCGGGAGAACAACATTGTCACAATGAAAACATCGTCCAATGAACGTTATGCGAACGCGAATGTTATGCGGGAGTCAAAACCTGAGAATGCTGGAGACTAATGCTGAAATTGGAAAGACAATATAGCCTATTTTACTCCAGGGGATCCCAGGATTAACCACCAAAAATATCGTTGTGATCGGTTCAGTCGTTTTTGCAGTACATTCGAACGGACAGACGGACAGACAGACAGACAGACAGATCGACGGATATTTGGTGAATTATAGTAAGATATGGCGGCCGAACCACGTGACCGATGACGTCATCATTTTTTTTTCTCCACCAGTTTATGCCGACATGGTGCTCAAGAAATTTCATCTTGATTGGATGAAGTTTTGTACTTGTCAAATGATGACGTCATAATGGAGGCACCTATGACATCATCATTAATATATTTTATTCCCCATGGATAGTTCTTTACATTGAGCCATGTCTTAATTTTTTCTATTCAGCGCTTTCCGAGATATAGAGGTGCAAAGTTATTCGATTTTTCAAGATGGCGGCCGAACCACATGGCTTATGACGTCATAATTGTCATTAATAATTTTCACAAGTGGAGTTGCACCTACGGTTAAAATGTCCTGTCAATCAGACGAACGGTTGCAGAGAAAATCATATTTATTCTGTGCGGACAAACAGACAAACAAACAGACAGACAAACGGACTCAAATGCAATACCCTCTCCTCTGGCGAGGGTAATAATAATCATCCGATGAAACATGTACAATCCTTCAGGCCAAGAGGTTGCTTGCAATGACACATCTTAGTCTCAAGGGTCTCTTCGTGGACCACACACACACTCCATGGAGCCCTTATCCTTGGTTCCGTCCCTCGTGGATTCCATCCTCCAGTAAGAGTTCAGCACCACAAGCAAATCTGCAAGTGCTCCATGCCAGATGCGCACCACGGTCAACTGTGTTACATATCGAGCTTTCACGAGCAAAAGATACAAGAAAACGGAGAGCATAGGGTATTTTCCAAGTCTGTTTGACATACTTTCCTTCCCTTAAAAAGTAGTATTGTCCCCTGTGGGCCATACGACTTTATGCCAAAGGGCAAAAGTAAGCTCATAATAGCCCTGTCAAATAGAAGCACTTCCCCATTTTTACAGTCGCCGTTCTTGCATTTGAGGGAGTTCGGTGGCAATAAATTAAACTAAAAAAAAACCTTAAACACAAAATTATCACCTTCGATAAAATAGGAGAAATCCTACGTGCCCGTAATGCATTCTTTGTCGTAAAGTCCAGGCATTGCCCCCAATGTCTCCACGGACTAGAAACAGCAGTATTTTAACAGGTTTTAAAGAGTGGCCCATGAAGAAGTTTAGAATTTGACATTCCAGGCAGGAGTGCTTCTTCATTTAAAGACGGCACACTGGGACAGTAAATGGAACCTTATAAAACCCGCCTATTGCTGTCCCCCAAACCACGTGTGCCACCGACCATGCGCCCCGGGCGCTGCTTTGAAAGGCAACGGCCGAATACAATTTTCTTCATGTCAGTTGTACTTGCGGTGACCTTGGCCGGCTCGGCCGGCACTCGCGAGCCGTGCGCCATGCTGACTCGCATCACCCCTGCGTTCTGACTCTGACGGATTTGTTCATCCGTCATGGCCGTCGCTGTCCTATCCTGGCCTTTGCCTGCCAGGCACGGTCCCCGGTGTGGCGGTGATGGATGGCTGTTTTGGGATTCCGGCATGCTGTCTCGCCCCTGAAACACGGCCGTTTAACATGGCGTGCTAATGAACACATGGCTATTTAAACCACAGTCACCAACCTTTAAATCAAATTAGGTCTTCGTTTCCCTCCAGTACTCGGGCCCCGCCACAAGAGCGCCGTGTGGCCTGGTAATTTGCCAGCTCTTTGTTGGCCATTTTCAGGATGCCAACTCCCTCATATTGTCACGAATGCAAACCGAAAAGGCTCCTTAATGCAGCCTGAGGGGATCTTCTTCATCAAAACAATGAAGTTGGTGCCTCGAGGCGCATACGTTCTTTAAGTTTGGGTTTGCCTGTTTATCACTATCTCAACCAAATGTTTATGATTCTCAGATCCCAGGTTCATTGCGAGGTCGGAAGTGTATTTTTTTTCCATTGTCTCCTAATTTTCTTGAATGAAAATTGAAGTATACTTATATATATTTCTGCTGCACGTGATTTACAGTAGGTACATTTACCACTACAAGTCTTCAATCAATCTCATAGTAATATTTTTCAAAGTATAATAAAACCTGTAACCCGATTCAGGGAATACACCAGGAGGTACGAGCTTTTCGTTACAAAAAATGCACATTTTTGTTTTTGCACTTTTAGTTAGCCCTCATTTGACAATGGTCTTAGACACACATTTGACCTGTCATTGACTAAAGATAAAGGCATAATTGTATTTGGGTTTCTGGTTTGGGGTTTGGGCCTTCACTACTGTGCATTATTTCACATATTCTCGAACAAAGAAAACACAACGACGAAGCACAAATATACTTGAATAGGGTATAGCTGGAATAGTATGCAAATGTGGATAAGCAGGGGGACAATCAAAATGAAATTATACGGACGGACAATAGAGAGAGCTTGACTGGCAGACAGGCAGACAACTGATTGCTCCCGCTCGGCAAACGTCTCAACAACAAGCAATGAATGACAATGAAGGAATGAATTGCTAAGGGAAGGTGTGCCAGAAAGGATCGTTCGGACAAAACGCCCATGGGATGGTGGGCTGGGGTAGGTGGCATGCCTGCCGAGCTGCTGAGCGAGTGCGCCGGAGAGGAGGATGGAGGCATGGAGGAAAGGCTGGCTGTCACGCAAAGTGTGTGATGGAATTTGACCGATTGCAGCATTCCAGTGACAAGATGGATGGCCAACTTGTGGACGGTCTTTTTCCCCTGGCGTGTGCGTCTGGTCTGTGTGTGGGCGTGTGTGTGTGTGTGTGTGTGTGTGTGTGTGTGTGTGTGTGTGTGTGTGTGTGTGTGTGCGCGCACGTGTGTGTGCATGTGCGCTTTTCTTGCAATGGAACATGAATCAATGGTCAGGGTTGTCCCTGTACAGCAACTCTCCACCCTTTGTTGAAAGGTTTGATCAAGGACAAGCATTCAGCAGCAAATCATATTATCCTCAAAGAGATGATATTGGCTTCCAAATGAAATCCTGCTCTCCCTCGTCATGCAGGAATACATTTGCTGTTTTAATTCATCACCAAATATGCAAGGAAAGTAGGCCGCAAAAGCAAATATCCAGTAGTTTTTCCACCGATCCTCTATCGTGTCACTTTTTATACATGACCCGTGATGACCAGGCCCAAACCTGTGTTTGGCATCAACTGTCATAGTGGCCCGGCTCAGCACACTTTCCCATTGTGAAAAGTCCGAAATCTCATTATGTTTGATTGACTTCTGGAAGAGGAGAGGATGCGCAGGACTTGTCTACATTGTGATAATGTAGAATGTCTCATGTGTACGTAAGATGAGCCACGACGGACCATCGACGAGGTAGCATTCCACTTCTTCCAAGCGCAGTCGTTCTGAAAGGAAATTCCAAAATATAATGTGGGCCCGATGTCAGTATATGCAGTTTGAAGAATGTGTAAGCAAAGAAAAAATACTTATATAGATGGTTTATGATATCTCCGACGACGCCTCATAAAATACAATAACTTGTTTGTAATTAAACAAATAATTAAATACTGATGCCAGTCTTGGGCTTTTGGACACCATTGCCATGACAATGCCAGCTAAGCACCAATCTGATTCTATCTTATAAGGCCCTTAACTCTTAGATGCAGGCGTCAAATATCCTACATAAACGCAGCCATTGGGCCTCGGAGGCCCAACGGATGTATTCGTGTTATGTTTTTTTTTTAATATATAGATTTTTTTTCTTTCATATCCTTTTTCAATCCAAGTCGATGCTCTTTGATGTGTATTTGCTCAAAAAATGTGAATCATTGATCCTATTAGTTGGAAGAATTCCATACAAGTAATGAATCTTTTTCTTTTCCTTTTTGCAAAAAAAAAAAATTTTCCTTGGTTTTTCAACGTTTTTATCTCTAAAAAGTTGAGGCTCGTGGAGGAGTATTTGCTCAAAAAATATGATTCACTGATCCTTTTATTTAGTATGTATATGTCCACAACTGTCAAAAATCCTACACCTATGCAGCCATTGGGCCTCGGAGGCCCCACGAATGTATTTGTGTAAAGATTTTTAATTTTCATATTTTTGTCACTGAATTATTTGTAACCAAGTTATAGGAGCATATAATGAGGCTCATGTCAAGAAAATAATGATATAACATAGTAGTACAACAACATTTATGCAGGGCCTCGAAGGCCCCAGGCCTGCATTCGTATCGGATTTTCGGGTTATAAGTGAAGAATGAAGATTCTCCCACGAGCCTGAATGAATTTTTATTTATTTATGTCACTGAATATTGTGTAACAATGTGAAAGTCGGTGAAAATGAGGCTCATTCCATTAAAAAAAATAATTTACAGCATAGTTTTTGCAACAAAAAAAAATTGTGAGCCTCCGAGGCCCAATCACTGCATCCAAGGGTTAAGGTCGGCTCGTGTATTTTATCCAAGTCCAGGTTGCAGCCAGGGAGTAAACCTGGTTGTGTCACTAGGTGATGGTGTTGCTTTATTTTCAGGTTTCTAGGCAGGATTGTTTGTGCTGTACAACACATGGTATAATGTACAGAAAGGCGTAATGAAAAAAAAGAATTTTGTCCGTAATTGTTTTATACGCATTAAAACCTGTCGCTCACAGTGGTAAGAGTGTCAGCATCTTGTGGGCCACCCTGTTTAAACGCTGCTGACCTGTCTTCTCGGATTGGGCCTGGGCCAGCACAGGCCACATGGATAAGGAATGTTGGCCATATGAATTTTATAATTAAATTATCACCCCAAGATGCCAGTGTCAAGCAGTGGCGCATCCGCCTGACGTCATCGACGTGTGGTGCTTGAGTACATCTCGCATTTCTTAGTAGAATCGAGATCGACACGTTGTCTCGCAGAAACTATATACTGTCCAAAGGTTGTTGGTTTCCACTTGCCCTTGCCATATTGATGGGCGGGCACAGCATGGGCTCACTGCATAACTTCTTCTGTTCGAGAATCAGTAATGGCTTTGGTGCACGGAGGGAATGATACTTGGTATTAACTTGTGACAGGAGAATGAACAACATTCTGTGCCCTGTCAAACATTTTCTTTGATCTGTTACTTGAGAAAGGCAATCAAAGTAAATCTCACAGACACAGGTTTTATTTATTCCTGGGGGTCCCCCCTTCACCACCGCCACAGCATAATTGTTGAAGAATGCAACTCACAGGCTTGTTGATTTACTTTTGTTTCATAAAGAAAAGTATGATTATTACCTCCGCCACCAAAGGTGGATGGAGGTTATGTTTTCACCCCTGTCTGTCTGTTTGTTTGTTTGTTTGTCCGTTTGTGAACACGATATCTCAAAAATATGTCGACGGATTCGGACGAAATTTAGCAGAGATGTAGCGTATGTGACAAGGACGAAATTATTAGATTTTGTTGAAGATCCGGATTTGGATCTGGCTACAATAATTTTTTAAGTGATTCTTCAACATTGGGAGATTGGGCCAAACACGATGCATAGCAGGATATCTCAAAAAGTTGTGGACGGATTTGGACAAAACTTGTTGGAGAGGTTGTGTGTGTGACAAGGAAGAATCGATTCAATTTTGGTGAAGATCTGGATTCGGATATGAGAATATTTTTAGTTTCGATTTATCTTCACCATTGAATGATGTGGACGCCTGGTGTTGGCTTAGCGGTTAGGGTTCCGGCTTGGGATACCTAGGATCCTGGGTTCGAATCCCGGTCGATCGCTGAATTAATGGCAGGGGGGTTGACTCAACCTGTAACCATCCTTCTGAGGTCGGCAAATTGAGTACCAGTTTCACCCTGTGGCAAATTGAGTACCAGTTTCACCCTGTGTGTAGCAAGAGGCGACAAACAGGGTTGGTGGCAGGAAGGGCATCTGGCCATAAAACATTGCTTCAAAAAGGGAACCAAGGTGCCATAAAAAGGGAACCAAGGTGCCATAAAAAGGCCAACCCCCACCTTGCGGGGAAAAATGGCCTTGGTAGGCGGTTCTTCTTCTTCTATTGAGTGATATGGCCAACCAGGCGAAGGTATACTCTCTACGGAGTGCCGTTCTAGTTATCAAAAATCATAACGGCATTTAAAATGACTGAGAAAAATTACTCACCCATATATATTTTTACTGAAATTAAAAATTACGAACGTCTCACCTCTAGCATTGTAGTTGCAAAAACAACCGGAATGGTCATGCATTCAACCGAAATACGAAATGAGTGTGGTAAAAGTTTTGGACGGAATGAATTCACCTTTCCTGAGTAGAAACAAAATGGTGAATGGAGCTAACACTGAAATTGCATGCACTTCCTTTCATCGACGAAAACGACGTCACTTCCTTGAATGTGTGGTCACTTCCTCTGTGACAGAAATAAATACACATGGCATATATATATATATGAGGGCTGTCAGATGCTTGTGATTGGCAGGTGGTGGCAGACCTAAAGGCACAATTGGTATTCCCAGAGGAGATCTGTGTGACAAGGTTGCGGCCTGACATTGTCATTTGGTCAGGTGCAACAAGACAGGTCATCTTAGGGGAATTGTCTGTACCTTGGGAAGAGAACATGGAGGATGTGCACGAGAGGAAGAGAGGAAAGTACAGTGAGCTGGAGGCAGAGTGCCAGGAGAAGGGTTGGCGAGTTTCATGTCAGCCATTTGAGGTGGGGTGTAGAGGGTATATTGGCAATCCTTTTCTGCATTTCTTGCTTGGCTTGGAGTGTGTGGGACAGAAAGAAGGAGGATGTGTGACAAAGTGGCCCAGGTTGCCTTGAAAGGCTCATTTTGGATATGGAGGAACTTTATGGAGGCACGTCGAATGGTGTAGGTTGATGATACCTAATATAAATGGAGGTGTGTGTGTGTGTGTGTGTGTGTGTGTGTTGCAGGAGTGGGTCATGAGTGGGTGTGGTTTTGCATGAATGGTTTTGCATGTTTGCATGAGTGGTGCATGTTGGTAAGGGTAGGTGGTTGGTTGTGTGTGTTTATTTTATTTTATTTTTTTTGTTACTATTATTATTTCTTATTTTGTGTATGTGAGTGAGGGTGTGTGTTTTTGCATGAATGAATTTTTGCATGAGTGTGTGTGTTTTTGTATGTTGAGTGGTGTATGTTGTAAAGGTAGGTGGTTGGTTGGTGTTGTGTGTGGATGTGTGTGTATGAATGATCTGGTGTGTTTTGTTGGTGAGTGGTGAAGGGTATAAAGGTGGGTGTTTGAGTGTTCCACCATGTTTGTTTGGTGCTGTGGATTCTGGATGTGGAGGTCTTGCTGTTGTAGTCTGCATTCGCACTGGCTGGGGGTGGGGGTATGTACGCATCCAGGTGTAGTTGCTGCATGTGGATGTGTATGTGCCCCTGCTGGCCCACCTTAGCTGACCGTATCGAGGTTGAAGGGCCGAAACGGGATGATGCTGAGGACCCGGTCAGTGCGGCACACTTGTGACCAGGTGTGTTTTGAACATATATATATATATATATATATATATATATATATATATATATATATATATATATATATGTCGGATTGGGACTTTAGAACTTGGGACTCAGAAGACTCAGAGAAAGGAGCAACGGATATATTTATTGGAACTCGTTTACACAAGCTTGCGGGGAACAGGGTGTCGCAGGAAGCTCACATGAAATGACCAACACTACAACAAGATGCTCTGAAATAATTCGATTTAAACTTGCTTTATATAAGGAATATCGGGTGTGGTTTTAGCTCACAAGATACAGAGACAGAATGGGCTCATTGGCCCTCCCACCATAGTCCCATCCTGTTGTTCAGTTAGTTAGAGGAAGCTCATCAAGGCCACTCATAGGTTAACTCAGATAAGGAGATGGTCAGCCATATGTGGCAACATGTTTACAACTTTCTGTATAGAAACCTTGGTTGGGAAAGTACAAAAGGAGTGGGCACTCATAAATGTGTCAGCCCACAGGATATTGGCAAAGTCATATGGGAGGCAGAGAGATAGCAGCTGCAACCAAGGCCAAAGAGGGGAACTAAGAGATTGTGCCCACACAGGCCAAGAGCTCACAAGCACAGAACTCCTTATTAGGATATTACACATCCTCAATGCACAAGAAAGGACTAAGTATTATAAAAGAGTACAGCAATCAGTCAAAACAAAACATATAATTGGTTATACTTGGTAATTGGTAAAGCAGCAAGAATTAACAAAGGGGGAGGGGCATAATAGCTCCCTACATATATATATGTATATATATATATATATATATATATATATATATATATATATATATATATATGTATCTATATGTGTATATCTATATATATATATATATATATATATATATATATATATATATATATATATATATATATATATATATATATATATATATATATGTATACATACAAAGCCGACCAGTCAAAAGTTTAGGTACACCCAACATTTTTTGACATTTTACTGTTTAATGTGCAAAATGAGCATAATATGTGAACAAAACTCCTACCAAAGATATATCTGCTTATCTACTGATAGTATATTGTGCTTCAATGTATCTTTCTTGTGCGAAATGTAGGTTTAAAGCAATTTTTGGAAGTAGGTCCAAACTGAAACACAAAGTTAATGTTATTAACGTTTCATCTCGGGAGCAAAAACTGTTTACAAATACTCTGCTCTGTGCAGAATGAATGTTTGTGCTTTGTTTCTTCTTCACGTGCAATGTCTATTATTGCCAGGCATTGCACAAAATGTTTACAGAAAGGGCAGCCATACAATCTAATGAGTGTTTTGTGTTTTAAATTGCATGAACATGGGTGCCAATGCTCAGCTAATGCCAGAAAAAAGACAGGCAATTGTAACTTTGAGAAATATATATGTATAATGTATATATATATATAAATATGGTACATATATCATATATATGGTTCTCTTTTTGAGGCAATGTTTTTATGGCCGGATGCCCTTCCTGACGCCAACCCTTTTAGTCGCCTCCTACGACACGCAGGGATACGGTGTACCTATTCTAAACCGGGGTACACACCGGGTTTGGAAAGAGCGACCATCGGGTTCTTGGTCACCTCTCTTACCAAGGCCCTTCTCCCCCGAATGCTCAGTTTGGCCGGGCGGCCAGCTCTAGGAAGAGTCCTGGTTGTTCCAAACTTCTTCCATTTAAGAATTATGGAGGCCACTGTGCTCTTGGGAACCTTCAATGCAGCAGAGATTTTTTTGTAGGCTTCCCCAAATCTGTGCCTCGACACAATCCTGTCTCTGAGCTCTGCAGGCAGTTCCTTCGACCTCATGGCTTGGTTTATGCTCTGATATGCATTGTCAGCTGTGAGACCTTATATAGACAGGTGTGTGCCTTTCCAAATCATGTCACAATCAATTGAATTTACCACAGGTGGACTCCAATCAAGGTGCAGAAACATCTCAAAGATGTTATAGAGAATTGGGAGGAACCTGAGCTAAATTTCAAGTGTCATAGCAAAGGGTATGAATACTTATGTAAATGTGATATTTCAGTTTTTTCATCGTAATAAATTTGCAAAACTTTCTAAAATCCTGTTTTCTCTTTGTCATTATGGGGTATTGAGTGTAGATTGATGAGGGGAAAAATGAATTTAAACGATTTCAGCACAAGGCTGCAACATAACAAAATGTGAAAAAAGTGAAGGGGTCTGAATACTTTCTGAATGCACTGTGTGTATATGTATATATATATACTATGTTGATTGGCTAAAGCCTATACTGATGTTCTTATGCGCGTGAAGCATAATATGGCAAAGGGCGGAAATAAAAGACGAAATGGTCGTAATTATTGTTTAAACCTCACATTTAGGTCTATTTGAACATTGTTATCCTTTACGTGGGTGATCTAGGAAAATCAAACATCAAAAAAGGACAAAATTATTAAGAAATTTAATGTTTCACATTTTTATCAACTTTGTTATTTTATATTCTTGATAAAAATGTTGAATTTTTCTCCTATTAAGACAGTTTGAAATGTCACACAGTTGTGAAACATGTCTGGCAATTCAGCACCAAGTGAGCAGTTTTCTCCATGTGCATCGTTTGCCATAATTTGAGAGTGGTTTTACCCATGTGGGTGAATCGTTGGCTATACCTGAATAGTTTAAATTTTGCCCATGGTGAATACATAATTGTGAGTGGTTTCCCCATAGAAATATTATCTCTACATGAGTGATCAGTACATGTGTAGTTTTCTCCAGGTGAGCGGATAGCAACACGCGGATGGTGGATGGCAGGATGTGGGTGGGTGGATGGCAGGATGCGGGTGGATGGATGGCTGGACACGACTGGGTGGATGGCAGGATGCGGGTGGGTGGATGGCAGGATGTGCGTGGATGGATGGCAGGATGTGGGTGGGTGGATGACAGGACGTGGGTGGGTGGATGGCAGGACGTGGGTGGGTGGATGGCAGGACGTGGGTGGGTGGATAGCAGGACGTGGGTGGGTGGATGGCAGGACGCGGGTGAGTGGATGGCAAGACACGGGTGGATGGATGGCTGGACGCGGGTAATTGGATGGCAGGATGTGCGTGGATGGATGGCAAGACGTGGGTGGGTGGATGACAGGACGTGGGTGGGTGGATGGCAGGACGCGGGTGGGTGGATGGCAGGACGCGGGTGAGTGGATGGCTGGACGCGGGTGCGTGGATGGCAGGACGTGGGTGGGTGGATGGCTGGATGCAGGTGGGTGGATGGCAGGACATTGGTGGGTGGATGGCTGGATGCAGGTGGGTGGATGGCAAGACGCGCGTCGGTAGATCCAAAAGCAGGGCGTGAGTGGTAGATGGAAGCACGGTTGTAACGTGTCTGTAATGGAAGTTTTTTTGGAGGTTTGTACTTGCTTTCAGTTTTTCTTGTTCGAGGAAAAGTCTTTCTTCAAGCATATAATATTACCTGTTGTGCGATGAGAATATCATTAGCATTTAATGACATTTACGCGTTACGGACGAGTGATGAAATTCCAAGATGAGATTGCCTACTTATTTAGTTTTAAACTTGGGATTGCTTTTTATCGGTGTTGTTCCCGCAAAGTATTAAGCTCAATTTTAAAGCTAATTGCAATATTAAAGTTACCTGTACGAACTCATTGCTTCCTGCGCCACACACTCATTTGGAGCTGCAACATTTCCCTCGACGATGAGCCCTTGTCAGCTTTTTCCATTGGGATATCATCAAAACGGTTTCCCTGCTAAATAAACCACTATCTAATCTGTTGCACCGATTACATTTGCGTTTTGATTGCTCGGCTACTTTTCCCTGACACCTGGATGTCCAGTTGAGCTTGTTTGCCTCGGTCCTGAATGCAAAAGAGGAAAAGGGCATCGTGTTCGCCGCAAGAAAATTCCCTGAAAAGATCATTGTAGTTACTAGAGAAATACCCGTGCTACGCACGGGTGGGAGGCCAGAAGCAAACAGACAATGCAGATACGGCGAATGCTAAAGCATGAAACCAATAAATTCCACATTCCTGCAGCACCTTCAGTCGCACGTCAGACATGGACAGCAAGTTCGTGAAGGACTTCCATGAAAAACGTACCTGTTCGCAAACAAACGGGTACGTTCACGTATAGAAACATCGATCGTGGGACCGTGGCGAATCTGCATATGGCGATGGCAAAATATCAGAAATTGAAGGTTTTTTTATTTTAAACGATTCATATAAATATCCGTTTAATCATATCACACGCAAATCATCATAATCTAAACAGTATCTTTAGAATTTCAATAAAAGCCACATCACTGTTCATATCGGTAAATAGTATTCCATCGTGTTTCAAATCGTGATCGATACACTATGATCGTGATGATCGTGATTGTGAATCGTGATCGATAATCGTGTTCACAATCGCTATGTCGTATGTACTCCCGATACGTGTACCAAATCAACAGTTAAAAGGATTTTGAGCCGATAGCTGATATGGCCTTGGCAAGATCGATGGAGACAGCGATCTGTTAGCGATCGATGGAGACATGTTGCTTTCCCGGGTGCAGCCGTTTGTGCGTCGTCACAATGAGAACAATGGATGTTATGCGAACGCGGATGTTATGCGGGAGTCCAAACCTGAGAATGCTGGAGACTAATGTTACGTGCTCCTCCCCAAACCCCGTTCACGGTGTACCTCCGAGCCCCGAAAGGAGTCACGGCAGAAAGATGTGTTATTATGTGTGTCAATGACCAATGGTGAAACCACACCAACCAATTGTTACCAAAAAACAAGTATTGTATTGATGTCACACAAGAATAACAGCACAAGTACAATATACTTTCAATTGCACAACCAAAATACCATATAATTCCTATGATGGTACCATCAGTTTCTTACTCGATAACTCACTGTGCTCCACGTGAGCAAAAAGTAACATTTAGTCAGGTTCACTATGTTAACAAATATAATTTCGTTCAAAATTTTGGTAGATTAGCAAAACTATACATTTTTGGAATATTCAGAGCATGAGGAATCCAAAAATTAATGTTTATATTTGCGTAGACACCTTTGCGAAAATGACACTCAGGACAGTGATGAAGATAGTCAGGTTCACTATGTTAACAAATATAATTTCTTTCAAAATTTTGGGATTAGCAAACCTGTACATTTTTGGAATCTTCAGAGCATGGAGAATCTGAAAATCAATGTTGGCATTTGTACAGACACCTGCATGGCCGCCATTTTGGATTTTGAAAATGGCCGCCATAAAATACATATTTTGCGCGATCTCGGCTTCTAGTCAACCTAGAGACTTAATTAAATATGCTAATCCTATGTTTTCTGGGTCAAGGAATCCAATAAAGGCCTCAAAATAGTGCTCAGGATTATAGAAAAGCAACAAACAAAGGTAATTGAAAACCATTGTCTTTATATTTGTGATATAACTGTATTACATAATACATGATATTGCAAGTCCTTTGAAGTTATAGGTTGTTATAGGAAGTTATAGGTAGTATCAGATTGAACTATAAGTCCTATACACAGGATCTACGAGGTCTATACCATTCAGGAATATGCTTTTACAGATCTTCATCACTGTCCTGAGTGTCATTTTCGCAAAGGTGTCTACGCAAATGTAAACTTTAATTTTTGGATTCCTCATGCTCTGAATATTCCAAAAATGTATAGTTTTGCTAATCTACCAAAATTTTGAACGAAAAAACATAGTGAACCTGACTAATTCCCCAAAGTCTCTGTCCCAGCACCAAGCCAAAGTCGATCCACGCTCCTGTGATCACAACAAACAGGTCGTATCGAGACCAGAATCCAGTTCGGCTGACAGTCAACGCTGCCGAAGAGCCGCAAAGGTGCACCCAAAAGGCGACTGGGAAATCACACCTTCGGGTATGAACGTTCAACGGCCCCCAAACGGAGAACCGCAAATTCCCAATCGAAATCCACATTACACACGCAAGCCAGGCTAACGGCTGGGCGCGGTGAAATGGCTGGAGCGAGGTGAAAAGGCTAGAGCGATGTGAAATGGCGGGAGTGAGGCAAAATGGCAGGCGGGCCCGTAATGGAGGCATACCTGCTCTCCAACAACGATTCACTTCGGAATCAACCGCAAAACCCATCACGCAGGTTTATCTGTCACAGCGATCACGACTCTGTCACAGGAATCCCTTTCCCGGGAAAACCAATGTTCACTCGTGACCCATGTTCGCCAGCGTCTCCTCGAGACCTCAAAGCCGATCGGCCATTCTCTCCCAACCTCACTTGCTCCGCTTTTCCTTCCTCTTCCTCTTCGGGTTTCTCCCGATCCGGTTTCCGGTTTCTTTTAAAACACTAATTTTTCCTTTTGTAGACAGTTGTTTCCATTTCACTCAAACTATACCAAGAATAGTACATGGAACCAAAAATGCTTACAGTGGATGAAAACCACAATGAAGGAAGTGACGAATCCGTAACACTAAAGCTGAAATTGGGAAAACTAAATAGCCTATTTTACTCCTGGGAATCCCAGAATTATCCTCCCAAAATATCGCTTCGATCGGTTGAGCCGTTTTTGCGGTACCTTCGAACAGACGGATGGATATTTGGTGAATTATAGTAAGATGATGGATGACGATTTGCTTCGGTTGCATTATTATTATTATTATTATTTTTTGTATACAAGATCGAGGCTCGTGAAAGAGCTAACATTAATCACACAAAAAGTCAAACCGACACACAAAACACAAAAAATAAGGGGAGTGGCAGACAAGATGGGGAGAGAGGGGGAAGGACACAAACACAACATTTGAGAGCAGGGACATCGGGAGAAATGTGGGAGGGGGAGGGCTTTGGGGGAGGTGGGAGAGGTATAAAACATATGAACACTGCAAGCACTTCCAGGAAAGAAGTTGGAATTTAAAAAAAAAGTGCATCTGGGGTGAATTAGCGGGGGTAGAAAAGATCAAGGTTTTGGATGGGGGAAGATAAGAGATGGTGAACAGCTGTTTTAAAGACCTGGAGGGAGGAGTGGGATTGAAGGGAGTGGGGGAGTTTGTTCCAGAGGCGGGAGAAAAGGGGAATGAAAGAGTGAAGGTGAGCAGAGAGCCTAGATTTTGGCAGTTTAACCATAAGAGGGTTGCAGGCAGATCTTGTGCGACCTGAAGGAATATTGGGGGGACAGAGCACAGAGAGCTGGGGGAGCAAGGCTGGAGAGGAGTCGGTAGAAGACAGAAAGACCACCAACCTGCCTGCGGTGAGTGAGTGAAAGGCCCTCGGAGTTAAATTCATCGCAGGAGATTCCAATGATTCGGAAAAGCTTTGGTTTCAACAGCGTGAAGCCGAGCTAGATGTGAGGCAGGAGCACCAGCCCAGAGGGGGGAACAGTATTCCATTGAGCTGCGGATGAAAGCCTTGTATGTGGTGAGGAGCCCAGGTGTGCCAAGGAAGGACTTCGCATGATGGAGGATGCCCAGTCGGCGACTGGCTTTGGAGGCCAGCTTGGAAATGTAGTTTTCCCAAGAAAGATCATGGCAGATAGTGAGACCCAAAAGCTTGAGCGACAGAACTTCTTGGAGAGGATTGTTGAGAAAGTAGATGGGAGGGTTTTCCAGTCGGTCCTTTCAGAGAGACATTGTAAGAGTGTGAGATTTGTCAGGATTGAAAGACATGTTCCACTTGTTTGACCAGTCTGATTTTTTTCCAGGTCTGCAGAGAGTGAGCAGGCTGCAGACTGCCGATCTGAGGGATGAGGAATGGAGCGGCAGATAGTGGAGTCATCAGCAAAGAGATAGAGAGGATTTTCCAGAAAGTCGGAGAGATCATTGATGAAGACCAGAAATAGCACAGGGCCCAGAACACTACCTTGGGGAACTCCAGCCAGAACAAGAAGGGGAGATGAGAGAAATCCATTCAGGGCCACACGTTTCCTTCGACCAGAGAGGAAGTCCGCCATGAGTGGAGATTCCCATGGATACCATAGGAGCAGAGTTTGGTGAGCAGAGCTGGGTGCCAGACCGTATCGAAGGCACGTGATATGTCAAGTGAGACAGCTCTGATTTCCTGTTTGGCATTGAGGACCTCCATCCATTGTTGAGACAGCAGCAGCAACATGTCCAGAGTAGAATGACCTGGTCTGAATCCAAATTGATGATCAGAGATCAAGCCATTGGAGAATAAGGATTTGATATCCGAAGCAATGATGGATTCCATGACTTTGCTGATAATTGGAAGCAGGCTGATTGGTCTGTAGTTGCAAGGATCTGTTTTTGCACCTTTTTTGTGTAAAGCGGTAATGTTTGCTGATTTCCAAGATGCTGGCAGATGACCTTGAGCAAAAGAGAGGGTGAAAAGAACAGAGAGAGGGTGAGATAGAGTGGCAGAGCAGGATTTTAGGACCCGTGGGCTGATGCCGTCTGGTCCAGTTGCAGAATCAGAGTCGAGGTTTCACAAAAACATCTCCACCTTGTCAGGAGAGAGGACACAGAGTTCAGGAGCAGTTGGGTTCGACTGGGAAAGGTGGGAACAGAGAGAGATGGGTTTGAGACAGAAGATTTTGAGGCAAACACAGAGTTGAGGCATTCGGCTTTGTCACGTGCGATGTCAACTGTGTAGCCATTTGAGGTAAGGGAGGGGACGGGATGGAGGGAGAACAAACACCAGAAACGGTTTTGACCAGACGCCACCAGGATTTGGAGGAAGGAGACAGGTTTGAGAGTTCAATCTTGAGTGTGGAGAGATAGTGCTTCCTGGCACTCCTGAGGGTAGACACACACTTGTTCCGAGCTTGGTGGAAGGAACTGAGATTGCCTTCAGTTGGATTTGCCTTCCAAGAGGCAAAGGCAAGTTGTTTCATGGCAACTGCCTCACCACAAGATTCAGTGTACCATGGACGGGAGGAAGGGTAAGACAACTGAAGACGAGATGGGATAAATCTGTGCATGAGAGAGCAGTTTGCTTTGGAAGAATTCCCAGGAAGAATTGATGTCAGAGGCAGTAGAGATGGGAGACCAGTCCAGATGATTGATGGCTGCTTGCAGACCATGCCAGTCGGCCTGAGTGAAATGCCAGACTCGTCGACGCTGAGGAGGCTCTCTGAAAATGGTCAGAGAGATGTCCACTTTAACAAGCACATGATCAGAAGAACCGATTGGAGCAGAAGAAGAGCAGCACACATTTGCAGGGAAGTTAGTCATAACCAGGTCCAGAAGAGAAGATACTCCATTGACTGAGATCCGGGTCGGGAATTTGACAGATTGTGTCAGTCCCAATGAGTCGCAGACGTCCTTTGCTGAGGTGCCACGGCTGGTGACAGAGGAACCCACACCCAGCCAGCTGGCATGATGACAGTTGAAGTCACCACATATGAGGAAGAGAGTTTGGATGAGTTGATAGAAGTTGGTCCATGTTGTCCGACAGCGAAATGTAAATGGAGTCGTCACTGTTTGGAGGACGGTACAGAACACATATGAACAAAAGGTGGGTGCGGAGAGGAAGCCGTAGCCAGAGGTACTCCTGGGGGTGGGGTGGAGAGAGAGCAGTGCAAGGAGAGTGAGGAAGAGAGTTTTTGATAAAGATAGCCACCCCACCACCAGGACGAGGCTCAGGTCTATCATACCGGAGGAGGGAGTAACCAGGAAGAGATATTAAGGAATCAGAATTATTAATCAGAATTAATCAGCATTTGAACTATTCCCAGTAAATTTGACAGGATATTGAAAGTGATGCTTTTGGCAGTAGCATTTGGTATATGGTTATTTTATTGTCTAAAGGTAGCCATAATGAGTCAAGTAATATGAACAGGTCTATAAAATACCATTGTGGGCTTTACCGTGTCAAATTGATGGTGCGCTATGTGACCATTGATGCATTGACATTGGCAAATGGTATCCCAAATGTATATTACTGATGTAAAATGATGTAAAAAGAAATTATCGTACGCATTGAGGCTTTCGACTCGATATAGTCCGACGGACCAGTTTTGTCGCGGACTCGTTGCAACTAGATGAGTGTTTATGCCCTCTTGAAGACCTTGTTCACCAGAATAAGCTCAATGCGGGACATCCTTTTTATGTGGGATGTGCCGGAATAAAAATAATGGATGTTGAGCCAGTTCTTGCAAAATAATGAAATCCCAGCTTTATGGGTCTAATAAATAAACTCTAGCAATGAATGTTCATAGTAAAATTAATTCTGACATTCTAGGCAGTTTTGGCTGAATTAAGTGCACAGGATTGAGGGATTGAAATCCCATATCCTTTTTTTTGTACACATAGTCAAGGCTCCTGGAAGAGCTAGTATTAGTACACTGAACGGATCAGGACACAATAGGATAAAAAAAAATGCAGTTAAGAGAAGGGGGGGTGGGTGCAGGGAGTACCAACAGCAGAGTTGAAGGCCAATAGACAGGCAGACTTGGACAAACAATGGGTGTGGGGAGGAATGAGGAACATCAGAGGATGTATCCGGTGGACAAGATGGATACAGAAGGAAACTCAAGAGGGAAAACTGGAAAATTTGGAAGGAGGAGGAATTGGGGTTGGGTAGGTTAACAAGGGTAGAAAAGATCACTTTTTTGGATTGGGGATGATCTGAGATAATAGCAAAGACCTGTCTTTAAGACTTGGAGGGAATAATGAGATTGAAGGTTAAGGGGAAGTTGGTTCCACTGGAGAGCAGGGATCCGGAATTTAGGTATTTTAACAAGAAGGAGGTTCATGGTGGACTGTGTGCCCTGCAGAGACCTGGGGATTTGGGACAAATCACGGAAAGAGCAGAGGGAGCCGGTAGAAGACAGAGAGGCCCCAGCATATCATATCATGGTGAAGTGAACACTCCAACCTTGACAGGGAGAGTAGATGAAAGGATTGCTTTGAGAGATGCATATTGGCTACGAGAGTGGAGGAAGTCAGCAAGTCCTGTGTGGAGTTGGCCTTGGAAATCACAAGCAGAGAGTTTGGAGAGCAAGCCATGGCATAATATCCATCACTTACTGGAATTCTGCAGGAAGGATGCGGCAGCATTCTTTCACGAGAAACTCAATCAACACCTGTTTGATGGAGGTGGAAAACACTGTCTCAGGAATCGCTCTAGAGTCTAGAATATCACATAGATGCTCGATTTGGTGAATAGGAAGGCCATGACATGGAAACATCAGTGTCATGCGACCAACCCATTGGGCGACCACATTCGGGGAAGGGGTCTCCTCTTGCAGCCATAATTATAGGAAACCAGGCCGATGCAGCATTTTTATACGTGGCCCAAAGCATGCTGGGATGTTATTCGCTGAATTAGCACATGAGCCACACCTGTATGGAAGCCATTACTTTGCGTTCCTCATTTACCCAGGTGTTTCCAATTTTTTGTCCACTACCTGTATCTTCGGCCATTTTCTTCATATTGCTCATCTAATTTCTTCTCTATGAAACCTCTTTTATGGAGAACTTCCTTTTGTTAGATTTTCTACCTTTAAATTTTGTACAGAAAAAGTTCGATGGAATACTTTTTTTTTTCAAAGAATGTTGGATAAAACGCATTCTTTTGATTTTTCCTAGAACACATTCTATAGAAATTCGAAAGAACCTGTTCTATAGAATTTGCTCAAATCGTTAAGAATTTATAATTTTCTCTAGAACATGTTCTTTATCAGATCAGCAGTGACAAATGAGACTTTAGAAGCCTTGTATCACATCCACATCATATACCAGGCCTCACTGGCTTCATTGACACACTCTGACCATTTCACCTCCACACCTCACTCCAACCCATATATTAGAAATTCTGGACACTTCTCCAGAAATTCACGAGAATATTTAGATTATATTAGAAACAAGAAAAAAAGCAGAGATTGCAAACCCTTGCAAGGATGTATTTTCAGTGGTTTTTAAGGCTTTTGTGTTAAAACAAATATGACGGCCGAACCACATGACCGATGACGTCATCATCATTTTTTTTTCTAAACTAATTTATTCCTACATTATGCTCAAGAAATTTCATCTTGATCGGATGAAGTTTTGTACTTGTCGAATTATGACGTCATAATGGAGGAACCTATGACATCATCATTAACATATTTTATTCCCCATGGAGAGTTCTTTACAATGAGCCTTGTTTCAATTTTTTCTATGCAGCGCTTTCGGAGATATCGAGGTGTAACGTTTTTCGGTTTTCCAAGATGGCGGCCGAACCACGTGACCTTTGACGTCATAATTATCATTAAAACATTCTACAGGTGGAGTTGCACCTATTGTGAAAATTATCTGTCGATCAGACCAACAGTTGCAGAGAAAATCATATTTATTCTGTGCGGACAAACGGACAAACAAATGAAAAATCGGTCAGAGACCGAGGACTTGCCAGAATGTACTTTTTTATCGGCCACTTTGGACAAATATGGCTGCCGAACCATGTGACCGATGATGTCATCATTATTTGTTTTCTAAACTAATTTATTCCTTGATGATGCTCAAGAAATTTCATCTTGATCGGATGAAGTTTTGTACTTGTCGAATTATGACATGATAATGGAGGTACCGATGACATCATCATTAACATATTTTATTCCCCATGGAGAGTTCTTTACAATGAGCCATGTCTCAGTTTTTTCTATTCACCATTTTCGGAGACATAGAGGTGCAAAGTTTTTCCGTTTTTCCAAGTTGGCGGCCGAACCACGTGACCGATGACGTCATCATTATTATTTTTTTCTCCGCCAATTTATGCCGTCATGTCGCTCAAGAAATTGCATCTTGATTGGATGAAGTTTTGTACTTGTCAAATTATCAAATTATGATGTCATAGTGGAGGCCTTGAGCTGAGAGAGTTAAATATTGGGCAGTCTATTCCAGGGCAAGACAAATATGTGTGTAAAGTTTGGCGATTCTACGTGCAACGGTGTAGACGTAGTGCTGCGCACAGACAGACAGACAAACAGACAAATGAAAAATCGGTCAGAGACCGAGGACTTGCCAGAATGTACTTTTTTATCGGCCATTTAGGACAAATATGGTGGCCGAACCACGTGACCGATGACGTAATCATTAACATATTTTATTCCCCATTGAGAGTTCTTTACAATGAGCCATGCCTCAATTTTTTCTATTCAGGACTTTCGGAGATATAGAAGTGCAAATTTTTTCGGTTTTTCCAAGATGGCGGCCGAACCACGTGACCGATGACGTCATCATTAACATATTTTATTCCCCATGGAGAGTTCTTTACAATGAGCCATGTCTCAATTTTTTCTATTCAGCACTTTCGGAGATATGGAGGTGCAAAGTTTTGCGGTTTTTCCAAGATGGCGGTCGAACCAAGTGACTGATGACGTCATCATTAACATATTTTATTCCCACATGGAGAATTCTTTACAATGAGCCATGTCTCAATTTTTTCTATTCAGCACTTTCGGAGATATGGAGGTGCAAAGTTTTTCGGTTTTTCCAAGATGGCGGTCGAACCACGTGACTGATGACGTCATCATTAACATATTTTATTCCCCATGGAGAGTTCTTTACAATGAGCCATGTCTCAATTTTTTCTGTTCAGCACTTTCGGAGATATAGAGGTGCAAATGTTTTCGGTTTTTCCAAGATCGCGGCCGAACCACGTCACCGATGACGTCATCATTTGGGCACAGTATATTAGAGGGCAAGACAAATACGTGTGCAAAGCTTGGCGATTCTAGGTGCAACGGTGTAGACGTAGTGCTGCAAACAGACAGACAGACAGACAGACAGACAGATGAAAAATCGGTCAGAGACCGAGGACTTGCCGGAATGTACTTTTTTATCGGCCATTTAGTACAAATATGGCGGCCGAACCACGTGACCGATGATGTCATCATTAACATATTTTATTCCCCATGGAGAGTTCTTTACAATGAGCGACGTCTCAAATTTTTCTATTCAGGACTTTCGGAGATATCGAGGTGCAAAGTTTTTCGGTTTTTCCAAGATGGCAGCTGAACCACATGACCGATGACGTCATCATTAACATATTTTATTCCCCATGGAGAGTTCTTTACAATGAGTCATGTCTCAATTTTTTCTATTTGGTGCTTTCGGAGATATGGAGGTGCTAGGTTTTTCGGTTTTTCCAAGGTGGTGGCCGAACCACGTGACCTATGACATCAACATTAACATATTTTATTCCCCATGGAGAATTCTTTACAATGAGCCATGTCTCAATTCTTTCTATTCAGCACTTTTGGATATATGGAGGTGGAAAGTTTTTCGGTTTTTCCAAGATGTCGGCCGAACCACGTGACCGATGACGTCATCATTAACATTTTTTGCAACCTTTTTGCATTTGCATTTTTGCATTTGCAAGTAACCAACCAACCAACAATCTTTTCCGGCAAGTAACAAACGGACTTAAATGCAATACCCTCTCTTCTGGCGAGGGTAATTCTATCATGTTTCATATATCTGTAAAGACTTTATTTGGAATCAATTATATGGCATTCTCTATATTTCTGTAGAATTGCTTTCAACTATTTTTCGGGATGTAAACAGGGCAAATTGAACTCTAGCAAGCGTTACGCCTAGGTCCCCCGTCGGTGAAGTGATGTGAGTTGACAAAGTGGAAGACGCAAGGCGGCCATCTTGGATTTTGACGTGGCCACCCAATTTTCAATAGCGTTCTTCCTTATGCCTAGTTACATCCACACACCGGATTAGAAGTTGGTACTTCGCTTATTTTTCAAGATATTCCGCTCACAAGGTTCAGACATACATGGCGGCGGTCATCTTGGATTTTGACGTGGCGACCCAATTTTCAATAGCGTTCTTCCTTGTGCCTAGATACACCAACACACCAGATTAGAAGTTGGTACTTCGCTTATGTTTCAAGATATTCCGCTCACAAGGTTCAGACTTACATGGCGTCAGACATACATGGCGGCGGCCATCTTGGATTTTGACGTGGGTTGCACCCACACACCAAATTTGAATGCGGTCCTTCGGTTACGCACGCATGTAGGCACGTATGCACGCCTGCATGCACGCCTGCACGCACGCACGCCCGCACGCACGGACGGACGGACGGACGGAGGGGAAAACCATAGTCCCCCTTTCGCTCCACGGTGCGACGGGGGACAATTACCCCCACAGTTCCTTGCTCAAAAATTCCAATCGCAGACAGGTCGGTGGTCTCTGTCTTGTTCCACCTCCCTTATGGTTTTGCAACCTCTGCTCTTTCCGTGCTTTGTCCTTCGCAGGTTTGGCAGGACGTACGCCGTCCACCATCATCCCCCTTCTGGTGAAACTCCTAAATTCCAGGATCACTGCTCGCCTCTAATTTTTTCCTCTTTTTTTTCCTGCCTGCGGAACAAATGTCCACATTCTCATCAATCTCATTATTCCCTTCAAGATAGCTGTTCACCACTATCGCAGATCATACCCAAACCTAAACCATGATCTTTTCCATCCTCGTTAACCCTCACCCCAACTACCTCAAGCCCACCTGTTTCCAAATTTCCAGCTTTTCCTTCTTGAGAGTTTACTTCGGTATCCATCCTGTTTACCCCATGCATCCTCCCTGTGCCCCATTCCTCCCCACACCCTCTATTTTGTCCTTCAACTCTACTGTTGCTGTTTCCGATCTCTCTCTTCTGTTCCTTTGGTTTTGTTGCATCCTGATCCGTTCAGTGTTCTAGTTCTTCCATGAACCTTCACTCTGTATACCAAAACACGAAGAGATGACCAGGATGACATGAATGACCCTTTGTACAGGTGTACATTTGAAAGTGTATTGACAATATCTCTATTGTTTCCACTAAGGAAGTTAATGGAGGTGTACTAATGGTCTGGGCAGCGCTTTGTGTTGTGCACTAGATGGGCTGATTTCTACAAAGGCCACTCACTCCGTGCTGATGCTGCACATCACTCTGGTCCGCATGTTGTGTGTTCTTATCCGCTTCGTTTCTCTTCATCACAGTTTTTCCATTGCCTTTTCATTCCCTGTTGTTCAGCTCTTCCATGAGCCTTTTAATCCCTATGAAAGGTGCATATCATTATGTTCAGCCTCTATTCTGATCACTTTGGGTGCTTTTTTTGGATGTGGATGGCAGAGGGTGGCATGACCTTACAAAAACTTAATTGGGCATTATAATTTCCAGTCTTCATCCTCATTGAGAAATTATGGGATGAGGTATGACGGACTGCAGCAGCATTTCTTGGTTACACGAAATTGAGATGATATTGTTCAAGCAATGGTAGTGTAAAGGTTAGAGCATTTGCCATTAAACAAAACTCCTGGTATTGATTCCATGATCAAATCAGGCTGTCAGCACGTCCGTCGTTGTGGTGTGGGAGGTGGTGATGTTGTGTCTCCATCTGTGGATGGCGGCTCATGTTGGGGGCTCACCGGCTGTCTTGAGGTGGCATCTTTCTTCGTGTGCCGTGTGCATTGCTGTGCATAATGTGCCTTGAGACATGCACAATATACCATGAGCTGTGCACCTGTGCCGTGAGCCAGGAATAATGTGCTGTGAGCTATGCACTTCTGCCATGAGCCTTGCATAATGTCCTGTGAGCTGTGAACCTGTGCCGTGAGCCATGCACCTATACCGTAAGCATTGCATAATGTGCCGTGAGCTGTGCACCTGTGCCGTGAGCCATGCACTTCTGCCATGAGCCTTGCATAATGTGCTGTGAGCTGTGCACCTGTACCCGTGAGCCATGCACCTATACCGTGAGCCTTGCATAATGTGCTGTGAGCTGTTCACCTGTGCTGTGAGCCATGCACTTATGCCGTGAGCCTTGCATAATGTGCGGTGAGCTGTGCACATGTGCCGTGAGCCATGCACCTATACCGTAAGCCTTGCATAATGTACCGTGAGCGTCGTGAGCCATGCACCTATACCGGAAGCCTTGCATAATGTGCTGTGAGCTGTGCACCTGTGCCGTGAGCCATGCACCGATACCGTGAGCCTTGCATAATGTGCTGTGAGCTGTGAGCTGTGCCGTGAGCCATGCACCTATACCGTAAGCGTTGCATAATGTGCTGTGAGCTGTGCATCTGTGCCGTGATCCATGCACCTATACCGGAAGCCTTGCATAATGTGCTGTGAGCTGTGCACCTGTGCCGTGAGCCATGCACCGATACCGTAAGCCTTGCATAATGTGCTGTGAGCTGTGAGCTGTGCACCTGTGCTGTGAGCCATGCACTTATACCGTGAACCTTGCATAATGTGCTGTGAGCTGTGCGCTGTGCACCTCTTCTGTGAGCCATGCACTTATACCGTGAGCCTTGCATAATGTGCTGTGAGGTGTGCACCAATGCTGTAAGCTGCGCATAATGTGCCGTAAGCCGTGCCTGGGCCAAAGGACAAATCTTCAGCTTTGAAGGTCTCAGCAATCCCTTGCATGTTCGATATGGTCCCAGCTTCCAATGTAATACTGTTACATCGATTTCCCAGATTTTTTGGAACACGTGCTTGTTTACCGATCATAACATGGCATTTTCCATATACTGTACTGTGCGTTTCTTTCACAATAGGAAACAAGCTTGTGGATTTGCGGAGAGGAATAGTTACCTGCTAATATCATAATAAGTGCTTTGATCAATAAGTCGGTGGTCTTATAGAGAAGTAGAAAAATAGGGATGATCATTCATATAAAAGAGCAGTGTCATTCGGCCGAGGTCGTTTATTACTGATATGTGAAACACCCGGCAACCTACGCATACAGAAAAACAAGACTTTTTGGAATGCTGGTGGCATTTTACATCCAATCATCATGCAACTTTACTAGAAAATTCTCCATGGGTAGTCGCTATAATGCTGAAGGTTTCGTGTCAATCGGTCAAGTGGTTGCGGAGAAAACTAATTTAAAAGCGAATAAAGGTGAAAAGGTGAGGGCCTCGACCAACGCTCCACAACGTGGTCGAGGATGGTTGTGGACGCGACGCCGAGGAGCGACGAGAGCCAGCCCGGGCAACCTCGGGGCCCCCACCCCTTTCTCAATTTTATAACTTTTTGAGGAACTTTCTTTAGTGAAAAACAAAAAACATTTTAAAAAAACAAATGGGGTCACTTTATTTAGCCGTGTGATCAAAAATAAAGCAGATAGCGGGACGTTTGGACCCATCGAGTCAATTCATACTCTCGAATGTTGAACACTATTTCTCCATGAGATTGGCAAAAAATATGTGAGAAGAGGGTTAATAAAAATTTTTTTGGACAAAGAGGATACAAACCCATTTCTTTGTGAGGCACATTAAGCATTTTCTGTAAAGTTTGAAACTGTACCATTAACAGCGGAAAATGTCGTTTTGTTTCCGGCAAGAAAGCAAAATCAGCTTCTGGGTTTAAATGTAACGATGATAAAATGAGGATGAGCCGATGAGGTGTTTCACTGCTCTGTTTAAAAAAAATGACTGGAGAGTCATTTAATTCCTTATTAATATCAGGCCACAGGCTCACTAGCATCTCCGTAAATGACTTGCGGGTCAAAAATGTAGCATTTGCGTTTTACCAGGACGTGTACTAAGGTACGGTAATTGGTGCCTTTGCTTTTGCTTGGAAGCCAAAGTTCTGTTGGTATGCCTGAGATTGCTCAGCACCAAGTAATCCTACATCTTGGCAAGGCGGCTACTGGCAGGAGCAATGAGGCCTCATTAAGCAGGAAAAATCGTTCATTAAGTCTGGTGGCTTTGTAATAATAGCAACTTGATATTGTCGACGACGTCGTTGAGTCCACCATCAACGGAGTGCTCTAATGTGGTGCTGCCCCGATACGCTTCACTTCAGTTCTTCATCTTTAAAGGGTTTGTTACCTGCGTCACCGAAGATGTACCGAGGTTATGTATTCACCCCTGTTTGTCTGTTTATCTGTGCACCAATCTACTCTATGACACGTCTTAAAAAATAGGGGTAATACCCCTGGGTGCTCAACCGGTAGAACAAAGCAGTACGCTTCACCGACTGAAGGTATTTTAAACAGTATCACGGTATTTTGAACAGTATCACGGTATTTTAAACAGTATCACGGTATTTTGAACAGTATCACGGTATTTTAAACAGTATCACGGTATTTTAAACAGTATCACGATATTTTAAACAGTATCACGGTATTTTTAACAGTACCACGGTATTTTAAACAGTATCACGGTATTTTAAACATTATCACGGTATTTTAAACAGTATCACGGTATTTTAAACAGTATCACGGTATTTTAAACAGTATCACGGTATTTTAAACATTATCACGGTATTTTAAACAGTATCACGGTATTTTAAACAGTATCACGATATTTTAAACAGTATCACGGTATTTTAAACGGTATCACGGTATTTTAAACAGTATCACGATATTTTAAACGGTATCACGGTATTTTAAACAGTATCACGATATTTTAAACGGTATCACGGTATTTTAAACATTATCACGGTATTTTAAACGGTATCACGGTATTTTAAACAGTATCATGGTATTTTAAACAGTATCACGGTATTTTAAACGGTATCACGGTATTTTAAACGGTATCACGGTATTTTAAACAGTATCACGGTATTTTAAACAGTATCACGGTATTTTAAACAGTATCACGGTATTTTAAACAGTATCACGGTATTTTAAACAGTATCCCGGTATTTCAAACAGTATCCCGGTATTTTAAACAGTATCCCGGTATTTCAAACAGTATCCCGGTATTTTAAACAGTATCACGGTATTTTAAACAGTATCACGGTATTTTAAACAGTATCACAGTATTTTAAACAGTATCACGATATTTTAAACAGTATCACGGTATTTTAAACATTATCACGGTATTTTAAACAGTATCACGGTATTTTAAACGGTATCACGGTATCTTAAACAGTATCACGATATTTTAAACAGTATCACGGTATTTTAAACAGTATCACGATATTTTAAACAGTATCACGGTATTTTAAACGGTATCACGGTATCTTAAACAGTATCACGATATTTTAAACAGTATCACGGTATTTTAAACAGTATCACGATATTTTAAACAGTATCACGGTATTTTAAACAGTATCACGGTATTTTAAACAGTATCACGGTATTTTAAACAGTATCCCGGGATTTTAAACAGTATCACGGTATTTTAAACAGTATCACGGCATTTTAAACAGTATCACGGTATTTTAAACAGTATCACGGTATTTTAAACAGTATCACGGTATTTTAAACGGTATCACGGTATTTTAAACGGTATCACGGTATTTTAAACGGTATCACGGTATTTTAAACGGTATCACGGTATTTTAAACGGTATCACGGTATTTTAAACGGTATCACGGTATTTTAAACGGCATCACGGTATTTTAAACGGTATCACGGTATTTTAAATGGTATCACGGTATTTTAAACAGTATCACGATATTTTAAATGGTATCACGGTATTTTAAACAGTATCACGGTATTTTAAATGGTATCATGGTATTTTAAACATTATCACGGTATTTTAAACGGTATCACGGTATTTTAAACAGTATCACGGCATTTTAAACAGTATCACGGTATTTTAAACAGTATCACGGCATTTTAAACAGTATCACGGTATTTTAAACAGTATCACGGTATTTTAAACAGTATCACGGTATTTTAAACGGTATCACGGTATTTTAAACAGTATCACGGTATTTTAAACGGTATCACGGTATTTTAAACAGTATCACGGTATTTTAAACAGTATCACGGTATTATAAACAGTACCACGGTATTTTAAACAGTATCACGGTATTTTAAACAGTATCATGGTATTTTAAACAGTATCATGGTATTTTAAACAGTATCACGGTATTTTAAACAGTATCATGGTATTTTAAACAGTATCACGGTATTTTAAACAGTATCATGGTATTTTAAACAGTATCACGGTATTTTAAACAGTATCATGGTATTTTAAACGGTATCATGGTATTTTAAACAGTATCATGGTATTTTAAACAGTATCATGGTATTTTAAACAGTATCACGGTATTTTAAACAGTATCATGGTATTTTAAACAGTATCACGGTATTTTAAACAGTATCATGGTATTTTAAACGGTATCACGGTATTTTAAACGGTATCACGGTATTTTAAACGGTATCATGGTATTTTAAACGGTATCACGGTATTTTAAACGGTATCACGGTATTTTAAACGGTATCACGGTATTTTAAACGGTATCACGGTATTATAAACAGTACCACGGTATTTTAAACAGTATCACGGTATTTTAAACAGTATCATGGTATTTTAAACAGTATCATGGTATTTTAAACAGTATCACGGTATTTTAAACAGTATCATGGTATTTTAAACAGTATCACGGTATTTTAAACAGTATCATGGTATTTTAAACGGTATCATGGTATTTTAAACAGTATCATGGTATTTTAAACGGTATCACGGTATTTTAAACAGAATCATGGTATTTTAAACGGTATCATGGTATTTTAAACAGTATCATGGTATTTTAAACAGTATCACTGTATTTTAAACAGTATCACGGTATTTAAAACAGTATCACTGTATTTTAAACAGTATCACGGTATTTTAAACAGTCTCATGGTATTTTAAACGGTATCACGGTATTTTAAACAGTATCACGGTATTTTAAACAGTATCACGGTATTTTAAACAGTATCACTGTATTTTAAACAGTATCACGGTATTTTAAACGGTATCACGGTATTTTAAACAGTATCACGGTATTTTAAACAGTATCATGGTATTTTAAACAGTATCACGGTATTTTAAACAGTATCACGGTATTATAAACAGTATCACGGTATTTTAAACAGTATCCCGGTATTTTAAACAGTATCACGGTATTTTAAACAGTATCACGGTATTTTAAACAGTATCACGGTATTTTAAACAGTATCACGGTATTTTAAACAGTATCACGGTATTTTAAACAGTATCACGGTATTTCAAACAGTATCACGGTATTTTAAACATTATCACGGTATTTTAAACTGTATCACAGTATTTTAAACGGTATCAAGGTATTTTAAACGGTATCATGGTATTTTAAACAGTATCACGGTATTTTAAACGGTATCACGGTATTTTAAACAGTATCACGGTATTTTAAACAGTATCACGGTATTTTAAACAGTATCACGGTATTTTAAACAGTATCGTGGTATTTTAAACAGTATCACTGTATTTTAAACAGTATCACGGTATTTTAAACAGTATCACTGTATTTTAAACAGTATCACGGTATTTTAAACAGTATCACGGTATTTTAAACGGTATCATGGTATTTTAAACAGCATCACGGTATTTTAAACAGTATCACGGTATTTTAAACATTATCACGGTATTTTAAACAGTATCACGGTATTTTAAACAGTATCACGGTATTTTAAACAGTATCACGGTATTTTAAACATTATCACGGTATTTTAAACAGTATCACGGTATTTTAAACAGTATCACGATATTTTAAACAGTATCACGGTATTTTAAACGGTATCACGGTATTTTAAACAGTATCACGATATTTTAAACGGTATCACGGTATTTTAAACAGTATCACGATATTTTAAACGGTATCACGGTATTTTAAACATTATCACGGTATTTTAAACGGTATCACGGTATTTTAAACAGTATCATGGTATTTTAAACAGTATCACGGTATTTTAAACGGTATCACGGTATTTTAAACGGTATCACGGTATTTTAAACAGTATCACGGTATTTTAAACAGTATCACGGTATTTTAAACAGTATCACGGTATTTTAAACAGTATCACGGTATTTTAAACAGTATCCCGGTATTTCAAACAGTATCCCGGTATTTTAAACAGTATCCCGGTATTTCAAACAGTATCCCGGTATTTTAAACAGTATCACGGTATTTTAAACAGTATCACGGTATTTTAAACAGTATCACAGTATTTTAAACAGTATCACGATATTTTAAACAGTATCACGGTATTTTAAACATTATCACGGTATTTTAAACAGTATCACTGTATTTTAAACAGTATCACGATATTTTAAACAGTATCACGGTATTTTAAACGGTATCACGGTATCTTAAACAGTATCACGATATTTTAAACAGTATCACGGTATTTTAAACAGTATCACGATATTTTAAACAGTATCACGGTATTTTAAACAGTATCACGGTATTTTAAACAGTATCACGGTATTTTAAACAGTATCCCGGGATTTTAAACAGTATCACGGTATTTTAAACAGTATCACGGCATTTTAAACAGTATCACGGTATTTTAAACAGTATCACGGTATTTTAAACAGTATCACGGTATTTTAAACGGTATCACGGTATTTTAAACGGTATCACGGTATTTTAAACGGTATCACGGTATTTTAAACGGTATCACGGTATTTTAAACGGTATCACGGTATTTTAAACGGTATCACGGTATTTTAAACGGCATCACGGTATTTTAAACGGTATCACGGTATTTTAAATGGTATCACGGTATTTTAAACAGTATCACGATATTTTAAATGGTATCACGGTATTTTAAACAGTATCACGGTATTTTAAATGGTATCATGGTATTTTAAACATTATCACGGTATTTTAAACGGTATCACGGTATTTTAAACAGTATCACGGCATTTTAAACAGTATCACGGTATTTTAAACAGTATCACGGCATTTTAAACAGTATCACGGTATTTTAAACAGTATCACGGTATTTTAAACAGTATCACGGTATTTTAAACGGTATCACGGTATTTTAAACAGTATCACGGTATTTTAAACGGTATCACGGTATTTTAAACAGTATCACGGTATTTTAAACAGTATCACGGTATTATAAACAGTACCACGGTATTTTAAACAGTATCACGGTATTTTAAACAGTATCATGGTATTTTAAACAGTATCATGGTATTTTAAACAGTATCACGGTATTTTAAACAGTATCATGGTATTTTAAACAGTATCACGGTATTTTAAACAGTATCATGGTATTTTAAACAGTATCACGGTATTTTAAACAGTATCATGGTATTTTAAACAGTATCACGGTATTTTAAACAGTATCATGGTATTTTAAACGGTATCATGGTATTTTAAACAGTATCATGGTATTTTAAACAGTATCATGGTATTTTAAACAGTATCACGGTATTTTAAACAGTATCATGGTATTTTAAACAGTATCACGGTATTTTAAACAGTATCATGGTATTTTAAACGGTATCACGGTATTTTAAACGGTATCACGGTATTTTAAACGGTATCATGGTATTTTAAACGGTATCACGGTATTTTAAACGGTATCACGGTATTTTAAACGGTATCACGGTATTTTAAACGGTATCACGGTATTATAAACAGTACCACGGTATTTTAAACAGTATCACGGTATTTTAAACAGTATCATGGTATTTTAAACAGTATCATGGTATTTTAAACAGTATCACGGTATTTTAAACAGTATCATGGTATTTTAAACAGTATCACGGTATTTTAAACAGTATCATGGTATTTTAAACGGTATCATGGTATTTTAAACAGTATCATGGTATTTTAAACGGTATCACGGTATTTTAAACAGAATCATGGTATTTTAAACGGTATCATGGTATTTTAAACAGTATCATGGTATTTTAAACAGTATCACTGTATTTTAAACAGTATCACGGTATTTAAAACAGTATCACTGTATTTTAAACAGTATCACGGTATTTTAAACAGTCTCATGGTATTTTAAACGGTATCACGGTATTTTAAACAGTATCACGGTATTTTAAACAGTATCACGGTATTTTAAACAGTATCACTGTATTTTAAACAGTATCACGGTATTTTAAACGGTATCACGGTATTTTAAACAGTATCACGGTATTTTAAACAGTATCATGGTATTTTAAACAGTATCACGGTATTTTAAACAGTATCACGGTATTATAAACAGTATCACGGTATTTTAAACAGTATCCCGGTATTTTAAACAGTATCACGGTATTTTAAACAGTATCACGGTATTTTAAACAGTATCACGGTATTTTAAACAGTATCACGGTATTTTAAACAGTATCACGGTATTTTAAACAGTATCACGGTATTTCAAACAGTATCACGGTATTTTAAACATTATCACGGTATTTTAAACTGTATCACAGTATTTTAAACGGTATCAAGGTATTTTAAACGGTATCATGGTATTTTAAACAGTATCACGGTATTTTAAACGGTATCACGGTATTTTAAACAGTATCACGGTATTTTAAACAGTATCACGGTATTTTAAACAGTATCACGGTATTTTAAACAGTATCGTGGTATTTTAAACAGTATCACTGTATTTTAAACAGTATCACGGTATTTTAAACAGTATCACTGTATTTTAAACAGTATCACGGTATTTTAAACAGTATCACGGTATTTTAAACGGTATCATGGTATTTTAAACAGCATCACGGTATTTTAAACAGTATCATGGTATTTTAAACAGTATCACGGTATTTTAAACAGTATCACGGTATTTTAAACATTATCACGGTATTTTAAACGGTATCACGGTATTTTAAACGGTATCACGGTATTTTAAACGGTATCACGGTATTTTAAACAGTATCACGGTATTTTAAACAGTATCACGGTATTTTAAACAGTATCACGGTATTTTAAACAGTATCACGGTATTTTAAACAGTATCACGGTATTTTAAACAGTATCACGGCATTTTAAACAGTATCACGGTATTTTAAACAGTATCACAGTATTTTAAAGAGTATCACCGTCTTTTAAACAGTATCATGGTATTTTAAACAGTATCATGGTATTTTAAACAGTATCACGGTATTATAAACAGTACCACGGTATTTTAAACGGTATCAAGGTATTTTAAACAGTATCATGGTATTTTAAACGGTATCATGGTATTTTAAATAGTATCATGGTATTTTAAACAGTATCACGGTATTTTAAACAGTATCACGGTATTTTAAACAGTATCACGGTATTTTAAGCAGTATCACGGTATTTTAAACGGTATCATGGTATTTTAAACAGTATCATGGTATTTTAAACAGTATCACGGCATTTTAAACAGTATCACGGTATTTTAAACAGTATCATGGTATTTTAAACAGTATCACGGTATTTTAAACAGTATCACGGTATTGTAAACAGTATCACGGTATTTTAAACAGTATCACTGTATTTTAAACGGTATCATGGTATTTTAAACAGTATCACGGTATTTTAAACAGTATCACGGTATTTTAAACGGTATCACGGTATTTTAAACAGTATCATGGTATTTTAAACAGTATTTTAAACAGTATCACGGTATTTTAAACAGTATCGCGGTATTTTAAATGGTATCATGGTATTTTAAACAGTATCATGGTATTTTAAACAGTATCATGGTATTTTAAACAGTATCACGGTATTTTAAACAGTATCACGGTATTTTAAACAGTATCACGGTATTTTAAACAGTATCACGGTATTTTAAACAGTATCACGGTATTTTAAACAGTATCACGGTATTTTAAACAGTATCACGGTATTTTAAACAGTATCACGGTATTTTAAACAGTATCACGGTATTTTAAACAGTATCACGGTATTTTAAACAGTATCACGGTATTTTAAACAGTATCACGGTATTTTAAACAGTATCACGGTATTTTAAACAGTATCACGGTATTTTAAACAGTATCACGGTATTTTAAACAGTATCACGGTATTTTAAACAGTATCACGGTATTTTAAACAGTATCACGGTATTTTAAACAGTATCACCGTATTTTAAACAGTATCATGGTATTTTAAACAGTATCACGGTATTTTAAACAGTATCATGGTATTTTAAACAGTATCACCGTATTTTAAACAGTATCATGGTATTTTAAACAGTATCACGGTATTTTAAACAGTATCACGGTATTTTAAACGGTATCACGGTATTTTAAACAGTATCACGGTATTTTAAACAGTATCACGGTATTTTAAACGGTATCACGGTATTTTAAACAGTATCACGGTATTTTAAACAGTATCACGTTATTTTAAACAGTATCATGATATTTTAAACAGTATCACGGTATTTTAAACAGTATCACCGTATTTTAAACAGTATCATGGTATTTTAAACAGTATCACGGTATTTTAAACAGTATCACGGTATTTTAAACGGTATCACGGTATTTTAAACAGTATCACGGTATTTTAAACAGTATCACGTTATTTTAAACAATATCACGGTATTTGAAAAAGTATCACGGTATTTTAAACCAATTTCAATGGTTTCTAGGAGACAGGGCAGCATGTAGAATCATGCTAACATTAATCATAAGACTTTGTTTTTTAAAATTAACTATTTTGGGGGTAATCCCCCCTCCGTAGACCCACTTTGACCCCGATTTTTCTAATGCCGTGAACAAACTTTGGTTCATCATGGGTGCAGAGGGTTGTGGTCAAGTTTCATCAAAATTATGTGTGTCGTTTCAGAAAAGAGAGCAAATACCTATTTTGGAGGGCCAAACCCCTAGTAGACCTCCTTCGACCTCGATTTTTTGTTAATGCTGTGAACAAACTTTGTTACATCACGTGTGATTAACAGAACGTTGTGGTCAGGTTTCATCTGAATTGTATGTGTAGTTTCTGAAAAGAAAGCAAATACCTATTTTGGGGGGTCAAACCTGGACCCACTTTTACCCCTGGTAGACCCCATTAGATCCCGATTTTTTTTTGAATGCTGTGAGAAAACATGAGTTGCAACATACTAAATATAATTTTAGCCAAATTTGGTCACAATCTCAGCAGTTTCGGAGAAGAAGTTGCAAGTGTTTACAGACTGACGGACTGACTGACGGACAGACTGATGGACTGACGAACTGACGGACAATGTGCCATCCCATAGGATCCACGGTACTACGTTCCAGGTGAGCTAACATAGCTTGGCGACATCTCTTTGAGCCACTAGACAATAATCTTAGTTCACTTTGCAATACCAACTCATTTTTCACGTTGTTTGAATGAACAAAATGAAGTGTTCATAATACAGCCAAACTTTTCAAAAATTGAATCCACTTGTTCAGAAGGAGGAAACTTGGAGTGTTAAATAGCATTAAACAAAAACGCCTTCTCGTGTGTGAAAATGAGTGAATGAATGATCGTTTTTAAGGCCATTTTTCCCCACGAGAGAGGGGGTTAGCCTTGTGGCCTCCATGACCTCATGGTTCCCTTTTTGAGGCAATGTTTTTATGGCCGGATGCCCTTCCTGACGCCAACCCTAAGTCGCGTCTTACCTTGCGCAGGGATACGGTGTACCTATTCTAAATCGGGGTACACACCGGGATCATTAATCCCAGCAAGCTGGTACTCAACTTGCCTACCTTGGAAGGATCACAGGCTGCGTGACAGGCCCCTGGCATTAATTCAGCGATCGACCGGGATTCGAACCCAGGATCCTGGGATCCCAAGCCAGCACCCTAACCGCTAAGCCAACACCAGGTTTTGTGGTGTGTTTTTTGTGTGTGCGCGTGTGTGTTTTTTTTTAAATATTGAATGCAAAGGTAATACAAGTGCAACTCAACTGGCAAAGGTTAAGCAAGCTGAGACTCTCAGTACAATCATAGTGAGCCTGGACGTACAAGCAGTGGAAACTGATCTCGTTTGAACAATTTTACCCGACAGGGCAATGCTGAAAGATCCGACATATCAGTGCGATACAAAATATAACCTGTTCAACCTGGCGGAGGTATTACCTCTACCAAGTGAGTGAATGATTGGCCACTCTCCCATAAAGCCCAGATTTGTGATGCATCTAACGTCGGCATCTCTCTAAGCACCAACTCATCTAGTGTAGTCGTCCCTCGAATCACCTACTCATCTAGTGTAGTCATCCCTCTAATCACCAACTCATCTAGTGTAGTCATCCCTCTAATCACCAACTCATCTAGTGTCGTCATCCCTCTAATCACCAACTCATCTAACGTAGTCATCCCTCTAATCACCAACTCATCTAGTGTAGTCATCCCTCGAATCACCAACTCATCTAGTGTAGTCCTCCCTCTAATCACCAACTCATCTAACGTAGTCATCCCTCGAATCACCAACTCATCTAGTGTAGTCCTCCCTCTAATCACCAACTCATCTAACGTCGTCATCCCTCTAATCACCAACTCATCTAGTGTAGTCATCCCTCTAATCACCAACTCATCTAGTGTAGTCATCCCTCTAATCACCAACTCATCTAACGTAGTCATCCCTCGAATCACCAACTCATCTAGTGTAGTCCTCCCTCTAATCACCAACTCATCTAACGTCGTCATCCCTCTAATCACCAACCCATCTAGTGTAGTCATCCCTCTAATCACCAACTCATCTAGTGTAGTCATCCCGCTAATCACCAACCTATCTCGTGTAATCATCCCTCTAATCACCAACTCATCTAACATAGTCATCTCTCTAATCACCAACTCATCTAATGTAGTCATCCCTCTAATCACCAACTCATCGAACATAGTCATCCCTCTAATCACCAACTCATCTAGTGTAGTCATCCCTCTAATCACCAACTCATCTAGTGTAGTCATCCCTCTAATCACCAACTCATCTAACGTAGTCATCCCTCTAATCACCAACTCATCTAGTGTAGTCATCCCTCTAATCACCAACTCATCAAACCTCGTCATCCCTCCAATCACCAACTCATCTAGTGTAGTCATCCCTCTAATCACCAACTTATCTAGTGTAGTCATCCCTCTAATCACCAACTCATCTCGTGTAGTCATCCCTCTAATCACCAACTCATCTAGTGTAGTCATCCCTGTAATCAACAACTCATCTAACTTAGTCATCCCTCTAATCACCAACTCATCTAGTGTAGTCATCCCTCTAATCACCAACTTATCTGGTGTCGTCATCCCTCTAGTCACCAACTCATCTAGTGTAGTCATCCCTCTAATCACCAACTTATCTAGATTAGTCATCCCTCTAATCACCAACTCATCTAGTGTAGTCATCCCTCTAATCACCAACTCATCTAGTGTAGTCATCCCTCTAATCACCAACTCATCTCGTGTAGTCATCCCTCTAATCACCAACTTATCTAGATTAGTCATCCCTCTAATCACCAACTCATCTCGTGTAGTCATCCCTCTAATCACCAACTCATCTAATGTAGTCATCCCTCTAATCACCAACTCATCTCGTGTAGTCATCCCTCTAATCACCAACTTATCTGGTGTCGTCATCCCTCTAGTCACCAACTCATCTAGTGTAGTCATCCCTCTAACTCTAACTCGTCTAATGGAAGCATCCCTCCAACCCCACCCAACTCCCCGTCACTGAGGTATCCCTCTAACTCTAACTCGTCTAACGGAGGCAGTGAGTGAGTGTTACAGAGGGACCAAATGTCCACAGATAGCTAGTTGTGCCATTTTGTAAACGGAACATAAAAGTACCTCTGTTTAGCAGGTGATTGAATAGACTCAGAGCATTGTTAACACACGGCACAGTGTACCTAAGAAAGTATGCCATGCAGGCACAATTTTAATAACTGATCCATGAGATGTGAGACGCCAAATTTCGACAGTTTGATTTTTATACCTCCGCCGACAAAGTCGCCGGAGGCATTATGTTTTCGTGTTTTCGGGTTGTCCGTACGTCCGTCCGTCTTTCCATACGTCCGTACGTACGTCCATCCGTCCGTCCTTCCATACGTCCGTACGTACGTCCGTCCGTCCGTATGGGCTAAACTCGTTTTTCTCAGCAACCATATCTCTGATTGAGATGAAACTTTAAGAGTAGAAGTGACACCCATGCAGTGTTTATGATAATTGTAACGTCATAGGTCACGTGGTATGGCAGCCATCTTCGATTAAAAGCAAATTTAAAAAATTATTTCTCAGAAACCGCTGAATGGAAAAATTTTAAACTTGACAAATTGTCATGATCTATGACCCATTTGAATTGAAATATTAAATTTATGACACCATAGGTCACATGGTTTGGCAGCCATATTGGATTGAAGGAAAATATGAAATAATTATATGTCTGAAACCGCTCACCCTATCGATGCTAAATTTTAGAAATATCATCAAACAGCACTGTTGCATACAGTTTGAAAATGATGATGTCATAGGTCACGTGGTTTGGCAGACATCTTGGATAGAAAAACGAACCTCATCCAATCAACACGAGACTTCACAAACGTGATCCCCTACCCATACATATGCAGAGTGATGGCATCTACCCGTTGTGACACTATGCGGAGGCATATTGGCGACACAGTGACATTGTTCTAGTTAAACCTAAAACCGAGTCTAAAATAAAATTAAAAATATCTCAGAAAAGAAATTATATTTCTTAAATATCAGAGTTTCCTGCATAAATTACGGCTTGTAATGTACAAGGTTTACCGAATGACCTCAACGGATGAGAGCGGCCATGAACACAAGTACAGGAGTGGTACAATTCACAGGACACCTGTTTCACATCAACCTCATGGAAACCACTGCATGTGGTGAGCTTGTTGCACCTGTGCACAATCTCACCCAGATGCCGACTTAACGCACAGCAGCCTCCTTTGGAGATTTATCAATGGAGACAATGGAATGCATCATGGTCCTGTCAGTGTGAATTATCATATTCTGTTTGCAGTAGTTTGATAAGCAGAGATTTCATGAAAAGCAAAAACTGCGCTCCTTGTGCAACATTCCAAATGACGAGGCTGCTAGAGACAATGGTTTTGTTTACCTGCAGTGGTTGTGGTTCTTTGTTCCCAGTGCCATGATTTAACTCCGGATCACACTAAACAGAATCATTTCATCAGTACTGTTTCCTGATTACAATGACTGCTCCGATAAGATGCTGCGTGCGTTGAAAAAGTGTCACAAACACTGATGCGCAGCTTTGAAACATCTGAAACTTCCTGGTCACCATCATCATTTGGTGTGCAGTCTGGGACTGCTGGTTGCATTATTGCGAGCGGCGCGGCTGCACCGCTGATGCAGTGACACATTTCCAGTAGGCATGGACCCATTTTGCCAACATCGGAAGGATGACAGGCTGAGTCAACTCAACTTGTGTTATTTAACAGCACAGCAGGGGCTCAAACTCACAACCCTATGATAATATGATATTAAGGCAGGCATCTTAACCGTTGAGCTTTCTTCCTCGTGATTGCACACAAACATGCACAGTAAAACAAAAGGGATGATTAAAAACAAAAATAATTTCATGTAATGAGTGAAGCTTGTTCGTATGAACTTAATGAGATTCATTATTAGACAGTCCCTTGTATTATTTTTCTCTGCAGTCCGATCAAAGCGAAAAGCTCGTGTCCGTGGCGAATAGGATGTTAGACTTTGGTGATGGATTCCTTCGAGGACAAATGCCTTAAACAAACTCTCAGCCAACTTCCATTCACAGATGCCAAACTCAGAGGCAAAAAGGCTTTTCAGGCAAGCACAAACGTGTTCGGGGTGATGATTATTTCAAACACTCAGTTGAAACACACTTAATTCAGAAATGGCCTGTCTTTCGGTTTTCGTGGAAAATCCACTGCACGGAACTAGGAAGAGTACCCGTCTCCCGTGACGGGAAAAGTTTAAGTTAATCTATAAATTTAAATTGTTTAATGGACTTTATAAAAAGTAAATTGTGTTGCACTCTTGGTTTCACTCAGAGCCTAAGCCCGCAGCTACTGATACCGCCCACCGTGAAATGGTGGTGCAATATTGGGCGGCGGAGGTTGAATTTGTCTAAAAAGAGGGCAAAATATCCTGTTTGTGAATATTTGTCATCAACATTATTCATGTCTCTACTCCCATCATTTCAAAAGTTAATGTTGAGCTTTTGAAATGCAGCACGGGAAGCGGTGGCTGTAAACGGGAGACTGACAAACGCACGGACAGACACCACAGTTCACAATACATAACAGAAAACTTCCCTTGCGAGGAAATTCAACACAGAAAGAGATAGTTCGGCCCATCGAGCCTGCACAATGGTTACCAACCAATGACATTTTTGTACAGTGCCTTCAGAAAGTAGTCATACCCCATGACTTTTTCACTTTTTGTTGTGTTACAGCCTGAATTGAAAATGGATTAAACTGAGATTTTTTTTGTCACTGATCGACACATACAGTCATGTAAAAAAGTATGTACACCCCATGTAAAGTTTTGACTTTTTCAACATATTTCAACATACAGCTATTTGATCTTCATTTCAACAACATTGACAGATAAAGGTGATATAATATAACAAATATCATGAAACATTTACATTTTGTAGTCCATTGTATAATTTAAATAAACATAAATGCAAATGTTGCATGTGGAAAAAGTAAGTACACCCTTGGCTCTAATAGGTGGTATTGCCCCCTTTGGCAGAAACAACCTCAACTAGGTGTTTCTTATAACTGTCAACCAGTCTCTGACATTGACTGGGAGAAATTTTTGCCCACTCCTCCATGCAGAATTCTTTCAGCTGTGCGATGTTTGAGGGGTTTCTTGCATGCACAGCTCGTTTCAAATCCCCCCACAACATCTCGATGGGATTTAGATCCGGGCTTTGACTTGGCTATTCCACAACCCTCCATTTATTTCTTTTCAGCCATTCCTTGGTGGATTTACTGGTATGTTTAGGGTCATTGTCATGTTGCAAGGTCCACCTTCGGTTGAGCTTCAACTTTCCGACAGATGGCCTCACATTATCCTCAAGCACCCTCTGATACAATGAAGAATTCATAGTGGATTCTATGATGGTGAGCTGCCCAGGCCCTGATGCAGCAAAGCTGCCCCAAACCATAATATTTCCACCACCATGCTTTACAGTTGGTATCAGGTTCTTGTGGTCAAATGCTGTCTTTGGTTTTCGCCAAACATGTCTTCTGGTACTGTGGCCAAATAGCTCGACCTTTGACTCATCTGTCCAGAGTACATTGCTCCAGAATTGCTGGTCTTTGCCCAGGTGTTCATTGGCAAACTTTAGCCTTGCCCTGATGTTATTTCTGGACAGCAAAGGTCTCCTCCTGGCACACCTCCCATGTAGATCAAATTTGTGCAGCCTCTTTCTAATGGTAGACTCGTGCACTTTGACATCAACAGCGGCAAGAGCTACCTGTAGGTCCCGTGATGACATTCTGGGGTTCTTACAGACTTCTTTCAACATCTTGCGGTCTGCTCTTGGGCTGAACTTGCTGTGGCGGCCTGGCCTGAACAAGTTGGCAGTTGTTTGGAATCTTCTCCATTTGTAGATGATCTCCCGGACAGTCGAATTATTGATTTCAACTTGTTTGTAGATCTTTTAAAATCCCTTCCCAGACTCGTAGGCATCTATAACCTTCTTTCTGAAGGCCTCAGAGAGCTCTTTTGATCTAGGCATGGTGACGCCGCACACTTCAACAACAAAGAGCAAACCAAACTAAATGTCTGAGGTTTAAATAAGACAGGTTCCTCCAAGATCCTCTTGAACGATGTTTTAATCATTTGCACCTGAGCTGGTGCACCTGATTCAAATTTTAGGTATTTGAAGTAGTGATAAATGTAGGGGTGTACTTACTTTTTCCACATGCGAAATTTGCATTTATGTTTATTTAAATGATACAATGGACTACAAAATGTAAATGTTTCATGATATTTGTTATATTATATCACCTTTATCTATCAATATTGTTGAAATGAAGATCAAATAGCTGTATGTTGAAATATGTTGAAAAAGTCAAAACTTTACATGGGGTGTACTTACTTTTTCACGTGACTGTATTTCCCCATAATGTTAAGGTGGATTTGTTTTTTACATTTGTTTTTACAAAATAATTCAAAATGAAAATCTGAAATGTCTTGAGTGATTAAGTACTTGACCCCTTTGCTATGACACTCAAAATTGAGCTCTGGTGAGATGTCTCTGCATCTTGATTGGAGGCCACCTGTTGCCAATTCAATTGATTGGACATGATTTCGAAAGAAACGCACCTTTCTATAAAAGGTCCCATAGTTGAAAGTACATATCAGAGCAGAAACACGACCATGAAGTCCAAAGAACTGTCCGTATAACTCTGAGATGGAATTGTGAGGATGCATAGATCTGGAAGAGGGTATAACACAATTTCTACAGTGTTGAAAGTTCCCAAGAGCACAGTGAGCTCCATTTTTAGGAAGTGGTAAGAATATGGAACGACCCAGACTCTTCCTAGAGCTAGACGTCCGACCAAACTGAGCAACCGGACAAGAAGGGCCTTGGTCAGGGAGGTGACAAGAATCCAATGACTACTCTGACAGAACTGGAGTAACAACTTGGCTAAGATGGGAGAACCTACCGGAAGGACAACAGTGTCTGCAGCACTTCACAAATCTATGCTTTATGGGAGAGTGGCCAGATGGAGGCCACTCCTGTGAAAATGGCACATGAGATGAAAATTGAACTATGTGACCTGAGTGCAAAGCGCTCTGTCTGGCGGAAACTGAGTACATCTCATCACCCATCTATCACCACCTCGACCATGAAACATGGTGGTAGAAAAATCATGCTATGGGGATGCTTTTCAGTGACAGGGACTGGGAGACTTGTTAGGATAGAAGGAACAAGGTTGGAGCCAAATACAGGCAAATCCTTGAGGAGAACCTGATTCAGATTATTTTTTTTGTAGACAAGATCGAGGCTCGTGTAAGAGCGAACATTAATCACAAAAAACATAAACGGACACATAAAACATATGATAAAGGGAGTATGAGACAAGATGGGGAATTAAAGAGAAGCACACAAGCACAACAACAGTAGATAACAGGGACATCGGGAGATCTGTGGGAGGGATATGGCTTGGGGGAAGGGGGCAGTAGAAGGGGAGGGGCACAGGTGAGGTAAAAAACACATGGACACCGCTAGGACTTCCAGGAAAAAAGTCGATATTTCAAAAAGGTGGATCTGGGGTGAATTAACGTGGGTAGAAAAGATCAAGGTTTTGGATGGGGGAAGATAAGAGATGGTGGTGAACAGTTGTTTTCAAGACCTGGAGGGAGGAGTGGGATTGAAGAGAGTGAGGGAGTTTGTTACAGAGGCGGGTGAAAAGAGGAATGAAAGAGTGAAGGTGAGTAGAGTCTTGATTTTGGCAGTTTCACCAGAAGAGGGTTGATGGCAGATCTTGTGCATCCTAAAGGAATATTTGGGGGACAGAGCACAGACAGTGCTGAGGGAGATAGGCCGGATAGGAGTCGGTAGAAGACAGAAAGACCACCAACCTGTATGCGGTGAGCAAGTGAAAGGCCCTCAGAGTCACGTTAATCGCGGGAGATTCCAATGATTTTGAAAGCTTTGGTTTCAACAGCGTGAAGACGAGCTAGGTGTGAGGCAGGAGTACCAGCCCAGAGGGGAGAGCAGTATTCCATCAATCTGTGGATGAAAGCCTTGTATGTGGTGAGGAGCTCAGGTGTGCCAAGGAAGGACTTCGTACGATGGAGGATGCCCAGTTGGTGACTGGCTTTGGAGGCCAGCTTGGAAATGTGGTTTTCCCAAGAAAGATCATGGCAGATAGTGAGTCCCAAAAGCTTGAGTGACAGAACTTCTTGGAGAGGATTGTTGAGTAAGTCGATGGGAGGGTTGTCCAGACGATGTTTTCAGAGAGACACAGTGAGAGTGTGAGATTTGTCAGGATTGAAAGACATGTTCCACTTGTTTGACCAGTTTGTGATTTTGTCCAGGGCTCCGGAGAGTGAGGAGGCTGCAGACTGCCGATCTGAGGGATGAGGAATGGAGCGGCAGAGAGTGGAGTCATCAGCAAAGAAATAGAGAGGATTTTCCATAGAGTCGGAGAGATCATTTCTGAAGACCAGAAAAAGGACAAAAAAAGCAGAGTGCAAAAGACCTTAGATTGCGGTGAAGATTTAAGTTCCAACATTACAATGACCCCGAGCCTCCAGCCAAAACAACACCGGAATAGCTTAAGAACAAGAACATGAAAGACCTTGAGTGGCCCAGGCAAAGCCCATACTTAAATCCCATTGAGAATCTGTGAAAAGACTTAAGATTGCTGTTCACCGACACTCCCCATCCAACTTGACAGAGCTTTAGCAAATCTGCAATGATTAATGGGAGAAATTCCCCAAATCCAGATATGCAAAGCTGATACAGACCATACCCAAGAAGACTTGAAGCTGTAATCGCTGCCAAAGGCTCTTATACGAAGTATTGACTCAGGGGGTTGGTCAGTAGGTAATCGATAATGTTTGACAGAGTTATTAGTAAAAAAAACAATTTTTGACCTTGAGTTTGACCTTTCAAGGTCACTCAAGGTCATGGTGCCAAATGAAATGCCGTATGTGACTTCCTATATGTCAGTAACAGTAAGTGTATGCATATCTCTTGTACTTTCAGAGTTATAGTGGTTTGAAATATATTTTAAATGAAAACTCGACCCCCCTGATTTCACGTTTCGGGTGACCTTGAGCTTGACCTTGGGCCTAGAGAGTTAAAAATTGGGCACAGTCTATTCCAGGGCAAGGCAAATATGTGTGTAAAGTATGGCGATGCTATGTGCAACGATGTAGACGTAGTACTGCGCACAAACAGACAAAGACAGACAGACAGACAAACCAACCGATCAACATACTTGCCGGAAAAGTAACAAACGGACAGACAACAGGGGTGAAAACATAACCTCCATCCACCTTTGGTGGCGGAGGTAACTAGAACGGCACTCGGTCGAGAGCATGGCTCCGCCAGGCTGAACGTCTTATGTTTTGCAGCCCACTGATAGGCCGGTTCTGCATACAGACCTTAAGCAAAGTCTATTTTTTTATTTTTTTTGTATACAGGATCGAGGCTCGTGAAAGAGCTAACATTTATCACACAAAATCAAAAGAGACACACAAAGTATATAATAAGGGGAGCTATATAATAAGGGAAGCGGTAGACAAGATGGGGAGAGACAGGGAAGCACACAAGTACAACAGCAGAGAACAGGGACATCGGGAGATCTGTGGGAAGGAGTGGACTTGGGGGGGAAGACGCATGGGAAGGGGGGAGGGAGGGGGAGGTGGCTCTAAATATGCGAGCTAAACTTCGCTTATCTCTACATTGGACACAATAGAGGTGCACTTGGACAAATAAGGGATGCGGGGAAGAATGAGGGCTAGGGGAGGAAACATTGGGTGGACGAGATGGACACAGAAGAAAACTCGGGAAGGAAAAACTGGAAACTTGGAATGAGGTGGATTTGGGGAGGTTAACGGGAATAGAGAAAATTACGGTTTTGGATGGGGGATGATCCAAGATGGTGGTGAACAACTGTTTTCAAGACCTGGAGGGAATAATGATAAGCGAAGTGATATTAGCAAATGACAGTAAAGCACCGGGTTTTGGTTAGGATTAGGGTTAGGATTAGGGTTAGGATTAGGTTGAAGGTTAGGATTCGGGTGAGAGTTAGGATTAGGATTATGATTAAGGTGTGGGTTAGGTTAGGATTAAGGTGAGGGTTAAGAATAGGGTGAGGGTTTGGATGAAGATTAGGGTGATGATTGGGATTAGGGTGAGGATTGGGATTAGGGTTAGGGTTAGGCTGAGAGTTAGAGTTAGGTTTCGGGATCATGCTCTTGAAAATTTCCAAATGCTCTTTTTTGGTCCTACATTGTTGGATTCATCTGCTCCAAACAATCTAGCTGGACTTGGCGGTTGATCCAAAATGACCAGTTCTGTCACATTGAAGTAATAGCCTGTTACATTGTTTATGTGAACCCGAGTTCTGCTTTTATATAACCGGTATTTATTGATTTTAAAACTTTCCTAATCCCGTGTTTAAACACAAAACACATGTCCATCCTCCCACATCACACGAACGTGGAATTACTTCCAAGATGTTTAACACCAGAGGACAAAAATAGCCTTTTCTATGTGAACGGACTGTTTCCTTAGATAATTGCAATAATTCTCCTCCTGGGTGTTGAGTGAGACGTGACACCGAGTCGTTTATAATGAGAGCATAAGTGGAGCATTGTGGTTTTTTTTGTTTTTTTTACAATACGGATGTATGACCATATTTCTTTTCATGGTACCCCATGTTTAACCCAAATGTACGCATCATTTCAGCGAAACTATTTCTCTTATTTGGGATTCTTCCAATAACTACCTCCAAACTGCTCGGGTGGGCCTCCATCATTTCATGAACGAACACAATCGTAATTGTGGTCGTGGGGAGGGAGGTCACAGGATGGAAGCTTGTGGGGTGGGAGGTCGTGGGTAGGAGGCTCTAACCTCCCATCCCATGACCTCCCATCCCACGACCTCCCATCCCATGACCTCCCACCCCGTGACCTCCCACCCCATGACCTCCCATCCCACGACCTCCCACCCCGTGACCTCCCACCCCATGACCTCCCATCCCACGACCTCCCATCCCATGACCTCCCATCCCATGACCTCCCAACCTGCGACCTCCCATCCCATGACCTCCCATCCCATGACCTCCCACCCTGCGACCTTCCATCCCATGACCTCCCACCCGTGACCTCCCATCCCATGACCTCCCATCCCATGACCTCCCACCCCACGACCTCCCATCCCATGACCTCCCACCCCGTGACCTCCCATCCCATGACCTCCCATCCCGCGACCTCCCATCCCATGACCTCCCACCCTGCGACCTCCCACCCTGCGACCTCCCACCCTGCGACCTCCCACCCTGCGACCTCCCATCCCATGACTTTCTTCCTGTTGATATGCTTACTCCCTAAATTGGCAAATGTATATTATCAACCATACTTATTCCAGAGACAACTCTGAGATGCGTGATTCCCTGATCACGAAGCTTCCAGAACCAGTAGCTTTTGAGGAATGTTTGATTTATAATTCTACTTGGGATCAAGAGGAGTACTTGACATTGTCAAGACTAGTGTTGGTCTGCGTTGGCGGACACTTTAAAAGGTTGGTTGTTATCAACTCGGAGATGACAAGGGAAGACAAACCGCCGTGGGAAGCAAAGCACTGCTGATGTTTCCGGTGTCAGCTCTTCATCAAAGCAAGATGGCTGAAACATCTGAAATTATCCTCTCTGCTTTGCTTCTCCCAGCTGCAAGAACACTTTTACCAACTTTCCATTGCAACGTTGGCACACCTTTATCTGTATTTCCTCACAAGAAACGTCAACGCAGGAGGAGGCCACAGGCCCATCCGAGCTGTAAAATGGTTCCCAACCTGTGAGGAAGAAAACATGTCGGTTGCCATTTTGAAAGTTTTTTGGGGTCCGGTTCGATCTGCCGACCTCCCAGACTCAGAGTGGACGATCTAACCGTGATGCCAAGGCACCTTTATTAACTTTGACTTGTTATAACCTTTTATTTGGAATCGACCATACGTTTGTCCTCCATTTTGGAATCGGATGCTTCATGTTTTTGGGCTATTGCACGTAAAGGCGGTTATTTCGTGATCACAAAGTGTGATGTGATGAATATATAATGTTATGCTAACCAGTTTTACCGGCAGCCTGTATTTAATAGTCATTTTGCATTCAAATTACAGCGCTTGATTCTCCATTTCATTTCAACAACATTACCACCTAATGCTCCTTGAGCCGAGCCATGATTACGGGGCGGTGTATCGGCACGTTTGGCTGACTTGCCCCCGATACATGTCCATATAACCACTATTTATTTATGGGAAACCTGTGTTTACTAACATTGCTACTTGGTATGGCTGGCAGGATGACCTATGGATCCGCACACTCACCTCTCAGCTGTCTAGCCTGGGTTCAAATCTCAATCCAGCTATACACTGTTGTCCGAGTGTTACAAAGGCCTGGTGAATCATCGATGTATGTGCCCGTCCCTCGGATGGAGGTTAAATGGGATTCCCGTCTGGCAGAATTCGTTGGTGGATGTTAAAGATCCAATGGTGTCCTTCGCGAAGAGCAGGCGAGCTATCGCCGGCACGCTAGCCAAATTCTAAATTCCTGCCCTAACCAGCAGAGGGCACTGCACCAGTGGTACTGCAACGCCCTCAGCCAATGATGTCACTCTGCAGCCTTGTGTTGCAAACGAACAAAGAAGAGGACGATGCTATCATTGTGATGAGATTCCTGGCATTATTGTTTTATTTTTATCATTCAATGGACATTGGGCGTTCGGATAAATAAATGAGGTACACAGGTGTGCTCTTTACATTTGCTTTGGGAAATCCAGTAACCTGATTATATTTTAGAGCGAATGTATACAACATAATAATATCATCTTTTTCACTTTCTAACTCGTCCTTCATCTCCCCATCCCGTGACCTCCCACCCCACGACCCCCCATCCCACGACCCCCCACCCCACGACCTTCCACCCCGCGACCTCCCACCCTGCGACCTCCCACCCTGCGACCTCCCAACCCGCGACCTCCCACCCTGCGACCTCCCACCCCACGACCTCCCACCCCACGACCTCCCACCCCACGACCTTCCACCCTACGACCTCCCATCCCACGACCTCCCACCCCACGACCTCCCACCCCACGACCTCCCACCCCGCGACCTTACACCCCACGACCTCCCATCCCGCGACCTCCCACCCCGCGACCTCCCACCCCGCCACCTCCCACCCCGCGAACTCCCACCCCACGACCTCCTACCCCGCGACCTCCCACCCCACGACCTCCCACCCCGCGACCTCCCACCCCGCGACCTCCCACCACACGACCTCCCACCCTGCGACCTCCCACCCTGTGACCTCCCACCCCACGACCTCCCACCCCGTGACCTCCCACCCCACGACCTTCCACCCCGCGACCTCCCACCCCGCGACCTCCCACCCCACGACCTCCCACCCCACGACCTTCCACCCCGCGACCTCCCACCCTGCGACCTCCCAACCTGCGACCTCCCAACCTGCGACCTCCCACCCCGTGACCTCCCACCCCACGACCTCCCACCCCGCGACCTCCCACCCCACGACCTCCCACCCCACGACCTTCCACCCCGCGACCTCCCACCCCGCGACCTCCCACCCCGCGACCTCCCAACCCGCGACCTCCAAACCCCCACCTCCAACCTCACCAAACCTCCCAATCTTTCCAACCCTTCTGCTTTTGAAAATTGCTTTTCCATCCTTGTTTTAAAATGATGAATGTACCATGATTTTATTTTACAGCAAAAACCCACGATCTGCTCATCTATAGTTAATTATATCTTTTTTTATTTTGATTTTATTTTATTCTTCTGTTTTATACATTTTTTGGGCTAAATCTCTTTCATGACTAATAGTTATATTACAGCCCATATTATTAATACAGCTGCACACCCAGTGTGTATTCATCTCCATTAAACGTACAGCGGTTGCCATTTTTCGGCGAGCCTTATTTTATTACCCGCAGCCCCCCTTTATTTAATAGGGATTATTTTATTGCGGTGAAAAACCTTCCCGCACTTCCATGGTGTGCTACTGTCAGGGCCGACGTGACCTTCACCACTTAATCATTTTAATGGCAATCGGTATGTTTCCATTCACGATCATCTTTATGGCCAGCGTCTATTTACACACAAGGATACCCAAGGAACCTTGGTGGAGGAGGAGCAGAGACCATTCAGTCCATCAAGCCTGCGCTGCACCAACCCCATAATATGGTCACCCAGCCACACACGAGCCAACATACCGATACCACTCGAGCTCCAATGCATCCAGGTACCTATCTAAATTACATTTAAACCTATCCACAAGTCTTCTATCTGCTCGAGGTGGGAGGTCACCTTTCCAGGGTGACCATTCCATGCATTAACCATTCTGAGACTGAAAGACCCCTGCTTCAAAACTGTCCGAACTCTCATGTTCTTCACCCTCAAGCAATTTCATTATTGTTACCCATCCCCAGAAGCTTACATTTCGTGATGTTAAATTACATCTGCCAATCATTTGCCCAATCTTTTAAAGTATCTAGACTTCCCTGAATCTGATCCCAATGAGATGATGATTAATTCATGAGATGATACTATTAACCCCACTATCCAAATCATTGATTAGATTATGAATAATAATAGTCCCAGTACTGATCCCGGAGGTACGGTATCTCACTACCTACATCATCCAACTCAGCCACCCTTTTCTTCCTTTCACTCAGCCAGTTTCCAATCTGGACAAACAGCCATATGTTGGTAACCATTGCACAGCCTTGATGTCCCCAATTTCCTCCTCCTGCATTGAGGATGATTCTGAGGGCATATCACTCGCTCACCACAGGCAGGTAGGTGGTCTTTCTGTCTTCTACCGACTCCTCTCCAGCCTTGCTCCCCCAGCTCTCTGTCTGTGCTCTGTCCCCCAAATACTCCTGCAGGACACAGGATATGCCAGCAACCCTCTTCTGGTGAAATTGCCAAAATCAAGACTCTCTGCTCACCTTCACTCTTTCATTCCTCTTTTCTCCCACCTCTGGAACAAACTCCCACACTCCCTTCAATCCCACTCCTCCCTCCAGATCTTTAAAACAGCTGTTCACCACCATCTCTTATGTTCCCCCATCCACGAACTAGATCTTTTTACCCCATTAAAACACCGCAAATCCACCTCTTTAAATCCCCAACTTCTTTCCTGAAATTCCTAGTCGTGTTCATTTGTTTTATACCGTGTACCCCTGCCCCCTCCCCCTTCCACAGATCTACCGACGTCCCTGTTCTCTACTGTTGTTGTGCTTGTGTGCTTCCCTCTCTCCCCATCTTGTCTCCCACTCTCTTCTTTGCATGTTTTATGTGTCTGTGCATGTTTGCATGTTCAATGTGTTATCTCTTACACGAGCCTCGATTATGTATACAAAAAAAATCCTTATAAGGGAACTATAGTATTTAACCAGAGTCGGTGGTGTAATATTTATATCGTACCCTCCGAGTCTGCGAGGTGGGTTGTTCAAACCCCCTATTTTGCGACCATCTTGAATTCGGTTATATTTCGTTTTTAGTTACAAAAAAAAAAAAATCCTTATAAGGGAACTATAGTATTTAACCAGAGTCGGTGGTGTAATATTTATATCGTACCCTCCGAGTCTGCGAGGTGGGTTGTTCAAACCCCCTATTTTGCGACCATCTTGAATTCGGTTATATTTCGTTTTTGGTTACAAAAAAAAAAAAATCCTTATAGGGGAACTATAGTATTTAACCAGAGTCGGTGGTGTAATATTTATATCGTACCCTCCGAGTCTGCGAGGTGGGTTGTTCAAACCCCCTATTTTGCGACCATCTTCAATTCGGTAATATTTCGTTTTTGGTTTCAAAAAAAAAAATCCTTATAAGGGAACTATAGTATTTAACCAGAGTCGGTGGTGTAATATTTATATCGTACCCTCCGAGTCTGCGAGGTGGGTTGTTCAAACCCCCTATTTTGCGACCATGTTGAATTCGGTTAAATTTCGTTTTTGGTTCATTAGACCGGTGCTTAAAATGAATATCACATACTTGCTCATGATTAAGCTCAGTAAGTAGTCTCTGATTAGCAAACCACATCTTTAGATCATTATTGGAGGGTTTTTTTCTTCTTCTTCTTTTGATCAAATCATTTTTTACAATGAAAGAAATATCTTGTTTGTATCTTCCAACAAACTAATGTGTTAACCTTTTATTGTTTCATGAAAAATGTGGTGTAGTTTGTCAAGTCCTTTGCCATCATTTCTACGAGTAGATTTATGTCACCGTCACACTACCTAACTTGGGACTGATTTGCTATGCTTCATTGAGGCCGAAGCAAGTTACCTTCATTCGAACTGGCAGAGCGCACTCATCGCACGAGCTCGATAATTCCAACTTTGTCTCCAACGGCAGCACCACATCCTTCTTTTGAACTGCTGGCAGGGCAGAGTGAAAAGGAAACGGCAGAGTCGAATGTGGTGGTGACCAATAAAACAGCAGGATGCAGCTATCGCAGTTACACCAGGCACTAACGATTGTGCCTTATTATCACAACACACGCATTAAGCATGACCTAGCTCTCAATAAGAGGACCGCACGATGCTACCTGGCATTTAAGCAATTATTGAGAAGCTTGCAACGCACCGTAACGTGCACGTCTCGCAGGCCGCACACGCATCGTTCTCACTGCGTACGGCCACTAGACCTTTTACGGAGCATGTGACAGTCATTTCGGCCACCGAGAAAGTTTGCTTCTCACACCTGGCTCCGATACGGAGCCTCTTCGTCGCTAGCATTGTGGAAGGTGATTCAAGTAACGACTTCGATACCATGGTTCATTACCTGACCTCCAAAACTACTCTTGATGCACCCAACCAACCTTGCCTCCACTTTCATTCGCTATGTTATCTGTTGTCTGCCTGTATACACTTCCTGTCTGATTTATACACTTCGTGTCTGCCTGTATACACTTCCTATCTGCGTGTATATACTTCCTGTCTGACTGTATACATTTCCTGTCTGACTGTATAATTTCCTGTCTGCCTGTATACATTTCCTGTCTGCCTGTATACACTTCCTGTCTGCCTGTATGCACTTCCTGTCTGACTGTATACATTTCCTGTCTGCCTGTATACACTTCCTGTCTGCCTGTATACACGTCCTGTCTGGCTGTATGCACTTCCTGTCTGACTGTATACATTTCCTGTCTGACTGTATACACTTCCTGTCTGCATGTATATACTTCCTGTCTGACTGTATACATTTCCTGTCTGCCTGTATACATTTCCTGTCTGCCTGTATACACTTCCTGTCTGCCTGTATGCACTTCCTGTCTGACTGTATACATTTCCTGTCTGCCTGTATACACTTCCTGTCTGCCTGTATACACTTCCTGTCTGGCTGTATGCACTTCCTGTCTGACTGTATACATTTCCTGTCTGACTGTATACACTTCCTGTCTGCATGTATACACTTCCTGTCTGACTGTATACACTTCCTGTCTGACTGGATACACTTCCTGTCTGACTGTATACACTTCCTGTCTGCCTGTATATACTTCCTGTCTGACTGGATACACTTCCTATCCGACTGTATACATTTCTTGTCTGCCTGTATACACTTCCTGTCTGCCACTCATCTTCTGCATTCCTATTTTAAACCCCTTCCTTACCTTCTTGCAGTTATATTTTTTGTACCAAGTGCACTCGCATTCCATCACGATGTTCTCCGGCATTTGTAATAGGTCTCAGGTACATCTCATCGGGAATATTTTAATTGTAGTTGAATGATTGCGACGGAGTGATTGTAACGTTACCGGATTATATGGAGCGTTACACACCAGGATATTCCAAGGTATACAAGGAGGTTAATTGAACTGTTCCAAATGGACAGCTATTTGCTCTTCTAAATAGACTAATCACAGCCCTCCATCACCCGCTTTCCTTCTCTGATGTCATTCACCCTGCTGGTGGTCATGACGGTTACCATGTCACTCATTTCCAGCTGTACTGCTGTACCAATGGATGCCTAACGGAAGTTTGTCGAGCAAAAGCACTGCCGGTGAGAGGTTACAAACAGTCAGTTATTACAACGTCCATTTTCAAATGTTATAGTGGTTATGGGATTCCAGACTTTCCCCCAGGTGTTTTGGCTTTGATTCCTGGTGTGGGAATTCCTTTTTCCTTGCTTGATGCTCAGCATTTAAAGGGATAGAGCACGGACAAACATCCATAGGGTGGCAACCATTGCGTAGGCACGATGGGCCTAATGGCCTCCTCCTGCGTCGGCGTTTCTTGCAAGGAGACTCGTATTACCTGCCATGATACGAAAGTTTCATTTTTTCCTGCGGACACATGCAGGTAATGAACAGGTAGTTGGCGATATACAATATTTACCATATATAATGCTATTATTATAAATAATTATTGTCGGGTTCATTCCAAACTTTGAGCGTGAGTTGTGTTTCGATGAGGCTCATTGTTTCTTTTTTTAAAGTCCGCTTTCGGCCTAGGCAAGAACTTGTACATCACGCACCCTCATGTCACCGCAGTTTTTTTTTTTTTCAGTTGTCCCTTTGAAAGGAAATACATTAAACTTTGTCCTCCTTCCTTTATTCCACCTCAAATTGTACGGATATATTATCATACGCACAAATGCCAGGGTATCGCCAAAATAATTTATCATGCATAAAGGTTTCAATGTTGTTGTCTCACAATGTCTGTGTATCTGCCATAACTGTAGTTGCACTTTTTTTAACGTCTGAAACATTTTTATCACCACATTAAAAAAAAATATTGAGGATATTGTAGTTCATCTGTCCTGTCTGTCTGTCTGTCTGTCTGCCAGTGTGTCTCGCTATCTCCTCAAAAATGATTAGGCCGAAATTCACGAAACTTGGTAGTTCGGATCACCACATGACAAGAAGGTGCAAGAGCAGTGACATTTTGGCCCTGTCCCCTTGGGGTGGGGTCAAAAGGTCAAATACCAAAAAGGTAGTTACGAGGACGTTTAAACATTTTGAGCTGAAACCCTGTATATGCAATCAACATTTGGGGACACATGAAATATAATTTTAAATTTTTGGGATTTTACCCCTGGTTCATGCTCTACCACTTAAGGTCACAGGGGTCAAAACGGGAAAAAAATTAAACTCAAAATTTGACGTTGGGTCATTCCTGGTGGAACGTTTTGCCATCTTTCAACTTTGCTTTGGGTGGGAAGCGTGGGGATTTGAGATGGCGCGCCATCGACTTTGCTCTCGTGATTAAGATTGAATTGCTGGTATTCCATTGGGAATTTTTCAGGCCTACGAATTCCTCCATGAGTTTCAAGTCATTGATTTCCAGATTGTTTCCCTCCCTGGAGTTGCGAAAAAGTGTTTCGGTGCAATATGGCCACAAGACGTCTAACTGAGAGAGTGCTTGATTTTCCTCGAATAGTGTGCACTCTTGCATTTTGGCCTTCCTCACATTTCTGTTAACAAAACAGTGATGTAACAATAAAAGTCTAACACAAAGCCATCACCATCGAGTTCTCCAAGATCCGTATCTCTCTGCAAATCGGTGGTATGTATACGTGCGTGCTTAAAATCATGGTCAAACCACTTGCCTTCTCAGCTTTGAGGGCGAAATGTAGGTGTATGAGAATGTGCGGTACATTGCAGAATGTAATCAGAGAGGCACAAGGCCTGCTGCTCTTGCACCGTGGGCACAGTAGTAGCCCCTTGGGTCTCGATCCCTTCTCCTTTCATTCGCGGCTCTTCGAGAGCTCTTTCCCTATCCACCCCCTACCTGGACGTCCGCATTCATCCTGATGCCGCTCCTCGTTGACCTTCTAAAGTCCACACAGGCTACATGCTGACCTGTACTCCTTCGTCACTTTTCTTTCTACCTGTGCAATTACTCTGCGCTCACGAAGCGAAAAGCAGGGTTAGGCATTCGGTAAGGCCATACGTGTGGCGTACGTACGTGTCTGCATTTTTAAAATTCATTTTCTTGGAAACCGTTGCTCCGATTGACACGAAATTTAACCCTAGAAGCGCCGCCGCCTGTATAATTTTTTTATTCATAATGATGACCTCATAGGTCACGTGGTACGGACGCCATCTTGGAAAAATCGAAAAACGTTGCACCTCTATATCTCCGAAACCACTCCATGGAACAAAAAGAAGCACGCCTCATTGTCAAGTACTCCCCATGGGGAATAAGATACGTTAATAATGATGTCATCGGTACCTTAATTATGACGTCATAATTCGACAAGTACAACGCTTGATTTGATCAATATGAATTTTTTCTCTCTGAAATTCTTGGTCTGATTGACACGAAGTTTTCACCATAGGAGCACCTCCTCCTTTAGAATATTTAATGATAATTATGCCGTCATATGTCACGTGGTACAGGCGCCATCTTGGAAAAACCGAAAAACGTTGCACCTCTATATCCCCAAATCCGCTCCATGGCAAAAAATTTAAACGTGGCTCATTGTAAAGAACTTCATATGGGGTGTAAGTGTTGGTAACAATGTCGTCATTGGTCCCTTAATTATGACGTCATACTTCGTCATGAACAATGCTTAGTCTGATCAGTTTGAAATTTCTTGAGCGTGATCTACGCAACAATTATATTCGAGAATATAAATTTATGATGTAATCGCTCACGTGGTCTGGCAGCCATATTGGATCAAAGAAAAACAAGACGAAAAGTCTAACAGCGGCGAAGCCGGGCTTGTAAAATATTATAAACCACAAACACGTATGATTAGCTTTTTAAACAGTCGCTAATGCTGTTTATAACATTAAACAAAGAAATTTGGTGGAATCCAGACATCCATGAGGTAAGTTTTACTTGCAGAACTGAGCGAAGATCTACTGTAATCTATATACCCCACAAGGGTTGGAGGTGTGCTCATTTACGAAGCAGCTAGCTAGCACTTGCCAAGCCAGCCATTCCTTAAGGGTTTTGAATGGAGTGCTTGCTCGAATGCTTTAACCATTTGGCGATATCTCCACAAGAAACTTGGTAAATGAACACACACCCAATGTTCGTGAGACCGGATCATAGAGAGACTGTAATCTATATACCCCAAAGAGGAATGACCTTTCCTGCCGCTGTCAAAGTGAGCGGGTGTTTACACTTCAGGGTTCATTATCTCTAGACTGACCCTTTCGCATCAGTCCATGCGAAAGGGTCAAGGACTTACGTATATGAATGACATCATATACGTAATGATGTAGCATGACGGCCAGACACAAAACTTCTGCTACTTTAATAAATATATATCTGATATATATTAACCTCCAGTAACGTTGCAGTCACTACAAAGGGATTAGTGTTACGATTAGATTTACTATAATAATAACGTTACGTTATTATTACGAAAATTATATTATTTTTTAAAAACCGAGGTGAATTCCTTACTTCTGCTTTTACACCGCTTCAATCCATCAACTTTCCATTCACGACATTGGGATTAAAGTATTATGGTTACATTTACTATAATATTATTATTACTACGAAAACGATACTACTGAAACGATACCACTGTATTAAGAAACCTGGGTTTAATTTGTCAAAGCAGATGGTGAGTCATGAAGCCTAAGGCCTATACGTACCCTATTGTTGGAAGACCCGTAACGCCGATGCTTTCGATATTTGATGGTCATTTTAACAATCGGTTTGTTTGTGTTTCACACTGAATGAAAAACGTAAAGGTAGAGCATGGCGATTGTGATATATGACAGATTCGACGATACATTCGGCATATAAATCAAAATGGCAGTGTGTGGAGAGTCAGCCGCAGCACCGCTGTAATGACATCAGATGTAATCACATCACCATGTCATGTGTCCCGATTCTCAGCTCTGATTGGTATACGTTTGAGGGGACATACATACATACATACATACATACATACATACATAATTACATACATACATACGTACATACATACATACATACATACAGACGGACAAACGTTGTTCTAGACGGCTCAGCCTGATGGGCTACGCCGTAAAATCTTTCAAAAACAGAAGAGTTGGCTCGCACCAAGTTGCCTGCGCAGGGTAAGTATTCTATGAATACCATCTAGTTACTTCCTGTTATCTGTCTAATTACTCCTCCCGTTATTTTTTCAGGCTCATTGTCCTTTTTATCTTTCTCCTATTCATACATGTGTTACATATTTATGTGAATGTATGTGAATTACCATTCAGGTCTTTGCTTATCCGTGTGTAGTATATTAAGGGTTGTTGTGGTTGGAGGGTCAGGAGCCCTTCTGAAATAGTGGCCGGAAACGGAAGTGACCGGAAACGGAAGAGGAAAAGACACGAGGAAAAAGGACGGGTATTCTTCTTCCTCGCCCCGCTCCGACGAATTGGGGGCTCGTCCAAATTACGATTTGCGGTTTCGCAATTGGGTCTACGTCCGGGATCTAAAATTGTATAACATAATAAAATAATAATATTTTATTAATTAAAATTTATTAATTAATTATTAATTGGTAAAAATTTTTGAGAAATTGGGGTAAAGTCTTGGGTGAAGGTTAACAGGTGTTAACGATAGACACCATGGCGTTTGTGGCACAGAACTTTGGGGTAACCCCGAGTGAGGCACAGTTCCGAGCGTTGCTAAAGTCGGACCTCTTGAAATTGGCCAAACATTTTAACTTGGAGGTCCGAACTAATTTGAGGAAGGCAGAGTTGCAGGCCACGGTGATACAATCTAAGGTGGGATTAGGAACATGGGACGAGTTAGCCTGGGAGTGGCTACCCGAAGAACCAGAAGATGTTGAGCTCCGGAAACTGGAGTTGCAATTACGGAGCCAGGAACGGATTAAAGAAGAAGAAAGGAAAGCAGAAAAGGAAAGAGCAGAGGAAGAAAGGAAAGCAGAAGAGAGGAGAGAAGAGAAGCAAGCAGAGGAAAGGAGAGTGGAACGAGAACTCCAGGAAAGGTTAAAAGAAGAAGAAAGGAAAGCAGAAGCGAGGAGAGAAGAGAAACAAGCAGAGGAAAGGAGAGTGGAACGAGAACTCCAGGAAAGGTTAAAAGAAGAAGAAAGGAAAGCAGAAAAGGAAAGAGCAGAAGAAGAAAGGAAAGCAGAAGCGAGGAGAGAAGAGAAACAAGCAGAGGAAAGGAGAGTGGAACGAGAACTCCAGGAAAGGTTAGCAGAAGAAGAAAGGAAAGCAGAAGCGAGGAGAGAAGAGAAACAAGCAGAGGAAAGGAGAGTGGAACGAGAACTCCAGGAAAGGTTAGAAGGGAGAAAAGCAGAGGAGAGGAGAGCTGCAAGGGACCTCGAAGCAGAGGAGAGAAAAGCGGAAAGGGAATTAAAGGAACGTGACATGGAGCTTCAGCAAGAAATCAAATTCAAGGAGCTGGAGTTAATGAGAGAACGGGGAGAGGCACCACCCTTGCTGACGGGGTCGACACCTAACCAGAAAACCTGGGATGTGGGCAGACATGTGAGGCTGGTTCCACCGTTCAGTGAAAAGGAAGTCGCGAAATTTTTTCCACACTTTGAGAAAGTGGCTCGACAATTAAACTGGCCGGAAGAGGCCTGGACCATACTCGTGCAAAGTGTGCTGGTGGGAAAAGCTCAAGAGATTTATTCGGCACTACCAATGGACCAATGTGCAGATTATGAGGTACTGAAGAAGCACATCCTCAAAGCCTATGAGTTGGTTCCGGAAGCTTACAGGCAAAAATTCAGGAATGCCAGGAAGAGGGAAAGTGAGACCCATGTGGAATTTGCCAGAGTGAAAGAAAACATGTTTGATCGGTGGTGTGAGTCAAAAGGAGTCGGGAAAGACTTCGAAACATTGCGTGACTTGATCCTGGTGGAGGAATTTCAGCAGTGTGTCCACGAGGACATCAAAGTGTACCTGCAGGAAAAGAAAGTACCAAAGTTGTGAGACGCAGCCACCATGGCAGATGATTATGCCTTAACCCACCGAATAGGGGTCCACGAACCTAACTCCTCACCTAGATCTCCGCAGGGGAGGTGGGGAACAGCAGGTGCGGAGAACGACCATACATGGCGGCGGCCTCGAGAGGATTATGGGGACAACGCGGATACCCCACCTGTTCGAAATCAGAGGGATGCGGGCCCAAGACAAACTTATAGTTCGGGGGGCCCGAGGCAGACCACGAGTTTTTCCTCCGGGCCTACTTGCGCTTTTTGCAAGAAACCTGGACACTTGATGTCCAGTTGTTACCGCATGAAAAGGGAAGACCCAGAGCGGAGTCCGACTATTACGACTCCAAATGCAATGGCCATTGTGAGAAATCGCCATCAAAAGGGTTACCAACCATTTATTTCAGAGGGGTTTGTGTCACGGGATGGAGCCTCGACTAACCGGAAACCGGTTAGGATATTGAGGGACACAGGGGCACATCAATCTTTAATGCTTGAAGGCATTTTGCCATGGTCCGAGGAGACGGCAACGGGGGATAGTGTTCGTTTACAGGGGATCGGGGGCGGTGTTAGTGCTCCCCTTCATGTCATCCATTTGGAGTCCGATTTGGTGTCAGGACCGGTCACCGTCGGTTTACAAGCCACGCTTCCTGTAGAGGGTGTATCTGTGGTTATCGGGAATGATTTGGCCGGGGGTCAAGTTTATGGTAACCTGAGGGTTGGTAAAGAGCCCAGCAGGGAAGATAACACCACACCAGCTCGTGATGGCGACAAAAGTGCCAAGTTATTTGTAGGGGGACTGAACTTCAAAACAGAGGAAGAAGTTCTGACCTCTGTCTTCAACAGATATGGGCCGCTGGTGGAAGTGCGGTTGGTAAGAGACTGGGAAACGCAACAGTCAAGAGGGTTCGGCTTTGTCACGTTTGCCAGCACAAAAGACGCCAGAGAGGCAGAGAAGAATTGGAATGGCAAGGATTTGGAGGGTCGGACCATAACAGTAGGGAAGGCATTTCGTAGGCGTCGAGAGGTCTACAGGAGAGGACAACTGGGCGGTAGTTTTGGTGGTGGCCGCAAGCAATATTATTATGGAGGCTCCCTGAGTTACGGCAGCTCCCGAAGGAAGGATTGGCAAAGTAGTGGCCGAGAAGGAGACCGCTATTCATGGGACTACAGGGACAAGTGGTCCCACCATAATTATTAGGGAAGTTCTGAGAAGTTGAAGCACTGAATGCGGTGGAGCCGCCGAGCCAAGATTCCTACACGGATTAACCGTGAACGCCGTTCCTAAAGGCGTCCATGTAGTGAACTTTCATGCACGGACTAACCGTGAACTCCACGTTCCTCAAGGCGCCCATGTAGAGAACTTTCCTGCACGGACTAACCGTGAACTCCACGTTCCTAAAGGCATCCATGTAGTGAATACTCGGCTTGGCCTCCCGGAAAAAGTGCTATCGAGTTGCTTAACTTTGGATCTTTGATCAACCCCTTAACCTTCATTCACAAGAAACTGACAGTCAAAGTCAGAGGGTCATGAGATGGAGTTTGATTTGGCAGGGACAATGTAGTTGCTGGTGCTTAGTCCAGAGTGAGTAATCTGGAGGGGTTGTGGTGAAATTTTGGTTGCTTTATTTTTAAGTGATAACTGTGCCCGGGGGGAACTGATAAGGTGGGGGGGTTGAGTTATCTGGTTTGTTTCTCCAAATTGGCCGGCAAAGAAAGTTTTCGCTGGGTTCAAACTTTCTTTCTTTAAGGGGGGGAGTGTTACATATTTATGTGAATGTATGTGAATTACCATTCAGGTCTTTGCTTATCCGTGTGTAGTATATTAAGGGTTGTTGTGGTTGGAGGGTCAGGAGCCCTTCTGAAATAGTGGCCGGAAACGGAAGTGACCGGAAACGGAAGAGGAAAAGACACGAGGAAAAAGGACGGGTATTCTTCTTCCTCGCCCCGCTCCGACGAATTGGGGGCTCGTCCAAATTACGATTTGCGGTTTCGCAATTGGGTCTACGTCCGGGATCTAAAATTGTATAACATAATAAAATAATAATATTTTATTAATTAAAATTTATTAATTAATTATTAATTGGTAAAAATTTTTGAGAAATTGGGGTAAAGTCTTGGGTGAAGGTTAACAGGTGTTAACGATAGACACCATGGCGTTTGTGGCACAGAACTTTGGGGTAACCCCGAGTGAGGCACAGTTCCGAGCGTTGCTAAAGTCGGACCTCTTGAAATTGGCCAAACATTTTAACTTGGAGGTCCGAACTAATTTGAGGAAGGCAGAGTTGCAGGCCACGGTGATACAATCTAAGGTGGGATTAGGAACATGGGACGAGTTAGCCTGGGAGTGGCTACCCGAAGAACCAGAAGATGTTGAGCTCCGGAAACTGGAGTTGCAATTACGGAGCCAGGAACGGATTAAAGAAGAAGAAAGGAAAGCAGAAAAGGAAAGAGCAGAGGAAGAAAGGAAAGCAGAAGAGAGGAGAGAAGAGAAGCAAGCAGAGGAAAGGAGAGTGGAACGAGAACTCCAGGAAAGGTTAAAAGAAGAAGAAAGGAAAGCAGAAGCGAGGAGAGAAGAGAAACAAGCAGAGGAAAGGAGAGTGGAACGAGAACTCCAGGAAAGGTTAAAAGAAGAAGAAAGGAAAGCAGAAAAGGAAAGAGCAGAAGAAGAAAGGAAAGCAGAAGCGAGGAGAGAAGAGAAACAAGCAGAGGAAAGGAGAGTGGAACGAGAACTCCAGGAAAGGTTAGCAGAAGAAGAAAGGAAAGCAGAAGCGAGGAGAGAAGAGAAACAAGCAGAGGAAAGGAGAGTGGAACGAGAACTCCAGGAAAGGTTAGAAGGGAGAAAAGCAGAGGAGAGGAGAGCTGCAAGGGACCTCGAAGCAGAGGAGAGAAAAGCGGAAAGGGAATTAAAGGAACGTGACATGGAGCTTCAGCAAGAAATCAAATTCAAGGAGCTGGAGTTAATGAGAGAACGGGGAGAGGCACCACCCTTGCTGACGGGGTCGACACCTAACCAGAAAACCTGGGATGTGGGCAGACATGTGAGGCTGGTTCCACCGTTCAGTGAAAAGGAAGTCGCGAAATTTTTTCCACACTTTGAGAAAGTGGCTCGACAATTAAACTGGCCGGAAGAGGCCTGGACCATACTCGTGCAAAGTGTGCTGGTGGGAAAAGCTCAAGAGATTTATTCGGCACTACCAATGGACCAATGTGCAGATTATGAGGTACTGAAGAAGCACATCCTCAAAGCCTATGAGTTGGTTCCGGAAGCTTACAGGCAAAAATTCAGGAATGCCAGGAAGAGGGAAAGTGAGACCCATGTGGAATTTGCCAGAGTGAAAGAAAACATGTTTGATCGGTGGTGTGAGTCAAAAGGAGTCGGGAAAGACTTCGAAACATTGCGTGACTTGATCCTGGTGGAGGAATTTCAGCAGTGTGTCCACGAGGACATCAAAGTGTACCTGCAGGAAAAGAAAGTACCAAAGTTGTGAGACGCAGCCACCATGGCAGATGATTATGCCTTAACCCACCGAATAGGGGTCCACGAACCTAACTCCTCACCTAGATCTCCGCAGGGGAGGTGGGGAACAGCAGGTGCGGAGAACGACCATACATGGCGGCGGCCTCGAGAGGATTATGGGGACAACGCGGATACCCCACCTGTTCGAAATCAGAGGGATGCGGGCCCAAGACAAACTTATAGTTCGGGGGGCCCGAGGCAGACCACGAGTTTTTCCTCCGGGCCTACTTGCGCTTTTTGCAAGAAACCTGGACACTTGATGTCCAGTTGTTACCGCATGAAAAGGGAAGACCCAGAGCGGAGTCCGACTATTACGACTCCAAATGCAATGGCCATTGTGAGAAATCGCCATCAAAAGGGTTACCAACCATTTATTTCAGAGGGGTTTGTGTCACGGGATGGAGCCTCGACTAACCGGAAACCGGTTAGGATATTGAGGGACACAGGGGCACATCAATCTTTAATGCTTGAAGGCATTTTGCCATGGTCCGAGGAGACGGCAACGGGGGATAGTGTTCGTTTACAGGGGATCGGGGGCGGTGTTAGTGCTCCCCTTCATGTCATCCATTTGGAGTCCGATTTGGTGTCAGGACCGGTCACCGTCGGTTTACAAGCCACGCTTCCTGTAGAGGGTGTATCTGTGGTTATCGGGAATGATTTGGCCGGGGGTCAAGTTTATGGTAACCTGAGGGTTGGTAAAGAGCCCAGCAGGGAAGATAACACCACACCAGCTCGTGATGGCGACAAAAGTGCCAAGTTATTTGTAGGGGGACTGAACTTCAAAACAGAGGAAGAAGTTCTGACCTCTGTCTTCAACAGATATGGGCCGCTGGTGGAAGTGCGGTTGGTAAGAGACTGGGAAACGCAACAGTCAAGAGGGTTCGGCTTTGTCACGTTTGCCAGCACAAAAGACGCCAGAGAGGCAGAGAAGAATTGGAATGGCAAGGATTTGGAGGGTCGGACCATAACAGTAGGGAAGGCATTTCGTAGGCGTCGAGAGGTCTACAGGAGAGGACAACTGGGCGGTAGTTTTGGTGGTGGCCGCAAGCAATATTATTATGGAGGCTCCCTGAGTTACGGCAGCTCCCGAAGGAAGGATTGGCAAAGTAGTGGCCGAGAAGGAGACCGCTATTCATGGGACTACAGGGACAAGTGGTCCCACCATAATTATTAGGGAAGTTCTGAGAAGTTGAAGCACTGAATGCGGTGGAGCCGCCGAGCCAAGATTCCTACACGGATTAACCGTGAACGCCGTTCCTAAAGGCGTCCATGTAGTGAACTTTCATGCACGGACTAACCGTGAACTCCACGTTCCTCAAGGCGCCCATGTAGAGAACTTTCCTGCACGGACTAACCGTGAACTCCACGTTCCTAAAGGCATCCATGTAGTGAATACTCGGCTTGGCCTCCCGGAAAAAGTGCTATCGAGTTGCTTAACTTTGGATCTTTGATCAACCCCTTAACCTTCATTCACAAGAAACTGACAGTCAAAGTCAGAGGGTCATGAGATGGAGTTTGATTTGGCAGGGACAATGTAGTTGCTGGTGCTTAGTCCAGAGTGAGTAATCTGGAGGGGTTGTGGTGAAATTTTGGTTGCTTTATTTTTAAGTGATAACTGTGCCCGGGGGGAACTGATAAGGTGGGGGGGTTGAGTTATCTGGTTTGTTTCTCCAAATTGGCCGGCAAAGAAAGTTTTCGCTGGGTTCAAACTTTCTTTCTTTAAGGGGGGGAGTGTTACATATTTATGTGAATGTATGTGAATTACCATTCAGGTCTTTGCTTATCCGTGTGTAGTATATTAAGGGTTGTTGTGGTTGGAGGGTCAGGAGCCCTTCTGAAATAGTGGCCGGAAACGGAAGTGACCGGAAACGGAAGAGGAAAAGACACGAGGAAAAAGGACAGGTATTCTTCTTCCTCGCCCCGCTCCGACGAAAGGGGGGATTGATTGAGCCGTGTGGAAAAGTGGCGTTCCCGAGCCTGTCTGGCGAGAGGAGTTACCGGGACGGATACCTGCCCGGTGGACGTCAAACTGTCGTGTGGCCGTGCACCGACCCAGCGTTTGGCGCCGTTCGCGACACCGTCTAAAAAGACGCGTACGGGTCGCCCGTTGGGGCCTAACACGCCTTGCAAGCGGCGTGGGGCTTTTGGCTTGCTTTCCCGTACCCGCTTCGCGTGGCCACGAGGGGCTGCAGCCGGGGTGCCTGGTAGCGGTACGATACCTGCCCGGTGGAAACACGTCCACCCGGGGTTCGTTCAACCGCCCGAGTGCGGCGACGCCGACCATCATCTTGGTCAGGAGGGGCCCAGAGACATTGTGCGGGACCGAGACCAAAAGGGGGTCGTGAGTACTCACCGGGACACACATATATAAGATGGCCATCTTAATCATAGGGAATTGATTGTGGATTGAGAATTGTTGATGGTTGTGTATTGTTGATTGCTCGGGGAAAATCTCCGTGGTTGTGTCATTGAAATTGTATGGTATCATTACCATTGAAATATATCCTTGAACATCAGTTGTCTCTCGGGTGAAATTCATATGGATTGCGTGGCGAAAGCGCATATATAATACAGCTTTCTGGCGAAGTTCCTCTCACGGTCCGGGGGTCACCGAGACCAGGTATTCACCGAGGGGACCACGTAACACATGCAATTTGGAAGTCTTCCCACATTTTTCCCCAAACATGCACATTTTCTCCTGTATTCCTTTGCGTGTGATTGCTCGATGTCCATACGCTCACGCCTTGGCTAAGACTCACTTTTGCTCTTAGTTTCCTATCATGTATGCACAATAGCCTCCTTAAGGTGAACAGTCATTGAGATGGCTTTCCCTAAAAGATGAGCAATTCTATTGACACACACACACACACACACACACACACACACACACACACACACACACACACACACACACACACACACACACACACCATATATTAATTTCATAAGTGTCTCAAGTGATTAAGGACACGGAACTGGAATTAGATGAGCTCTTGGGATAAAATGTGACTGAAGGCATTATTTTTAAGAATTTGGAATCTAAACCTCTGGAAACTGAACTAATATTAGGCCAAAAAGACCCTTCTTGCTCATTAATGACCTTTCTGGAGGGGTTATCTAACTTCCCTGCCCTGTATGAGTCTGGTGTCCAGTAGTTGCACATCAAACACTGTTTTCGACATTTCCATGCCCCTTGGGCAAGTTGGGATGGGAAATAAAGTGTAGCTATCAAAAAGCAACCCCACTGAAAATGTTCCTTTCGATCTGAAGAAAACATTTCAGATTCCATCCAAATTCTCCCAAAATTCAGGATCACTGCTCACCTCCACTCGTTCGTTCCTCTTTTTGCAGCCTGTGGAACCAACTTCAACATTCTCTTCAGTCCATTATTCCCTCCATGTCTTCAAGACAACTGTTCACTGACATCTGATGAGATCATCCCCAATCCAAAAGCCATGATCTTTTCTACCATTGTCCACCCTCACCAAGCCGTCCTCCTTCCAAATGTTCAGCTTTCCCTTCCTGACAGTTTGCTTCTTTATCCATCTTGTCCACCCCCTGTGTCCTCCCCGACCACACATTCTTCCCCACATCCCTTATTTGTCCAAGTCTCCCTGTATATTGTCCCTCATCCTTGCTGTTAGTGTTTCCCCATTCTTTTTCTACTTTTCCTTTTGTTCTGTTATGTCCTGATCCATTCTATTAATATGTTGCAGCCTCCTCCATGAGCCTCGACGTTGTATACTAAACATAAATCGATAAATTATCTTACTATAATTCACCAAATGTCCGTCCGTCTGTCCGTTCGTCTGTCTGTCTGTCTGTCTGTATGTCCGTCCGTCCGTTCCTTGGTACCGCAAAAACGACTGAACCTATCGCAACGATATTTTGGGTGGGTAATCCTGGGACCCCCTGGAGTAAAATAGGCTATATTGTTTTTCCAATTTCAGCTTTAGTCTCCAGCATTTTCAGGTTTGGACTCCCGCCTAGCGTTATTGTCCCACGTACCGTAAAAACGGCTGCACCGATCGCAACGATACACCTCCATGCCCGTGGGATTCCCACGGGTGACCACACTACTAATATGCATAAAGCAAGGAAGCAGCACAAACAACTTTTTTCCAAGTTTTTGGACATGACTCGGGCAGGGTTCAAGCAGGCCTGTAGCCAGCAGGAGCATCCAGACGGGGTGGAGTGAGGGGGCGGGGGGCAATTACATTCAAGAATGGCAGTTCCTTTAAAAAATGCATCAAAACAACTGGAGACGATGGTGCTTCTGCGAGAACACGCAAGAAAGGAGACGGTCAAATAAAATGTTACCTACTTATACCAGAGTCTTTAAGATATGTGGAACCTAATGATAAAAAGCAGAGTCAAAATCCTCGGGGAAAAAAAAAATATACACTACCCTTGATGCCTTTTACAGTTTACACCACTTATATACATTATCATGTGTTATACCTGAGACCATGGTCTTACATCAGTCCATGCGAAAGGGTCAAGGACTTTTTTGATGCTCACCTTTGTTATTTTTGTTCAGTCAGATTCTAGAGGGGGCAAAATTATACCGAGGGGGGCAATTTCCGCTCATGCCCTCCCCCTGTAGCTACGGGCCTGGGTTCAAACCCCCAGACTGAGAGAAGACAGTTCACCCATAATACCACCAGCAAGTCTGGGGTTTATTTTTTTTCCTCTTTCTCACCATGTTTGCTGTTCACGCATTATGAGCTGTAAGTAATGTGCCCTTCACTCGGAATGTGTCTCAGTACAACATGCTGCCAACAGATTGTAAATGGTAATGTTGTATTACCGTAAATGTTTGTTTGTTTTATAATACGATGCTCTTATTACATTGACTGTGTCACATAAACTATTCATTATCTCTAATTACGTATTCCAAAAAGCTGAATTATTAATTGTCCTGACAGTTGTGTGCAAAGGAACTCTTGGAGTGAGACCGACAAGGTAGTAGAGGTCAGAGAGAGGTTTGAGGATTGCCGTGTGGGGGGAGGGTAAATGAGGTACGCCACGTGCACAACCTGAGGCTGGATTTATATTGAAGGTGAGAGGAAGGAGTAGAAATCAATGTACGATCAAGGTCATTCCGATAGATTTGCCCATGAGTTCATTTAACGCATTTTGTGCAATGTGCAAATATAAATACTTGTTAATATCAGTAGGACCTCACAAATGTGCCACCTAGTGGTGTGGCAAGAGAAAGATGGCAGCATGGTGATCATTCTACCGACTCCTCTCTGGCCTTGCTCCCCCAGCCCTGTCTGTGCTCTGTCCCCGAAGTACTCCTACAGGTCGCACAAGATCTGTCAGCAACCCTCTTCTGGTGAAATTGCCAAAAATCAAGACTCTCTGCTCACCTTCACTCTTTCATTCCTCTTTTCTCCCACCTCTGGAACAAACTCCCCCACTCCCTTCAATCCCACTCCTCCCTCGAGGTCTTTAAAACAGCTGTTCACCACCATCTCTTACCTATGTCCATCCAAAACCTTGATCTTTTCTACCCCTCTTAATTCACTCCAGATCCACTTTTCTGAAATACCGACTTCTTTCCTGGCAATCCTAGCAGTGTCCATGTGTTTTATGCCTCCTCCCCCAAGCCCTCTCCCTACCACAGATCTTCCGATGTCCCTGCTCTCAAAAGTTGTCCTTGTGTGTTTCCACCTCTCTCCCCATCTTGTCTCCCGCTCCCTTTATTTCGTCTTATGTGTCCGTTTGTCGTTTTGTCATTAATGTTAGCTCTTACACGAGCCTCGATCTTGTATACAAAAAAAACCAAATCCAAAAAACAAACAGAAAACAACAGCGCTCAGAGCATGTAGTGCTCCTTGTATGGCCTCATTGAACTCGTCCTCAATCTCCACTGAGATCCTCACAAAGGTTCCTTCTTCTTTATCCGATACAAGAAGTAATCATATGGCTACTTGTCAGGAGAATACAAGGACATTGTAGGAGAATCTCCCAACCCGACTTCTGCAGCAGGGACTGCGCGCGATGATGGCGATGTTCCATTATCTTGGAGAAAACTCGTGCCATCCCACATCGATTCGGTTTCCCGGGTACACATCTTGATATAACATGCCCGATTCACAGATCGATCCCAGGGCACAGAATGATCAAACACGAGGCCACGGTGGGAGAAGAACACGATGTTCATCACATTCGGTGCTACCGAACAACAATGGGTCATATTCTCTCTTCGCTGTACGGAACTTTGCCTCCTCAACCAGAGATCAAATGAATGGACCCATGATTCATCAACCGCCAAGAAGCACTCCAGCCGGAACACGTCACCGTCACATTCCAAATAATACAGATGATTCCTGCGCATCAACTTGTTTAGGGCCAGATGATCATTATTGAACAGGTGATTATTGGAACACATTTTGCACAAATCCTCCTGTTCTGGTTTTCCCCTCGGCATGCACCTTACAGGGGAAATGCATGCTTCCTGTGCTGTCTAGGTACCTGGATGTCTAGCTATTACCTCTATTGCCTGGATTTATATCCAGGTAATTCCTCAGTACAGTTGCAAAATGTTTGCAAGCTTCTGAACATAATCCTCGGTCACAGGAGTTGATCGGCCTTCATGTGCAGGATCTTCACTGTCCTCATTACCAACCTGAATGACATTCACCCACCTCCGAACGGTTACACACCTAGGTGAATGGTGTCCCCAAGCGTCTGTTATTAGTTGATGAATCTCCAATGGAGGTTTTTCTAACATAACATGAAATTTTGCCAAAGCCAGCAACTATAAAACCACTATTGAAAGCTTTGACCTGAAATGGACAAATAGTGGGTTGCCCAGCTGGCACAGCTACATTAGACCAACGTTGGTTGTGGGTTGTCATTGCTGTGGTTGGACATACGCACATTGTATGAGTGTTTGTACGAACGACCAACGATGTATTGGATCACTTCTGGCTTTTAGACAGAAATACAGTCGGCTTTATGGATACCGACAACTTCCGGACAACGGCAGGCGTTAGTCTGTGTCGGTTCAACAATGGCTTTCAATAATGGCCCAGCAGAATGGCCAGTTGAGCCAACGTTGGTCCAACATAGCTGTGAAAGCTGGCTTGCTTCTATAGGCACGTGACAATCTGGGGTGGGGGAGAGGGGGCAGGTGTTGGCAGAAAAGGGAAGTTGAAAGACTTTGGAAAAATGAAAATAGAATAATCAACAGGCGACTAATGAGTCTGAAATGAGGAAGCAGCGGGTATTGTGCCTTGGTTTTTTGTCAAGGGACTCTAATGATTTCCGGGGCTTCAGACTCCACTACATTAGGGGTATGAGATTGGACGACATCAGGAGAGAGCCACATTCCATGCGATTGCTTCAAAATGTCAGATGAGTCACTAAAGAGTGTTGAGAGATTACCTCTGGCTAGTGGCGACTCGTAATAATGGGCTAGGTGACCCATCTGTAGTTCCGACAAAACAGTATAAAAATGTAAAATAATTAAATAATGTGTTACTCACAACCAGTTCTCCAACATTTAAGAGGGAGTTCAATGGGCCAAGGCCAAGAGGTCAAGATAAGCCCAAGAAGATAGCCCTCTTAAAGTCTCTTAAAGCTTGTGTTAAACATCATGCCTGGTTTTTGGAGGGGCAGGAAACATCTTGCTATAATTCACCAAATGTCCATCCATTTGTCTGTCCATCCATCTGTCTGTCCATCCGTCCGTTCCCAGGTACTGCAAAAACGGCTGAACCGATCGCAACGATATTTTGGGTGGGTAATCCTGGAACACTCTGGAGTAAAATAGGCTATATTGTTTTTCCAATTTCAGCTTTGGTCTCCAGCATTTTCAGGTTTGGACTCCCGCCTAACGTTATTGTCCCGGGTACCGCAAAAACGGCTGCACCGATCGCAACGATACACCTCCATGCCCATGGGATTCCCATGGGTGACCCCACTAATTCCTATAATGCAAGTCTATGAACAGGCTTTATGCATGTCGACTACCCCGGCGTAGCATAGACCCCACCTTATCTGATTTGGGAATAGTGAGGCTTGCATTGTGAAAGGGAGGGACAAGGCCGATCAGCCCACTTTACTATTCGCTGCCACTGCCAGCTCGCTGCCACCCCTAACATCACCGGCAGGCTTTGGAGGCCATTTTGGAGAGAGGGTTGGCTTATTTTCACAGGTTTACTTTGTAAGTACAGCTCATCCAATAGCTGCTGAACGTATCACCTCCGCCACTGAAGGTGGACGGAGGTTACGTATTCACCCCTGTTTGTCTGTCTGTCTGTCTGTGAGCAGAATATCTCAAAAGTTGTGGACGGATTCGGATGAAACTTGGTGGACTGGTTGGGTGTGTGATAAGGACAAATTGTTTCGATTTTTTTTTCTTTTGTATACAAGATCGAGGCTCGTGTAACTTTTGATGATGATTCAGATTTTTTTTTGAGATGAAGATTCAGATAATATAATTTTTTGAGTGCTTCTTCACCATTGAGAAATAAGGCCAAAATCGATATATTTCATGATATTTAAAAAGTTGTGGACGAGTTATGACCAAACTTGTTGGATGAGTTGTGTAGGTCATAAGAACGAGTCGATTAGATTTTGGTTCAGGTCCGGCTCATGTTCCGGCTGATCAGTGGGATACAAAACGTAAACTGTTCAGCTAGGCAGAGGTATGCTCTCTACCGAGTGCCGGTCTAGTTTTTATGCTGTTACTTGTGAAAATGGAAGATTTTTCAGGTATATTGGTTGGTCTTGTGCGTTATTACTTGACGGAAAAAATTCCAGCAAGTATGTTGGTTGGTTGGTTTGTCTGTATGTCTGTTTGTCTGTCTGTCTGTTTGTGCGCAATACTACGTCTACATCGTTGCACATAGCATCGCCATACTTATATTAACACATATTTGCCTTGCCCGGGAATAGACTGTGCCCAATTTTTAACTCTCTAGGCCCAAGGTTAAGCTCAAGGTCACCCAATCAAAGTCACCCAATCATTTGCGCCTCCCAATTGAAGCCCCACCCTCAGGGCGGGTACCATTGCTAGTAATATATAATGGCGATACAACAATTTTTTCCGCTTTGCTTTGAAGAACGGGAATGAAGGGGGAGGAGCCTATTAATATGTCTGGTTGAAGGTTTTGGGTGGTGAGGAGGCTTGAAGCCAGATTTTAATCTTACAGCCGCCATGTTGGTGCTCGCCATCACTGTGATGCGAAGCGAAAGACGTCTCAGAGCTGTCACATTCACAATCGCTATGTCGTATGTACTCCCGATACATTTTTCCTTCATTGTAAAAACTACCAAGTCAACAGATAAAAGGATTTTGAGCCGATAGGTGTTACGGCCTTGGCAAGATCGATGGAGACAGCGATCTCTTAGCTTATACACCGCCCAAATAGCTATGTGGAATCCTCTCATGTAGAGATTAAACCCACGTCGTTTGAACTTTGGCAGAGGTCATTATTTACTTTTAATGGTTCAAAATGGCCAATAAAAAAGTACATTCTGGCAAGTCATCGGTCTCTGACCAATTTTTCATTCTGTCTGTCTGTATGTCAGTCACCTACAGGTCACAATTTTCAACCGATCTTCAGGAAACTTCACCAAATGGTGGACTTGGTCATAAGCAAGAAGCCTATTGTTTTTTTGTTCAAAACGTCAATAGGTCAACATAGGCCAAAGGTCACCAACTTTGTCGAATTTCTAAAATCCTCAATTTATTGTCATCCAATTGTCTTGAAATGTAAAGAAGATTTGCATATCTGGTCACTGAATTCAACCACCAACTATTTTTGAGGTCAACATAGGCCAAGAGGTCAACATAGGCCAAATTTCTAAACTCAATTTTCATCCGATTAACTTGAAATCTGAAGAGCATTTGCATATCTGGTCACTGAATTCAACCCCCAACTATTTTTGAGGTCAACATAGGCCAAAAGGTCATCATAGACCAATAGATCAACATAGGCCAAAAGGTCAACATAGGCCAAATTTCTAAAATCCTCCATTTTCATCTGATTGACTTGAAATTTTAAGAGGATTTGCATACCAGGTCAATGAATTCAATGGCCAATTATTTTTGAGGTCATAATAGGCCAACAATTTATTTTAAGGATTTCGCAAGTATCATGCTATGCTTGACATATTTCTTGTTTTTTATTTTGTTTGATTTGAAAGAAGGTTATTTGAGAACAAAACGTTTCTCATTTGAAGAATGCTGCATAGTGGTTGACCATCAATGAACGTTAACCTTGCCTCAACAAAACAAGCTTACAATTTCTGATTACGTGACCAAGGATATCACATTGCATGATAATTCCTCTGCTTTGCTCTATAATACATGGGTAGAGGGGGTGCAGGTGCTTGTTTCGTTATTTATCTGTTAAAACAAGAACCTGGGAACTTACTGGGATTTGCACCTTTGGATTTAATGGCGTCTTTTCAGATTATAAGAGAGATTGATTTTTAACCTTTTGGTGTTGACCCGGCACGAGAAGGATAACGACGGAAAAGTATGCCGGGGGACTATATAATTAAAATTATTGATCAGAGAATGGCATTTTTGGAGAAGATAAAAAGATGGTGATACAGCATGGGTTAGAACCTTTCTCCTATTTGGAGTCGATGCTTCCTGCTGGGCTTGCCTGGCTGTCACTTCCTGCGATTGCTTGCCTTGGTGAGAGAGAAGACTGTGAATGTGGATGCAAAGAAGCTCAGCAAGTCTTGCTGGCCCTGGGCAGACTGCACAATCTACCGGGCACAGTTGAGTTCAGGGTAGTAGCATCTTCTTCCACTTTTATGCTCTCGAGGTTTTTAACTGTTCATGGACTTTGGCCTGACTCAACTCCTGCCTTTGTCATGAGCAACACTGCTGCAGCTCCTCAATAAACGACATATCCTCACACTCTGTCGATAATCTGCAGAACTCAAAATAGTATTCAGTTTTTTAAATCCCTCACCATTGCAGTTGGTAATTGCTTGTGCATTCCCATATCTGCCACGCGGTGTGTTCTTGTTAGCAACCGAGCCGAGCATCATGCCGCGTTCCCCCTCGCTGCTGGAATCCTGAATCCTGCTCGATGCTTCAACGATCGCACAGCGCTGTGAGGCCTCACCCTTGAGACCAGATGCAAAGCAACATATTGATAGTGAAATGGAAAATGTATTAAAATAAAACTTTAACATCTTTTCGACCGACTCCTAGAATAGCTCAGCGTGTGTTTGTGTGTGCATGCTCGATTATATATTTAATTTATTGCACATTTTACTTGCTGTCACACCATGAACCTGCCTAAGCTTTGTTGCACTGGAAATTGTCTTGTCTGTTTCCTATCCCCTCCTTCCCCCCACACACTGTTCTCACAATAGGCTATGGTCAACTATAAAGGCCTGAACGATGTGTTTTCACATGAAAGTTTGGCTATGATGTCGCAAAGCCATTTTCTCTACAGAGGAAACTTTCCACGACTCTGCATGCTCAAGCTTTGCACTGTTTTTCATAAATAGACTCCGTTGCATAATCGTTTTTTTTCACTAGCGAACATAACATGGTGCCTAATCCTTTTTTTTCAGTAGCGAACATAACATCATGCCATTGTGACGTCACTCTGGCATTCACAGCAAGGTGTGTATGAGACCCCAGAGGGTTTTAAAGCTCCATTTTAGAGCCTGTCTTATGCCTTTGCTCGAGCTGTTGTTCCCTGATGCTCCAGGTGCTGCTCCGTTTGTTCCGCTGTGCTGCTTCTCCAGTTTTTTTTTTTTTGCGGGTTCTACAGCTGTCAGGTTCATAATCCAATAATACTCCGAGCGTTAGGTGATCTTGATGTTGCTCAACATTTTGCTCAACAGATCTCCTCAAATGATCTATTATGATAGACAGTTTTATTGGATAACAAACAAACAAATAAACAACTTCAAATCTTCCTTTGGCAAACTATTTTGTCAAAGACGATCAGCCTCTGGCAGGTTTATTTCCTCTCGGCTTGTTGGCACACACACACCTTCCAACGCTCATGGAGAAACGTAAATGATATCTCTGATATGTTTGCATACCAGATCACTGATATATACCAGGTCATAGCAGGATATCTCTGATTTGTATCTTGGCCTAATGCTGGTGTTCCTCAGGGGTTTGTGTTGGGTCCAATATTGTTCTTGTTGTACATAAATGATCTTCCTGATTGGATTCTTTCTCAGTTATGCATTTACGCAGATGCCTCAACACTGCATACTACCTACGCAGGAACATTGTCTCGTCTTACCCGTGACCATGCCAGTAGGACTCTCAATTAGGATCTTGAGAGTGTGAGAAAACTGGAGAAAAGACTGACTTGTTACTTTCAACCAGAAAAACACCCACTCGTTACCTGCGCCAGCAAAGGTGGATGGAGATTATGTTTTCACCCCTGTCTGTCTGTTTGTTTGTGTGTGAACAAGATATCTCAAAAGGTTGTTGACTGATTCGGCCGAAATTTGGCAGAGATGTAGCGTATGTGACAAGGACGAAATGATTCGATTTTGGTGAAGATCCGCATTCGGATCTGGCTGGTGGATTTTTTTAAAAAGTGATTCTTCACCATTGGGAGATGGGGCCAAAAACGATACATAGCAGGATATCTCAAAAAGCTGTGGACGGATTTGGACGAAACTCGGTGGAGAGGTTGTGTGTGTGGAAGTGTGTGTGTATCATACCTGGAACCTCTCTCTTTTTTTTGTATACAGAACCGAGGCTCGTGTAAGAGTTAACACATTGAACATGAAAACATGCACAGACACATAAAACACACAATAAAGGGAGCAGGAGACAAGAGGAGGAGAGAGAGGGAAGCACACAAGCACAAAAACAGTAGAGAACAGGGACGTCGGTAGATCTGTGGAAGGGAGAGGGCTGGGGGAGGAGGGAAGGGTACATGGTATAAAGCAAATGAACACGACTAGGAGTTTCAGGAAAGAAGTTGGAGATTGAAAGATGCAGATTTGGGGTGTTTTAACGGGGGTAGAAAAGATCAAGGTTTGGGAAGGGGGAAGATAAGAGATGGTGAACAGCTGTTTCAAAGACCTGGAGGGAGGAGAGGGATTGAAGAGAGTGTGGGAGTTTGTTCCAGAGGCGGGAGAAAAGAGGAATGAAGGAGTGAAGGTGAGCAGAGAGTCTTGATTTTGGCAGTTTCACCAGAAGAGGGTTGCTGGCAGATCCAGTGCGTCCTGCAGGAATATTTGGGGGACAGCAGTAGTGTAATAATGTTGCTTCTGGGACACCTCCGTTTAACATGTGAAATCCCTATCTAATGTCATTTACCCCCTTGTCTTTTTCAAAAATCATAAACACCTCTATTTCTCCCACCCTCATCTTTATGAACCTTTTGTCTGTAGTACCTATCCTTAATGTTGTTCATTAGACCACTCAAACACTACAAATATTTGTTTTCTCTTATAGACCTATCATCCTTCTTCTACATATCATCTGGCAGATTAATCTTTGACCCATTCCCTCCCTCATTGCCCCTAAACACCTATATTTCTCTCACCCTGTTCTTTACGAACCTTCTAACCTTTTGACATGTTATCCTTATTCATTAGACCACTTAAACACCTGTGATCCTTCTGACCTCATGGACCTTTTAACCTTTTACTCTTAATATCATCTGGTGAATATAACCCACTCAAACAACGACCCTACAAATATTTGTTTATGCGTGGGAAATAATTTAATTCTCCTACAACTCTCTTCACCATCTAATATATTAACAAAAAATATGTTTGAGTTTGGTTCTTTATTAAGATATTTTAACTGAGCTAAGATAAAATGGTAAACCTCCCTCAATGTTCTTGTTTGAGCGCCTCCAGTGCCACATACCATTTTTTGGTAAACCACGCCCATTTTTTACTAAGCCCCGCCCACTTTTTGTTAAGCCACGCCCACTTTTTACTAAGCCCCGCCCACTTTTGCTAAGTCCCACCCACTTTATAAACTCTTCAGCATTGTATCATTTCCAGGTAATACATTACATCATTTTCAGGGAATTTCCATCACATCATTTCCAGTTAAGACACGCCCAGGGAATTTCCACAGGAAGACACACCCAGTCCTTATAAAAGGCACAGACCACACAGGCTTTTTCAAACACGCTTTCTGCTTCACTTGAGAATGGACTACTATGCCGAAATGGAATGGGATAACTTTGCTATTCCATGGAGTCCTACTACCTGTGTAGAACTCAACCTTCAGATTGATGAACTGGACTCGAACCTCTTATCAATGGAGGTAAGTTTGTTTATTTATTTATTTATTTATTTAATTTTTTTTTTTTTTTTTTTTTTTTTTTTTTTAAAGATGAGACTCGTGTAAGAGTTAACAAAGTTTATTTTAATATTCATAGAGCTTGATTTATACAAATAAAAAATATTGTATTAAATTAATACATTGTTATTTTCTTTCACAGGAAATTGTATCTGAGATACGAAATGAAAATTCTGCTTTTAACACAACTTGGGATGAAGTTATTTTTTTGTTTGAAGACATTTTGAACAACCAAGACCCCCAGAACGAGTTCTACCTTGATGACCCAGCCAAAGAGTTATACCTTGGAGATCCACAAAATCCTGAAAAAGAGTTTTACCATGATGATACTTGTTGTGAGTTATCAAAACAAAACCCACTGAACAAGTTCTACCTTGATGAGCCAGAATACAAGTCATACATTGGAGACCCACAAATTTCTGAAAATTGGGAAAGGAGAGTTCTCCCTGATGGTCCGCAGTTATACTATGTGAGACACATCATAGAAACCCTAAAAAATTGGGCAAGGAGAGTTCTCCCTGATGGTCCGCAGTTATACTATGTGAGACACATCATAGAAACCCTAAAAAATTGGGCAAGGAGAGTTCTCCCTGATGGTCCGCAGTTATACTATGTGAGACACATCATAGAAACCCTAAAAAATTGGGCAAGGAGAGTTCTCCCTGATGGTCCGCAGTTATACTATGTGAGACACATCATAGAAACCCTAAAAAATTGTGAAATGGGAATTCTCCCTGATGGTCCGCAGTTATACTATGTGAGACACATCATAGAAACCCTAAAAAATTGGGAAAGGGAAGTTTTCCCTGATGGTCCGCAGTTATACTATGTGAGACTTATCACGGAAACCCCCAATATTTCTGAAAATTGTGGTTTTACCTTGGGGACTTGGAAAGATGGTTATATTTTTGGAGACTCGGAATGGGGGTTTTGTTTTGATGACTCGGAATGTGATACCTATCTTGGAGGCTCAACAGGAATGTGGTTATACCTTGGGAACTTGGAAAGTTGGTTTTATTTTGGAGACTCTACCTGTGGGGTTCCTCTTGGAGACTCTTTGGATTCTAAAGCAATGAACAATGTTCTTTATTTAATGACGCTTGATTTAAGCAATATCAAGAAAGTTCGAGGAAGAAAATGCTGGAAAATTCTTTCTTCCCATTTCTACTTCTTCAAACTTAAAAGCCTTGAAAGACAGAATTGGAGGAAGAGGAAAAAAAAAGAAAGAAATACGTATTTAAAAAAGAAGAAAAGAAAGATTATGTTAGGGTTTGGGTGGGATTTTGAATGTGAGGGTTAGGGATGGGGTTGGGTTAGGGTTGGGATTTTGAATGTGAGGGTTAGGGTTGGGGTTGGGTTAGGGATGGGGTTGGGTTAGGGATGGGGTTGGGTTAGGGATGGGTTGGGTTAGGGTTGGGATTTTGAATGTGAGGGTTAGGGTTGGGGTTGGGTTAGGGATGGGATTGGGTTAGGGTTGGGATTTTGAATGTGAGGGTTAGGGATGGGTTGGGTTAGGGATGGGGTTGGGTTAGGGATGGGGTTGGGTTAGGGTTGGGGTTGGGTTAGGGATGGGGTTGGGTTAGGGATGGGGTTGGGTTAGGGATGGGGTTGGGTTAGGGATGGGGTTGGGTTAGGGATGGGGTTGGGTTAGGGATGGGTTGGGTTAGGGATGGGTTTGGGTTGGGGATGGGGTTGGGTTAGGGCTTGGGTTGGGTTAGGGTTTGTATATTATTATGACTCACTCGCACATACACACACACACAAAAGTTAAGCCCCAACTAAAAAGTTGTGGGATTCTGTGTTTGGGGTTCACAGATTTAAAAACGTATCCCCATTATACACACACAAAAGTTAAGCCCCAACTAAAAAGTTGTGGGATTCTGTGTTTGGGGTTCACAGATTTAAAAACGTATCCCCATTATACACACACAAAAGTTAAGCCCCAACTAAAAAGTTGTGGGATTCTGTGTTTGGGGTTCACAGATTTAAAAACGTATCCCCATTATACACACACAAAAGTTAAGCCCCAACTAAAAAGTTGTGGGATTCTGTGTTTGGGGTTCACAGATTTAAAAACGTATCCCCATTATACACACACAAAAGTTAAGCCCCAACTAAAAAGTTGTGGGATTCTGTGTTTGGGGTTCACAGATTTAAAAACGTATCCCCATTATACACACACAAAAGTTAAGCCCCAACTAAAAAGTTGTGGGATTCTGTGTTTGGGGTTCACAGATTTAAAAACGTATCCCCATTATACACACACAAAAGTTAAGCCCCAACTAAAAAGTTGTGGGATTCTGTGTTTGGGGTTCACAGATTTAAAAACGTATCCCCATTATACACACACAAAAGTTAAGCCCCAACTAAAAAGTTGTGGGATTCTGTGTTTGGGGTTCACAGATTTAAAAACGTATCCCCATTACATTTTATTTATTTATTTATTATTTTCAAGGGTATTTTCTGCTTACTTGTGTTTTTTGTAATTCTTGTGAGTAAAATGAACCCAAGATTTCTTCTCCATTTAAATCATATAATTTGTAGGTCCAAGGGACTGTATCCATTACATCAATGATTTTAAATAATTCACGAGTCCATTTTTGTGTATAACCTTTCTCAAAATGACTTTTCCATTTGTATATTCTTACAATATCACCAACTTTAAACTTGGGCTTTCTCAAATTAATCTCCTTTTCATATTCTAATTTTGTAAATGTTTCTGATGGTTTTGATTGTGTTGATGAATGAACTGTATTATTGTAATTATCTACAATATCCTGAATTAAATACACCCATTTTTGAGAACCGAGTTGTGTGAATTTTTTATATAATTTCTCTTTTAAAGTACGATTAAAACGCTCAATAACAACTGCCTTTCCTTCATTAAAGGTGCTGTATAATTTAATACCCTTCCCCTTAAGAAATTTCATGAATATTTTGTTATAGAACTCTGTTCCCTCATCAGTCCATAACTTCTTTGGTTTCCTTTTATCCCGATCAAATATTAGCTTAAAGGCTAACATTAAAGTATCACCCCTTTTATTTTTTAAAGGGACAACCCAGGCAAATCTACTCCTCAAATCAATAACGGTTAAAGCATACCTGTATCCCCTGTCATTATTCAATTCAATTAAATCAGCGGACCATATGTGGTCAGTGTATTTAGAATAAACCTTCCTTCTTTTAAACTTTGTGATTATAGGTTTGTGTAATTCTTCAGCCAAAAGCTCCTCAGTCTTGATGACATCATTAGAGCCTAATAGTTTTTTGAGGAATAACCAAGACCAAGTTTCAATTTAGCATTTATCAAATTTCTCACAATAAACCTATCAACTTTCTCTCTCAACGTTGGATTTTGTATCAAAGACAAATTATACAACATTTCGCTGTCGGCTTTATGTTTTTCAGTCAACGTAGTGGTTTTCCCATAAGCAATATCATGCTTCATACACACTTCGTCAACCCTATTTGTAGGTTTAGACCAAGGTTTAGGATTGTCAGCCTCATCTAATCTTTTATCCAAGTTTGTTCCTGGACCACAGAAAGAATACCCTGGAAGGTGTAATTCCCCTGGAATTCCAGTTGTTGTAAATTTACTTCCTGACAGAAACTTTTGTATGTCTCCTCCTCTTTTAGGAGAGATGAATTGGCACTTTTTAGAGCCACATACTTGACATATTCCTTTTTGATAAACTCTATTATTTTTAGCTTTAACATAAGAGATATTTTTAGATTTAGTTTTCTTTTTACATTTGAGACAATAACTCATATTTATTTATCAGAAAAATTCCGACAGAGTATCAAAACCTTTTTGGTTTTCAACATATACATTTCAATCTTTATTTTTAAAACATAAAGAATCCTAAGGAATGCCTTCACTCTCTCCTCCATTTATTTACAAATAAAAACTAACTAAAGTCAATGACACCAACATCATCAATCACATAATCTTTTCCTTCTTCTTCTTCTTCTTCTTCACCACTTTCTCGTTTAAATCTCCTCCCTGAAATTGAAGACATTGACGTTCTTATTTTTGAAACCATTATCTTCATAAGAGTTGTTAATTCTTTAATTTCCTCTTCGGTGCGTTGAGATTGATTTATTTGCTTTAATACACTCAATCTTTTATGAATCTCAATGATTTCCATCTTTTTATATTTTTCCTCCCTCTCTCTTTGCTCCCTCTCCTCCTCCTCCATTTTCTCCCTCTCCTCCTTCTCCTTTTTCTCCCTTTTCTCCCTTTCCTCCTTCTCCCTTTTCTCCCTTTCCTCCTTCTCCTCCTTTTTCTCCCTCTCCTCCTTCTCCTCCCTCTCCCTTTCCTCCTTCTCCTTTTTCTCTCTTTCCTCCTTCTCTTCTTCAACTCCTTCCTCATCCCTTGCTACCCTTGAGTTTGAACCCCAAAGAATATTATACATATACTCATCTGGATTTTGAGATATTCTTGTATCTATAATTATTTTTCTCATAATAGGATACCAATAAGATTTGTTGACGATTTCTAAAAGAGTTTTATATTTCATAACTTTGAGAAGTTCATTTTTATTTAATATTTTAAACAAGTCTCTATTTGTGGGTTTAACAATATCAGTATAAGGCCAGTTTTTAATGACAAAATTCCCATGTATATGCTCCAAATCATAAGGTATGTAATACCGAGCACCCTTTTCTTGTAGGTATCCTTGAATACAAAAATTATAATTCTCTTGTAGTCTTCTTCCTGCCATTTATGTATCAGAAATATATGTGAGATTAATATTATGACAGGTAATACCACCCCATCTTCCCACTACCAAATCGGTTTGTATTCCTCGGCTTTCTATCCTTATCTCATTACCTTCCTTCTTTGTCATGCGAACCATCGCTATACTATCATATATTTTTCTTTTCTTAAAATCACGTATTTGTTGTTTACTAATTGTACTTCCACATAAATCCTTATCCTCACCAAGTGGATAATATTCTTCTTTACGAGACTGATTTAAACCATGTAGGTCTTCTATGTTTATTGAAAAAGACCAATTATACCCTAAATCAGGCATATCATACCCCCATTTATTAATTCGCATATTAACTAAATGTCCTTCTTTATAAAATTCAATTGTAAGCAGGTAGTTAAATTCAATGAGGAAAGGTGTATGGTCAGTATAACCAGGTGTTGTGGTTGTAAATTTTACTTCTTTCACAAAACGTGCTGTTTTCTTTAAAAATATATATTGTGATAAATCACTTAATCTAATTAAGTCATTCGCATCTGTAGGGTTTGGATAATTGATTAATTTATAAGTATTCTTCATATTAATATTTTTACTTACACTATATTTTTGTCGTTCAGCCTGTGCCTTTGTATAATAATTTGATAAATCAATATCCTGAGAGGATTTTCCAAAGATAGAACCATCTTTTCCAACATAAGTCATTTATATTAGATTAAAAATGATATCATAAAAATTTTCATTATTGTTGAGTTGAAATAATACATATAAACATAATTGACCACAACATTTAGAATTAATTTCTTGAACTTGAAATGTTTGATAAACACCATTCTGTAAGAATTGTATTACTTCAACAGGTGGTGGCATACCATAACTATCAAAATAATATTTATCCTGACTATTATGAATACAAACCCAATGAGAACCATTCTGTGTGTCTAAATTCATAATAATATTCTTTGTATTCTTATTTATATGTATTAATTCATCTCTCATACAGATTACCACATTATCAATTTTTAGTGTTTTACAATACTTGGCTAGTTCTATATTTGACGTTGTATTCTTTCCAAATTGTTTAAACCATTTATCCATTTATTTATGAGAAAGATACAATCCATTACCCCGTTTAGTTAGTTTAACACCCGCTTGAGCGATAGAGGAAAGCATATCACCAACCAACAATCTAGCTTTATCAGGTAGACTTTCAAGTTTTTGAGCAAAATCTACAATTACACCACTTCCACTAATTTGTTTCTCCAACTCCTTGTTATGTCTTTCCAATTCTTTTTGAGCTTTTAGTTGTGCCTTCCTTTCGTTAGCAGTTTTTACCGCTGCTGAAATACCACCAGTCAATGCTCCCGCCGCACTTAAACCAGCAAATAAAGGAATTAGAAACGGGAGAAATCCTCCTCTTGACTCGTCTATTGAATATTTCTTTAACATAGGTTTCGTCATTTTAATTTTAAGTGATCCAACATCATTTAGTGTTTTTACTTGTGTGTGTGTGAGTAAAACATCAATTCTTACAGCTCCTTTTCTTTGAATTGTATTAACATTAATAATACAAGGCTTTTGATTTTGAATACAAGATGTTAATTTATTAAGATTGATTTGATTAACATATACCCCTACCATTTATTTATGAGAAAAAACCTATGTGATATTAATCATAACACCATTATCTGTATTAATCTGTAATTCTGTTTCCTCCAAAAGCAAACAATATGCATTAACCTCTTCATTCTCCCCTCTTTCAATGTATAGAGAAGTATCCACTCGATTAGACTTTATAGTTTCCTTTTGAGAACTCAGGTCAATTGCGTAGATTGTATATAAACCTTTAAATGCAACCATATCCAAAATAGGATCATTATTACCATTACTTTCACACACCTTTTGGTAGGACTTGTAGGCTTCCGCATAATCATTTTTTTCCCAATCAATTTCCAATCTATCTCGCGGATAAAATGTGCCATCAAGAGAAACCCGAAGTTGTTTCACCTTAGCATTATCACTCAGGGCATTATTCTTATTAGTACCGTCCTCTCCATCTGGTTTTTTAAAAATGAGCCAGAGGTATCGTGGCTTTCCTTGAAGAACACCCAAATTCCAAGTGTAGGTAGTGTGTTCCAGTTTAACGTGTTGACATCTTCTTTTAAGGTATGATACATTTAGCGGTTTCTTTGAGTTAAGTCTTCTATTTAACATCTCTTCCGTTTTAAGATTAGGAGTATATTCACTGATATACCAACACAAATCATTAATAACAAATTTATTATTTTCTCCAAAAGCATTTTCATCCCCAAAAAGCAATCTATTTACATTATCATTCCTTTGTAGTTGAAATCTAATTTTAAGCCCATACAAAACTTTATCATAATCACAAAATCCAAATATACCTTTCAGAGGTACTGCTACGGTAAAACTATTCTCAGCTTTTGCGTCATCATTATACATTGACTTCCTTTGACTATAACCAGGGTCTGCGTTTGTACCCGTTGACATATCAGGAATAAAACCTTCAACAGCTCCCTTACCCATTCTATCACTAAACGAATATAGTGTAAATTTCATCATTTCAGATGTAGCAGAGACATAATCAACCGCTTCAACCTCTTGTGTTCCAATATACAGGCGGACACTGTCAAACATTTTCCAGAAGAAATCATTTACGAGTGTAGCATTAGTATTATTCGCAGCCTTAGTGAATTTAAATTTACACAGCAAGAAACTATCAGCTATATTCAAGTAAGTTTGTTGATTATTTATTTCAAAACTTTTTGTTCCGTTTGAATTCCAGTCTGTTCCTGTTATAGCATTTACCTTAAAATAGTCTTCCTTTTTAGTGGAGTTTGAAATGATAATCGTATCATCCAAATCATAGATACTATCAATCGCTTCCATACTTGTATTTATATAGCATTAAAATTGTTGAAACCCTGACCCAAGTATTTTAATGATTTTTTGTCGTTCTTGTGAAGATAGTTGAGTTTTACCTTTTTTTATTTCTTTGATTGCTTGTAATTTATGAGACTCCTTTTGAGCATCTTTTATACTCTTTATAGCACCCGCAACGGAGCCCACGGCAGAAGCAGTTGAACCAATTAGGTCTTTATGTTTAAGGATGGTTGAACCAATACCCATTAGAGTATCAATTATCCCATCTCCTTTATTTCGAAATTGATGACCTACACCTCGTTGTCTCTTAGGTTTATAGTATCCTCTACCCACATACCTTGTATAGTCTGGTGAAAGGAACATGCCCTCCCCTGTAATTATTTTATATTTTCCCAACTCGTGTTTTCTCACAATAACCATTATTTATTTATTGAAAAACTTCACGTAGGTGAATTCTGATGGATATAATTTCATCATTAAAGGATATCATACGATTATCTTGGTCGGTTATCCTAAAATTTACTCTGTATATGGTTTTTCCTGACACAGGTAAATAGACAAGATTTTTTGGTTCCATATTAAATTTATAACCAATCGGGGTTGAGTATGCACTGAATGAAAATATTGTATTTGTTCTTATTCCATCGTTATAAGCACCATCAATCAAATCACAATGAATTAATACTGAATTTATACCGGAGGATATTTGGATAACATTATCACTGTAAAACGTCCCGTTATTTTCAATCTTTTTTGAAGAGAAACCCAATAGCTCTCTAAACGAATTTTCAATCGTGAAATCAACTTTATAATTATTTTTAAGTTTAATAGTTGATTTTGAAGTGTGTTTTTGAATATCTATTACAATATTTTTTGGTTCATCACCTTTTTCTTTCATAAGGCGAGAGACTTCTGAAGATATTTGAGAAATCTCGTAAGCTCCAGGTGAAACGGTTATAGTTTTATATCCACTTCCTGGATTATAACTAAACTTGTTGTTTTTCTCTGTGATATTAAACAAGGTATTATAAGTTTCCATCGACAATAAAGATGCCTCATATGAGGTAAGGGGGTCAAGTTGTAGTGGGTAAGGGAATGAAGCTGTGTAATCGCTCGTTGTGAAATTAAAACTAAGAATTGTGCTTCTCATCTTATTTAATATCTAATAAAATATCTTTGTATTGACATTTATTAATTATTTTCATATTCATCAACTGATCTAAAATGGCTGAGGATTCATTAAAACAATTGTTGTTTCCAGCCTTCTTACTACCTAACAACAATAATAGCCTATTAACTAATTGTGATGGGTCATTTGGAAGAAAACTAACACCCGAACCAAGCTTACTTAAAGCATCAATAATATGTTTCTCCTTCTCATTCTTCTTACTTTTACCAGCAACAGAAACTCCATAATCAAGTGCATTTAACAACTCAATATATACCCTATCTTCCTCTCTTTCCATATCAAGTGGTTCCTCAAAATATTTTGAACCGCTGAATCCGGGGTTTGTTAGAAGAAACATTAATCTTGGAGTTAATTTAACATTTGGTTGAGTAGAACTCAAGAACATCAATTCATCATTAAATATCAATACCTTTTCTTCCACAAGATGAAACACTGCTGGTTCTTCTGTTGGAATGAGACCTGCTCTGGTTTTTGAACCCGCCGAATATTCATTGTTTTGAAGAGCTTCCACAACATAATTAGGGGGTTGATTTACCTCCTCAAGTTTCCGAAATAATCCCTCGTCATCATATTCTAATTCACCAAGTTCTTGTTTTGTTATCTGACTAAAATCTTTGAGCATTTGAAGTTTTTTCGGAGTAAATTCTACTGTGGGAACTGTAGGTGAGTGTTGAGTTTTCAAAAGTGGTTTAAAGAATTTCTCTTGTTTTCTTTCAAAGGCTTCTTCACCAGTTAGTTTCTGTCTCCGTTTCTTCTTTATCTCTTCCTGTTGTTTAACAACTTTTGAAACTAATTGTTGATGTTCCTTAAACTTTCTTTCTCTTTCTTCAGTATTCATTTTCTGTATTTATTTATTGAAAAATATCATTTAGTATCTCATCTTGTTTCACAACAATATATTTATATTTTCCAATCGTGTGTTTCATATAATTTTCAAATTCTTTTTTACTACATAACGTAGAGCAATTATCTCTCCAAAAATTATTTACATCTATTGAATTTAACTTAAATAAAATAAAAGTATTGGCATTGTTTCTTATTGAGCGTCGAGGGAGTTGAAAATATGATTGACTAAGATATATACAATTACAAGAAGAATGTCTCCCTCTTGTATAGTAGCTATCCATTACTGTTTGGTTTCTCTCATTAACACAATCATCAAAGATGACGAGGTTCTTTTTTGATTTATCTAAATCTTGAGGTGAAGGTATATCATCCGTATTATCACTGAGAATACAAGTTATGGGTTTCGATTTTGATTTCTGTGTATCACAAAATAATTGTATTATATCTTCAATATTATAATCATTCAGTTTGTTTTGAAGTTTAAATAAACCGATAATGTCTTCCTTTTTAAGACCTGCATTAAAACCCTGTGAGAGTAGTTGATACTCGGGTTGAAAACTTGACTTTGTAAAAATTATTAAATTATCATAATCTAAAAAATTAGGACCAAGGAGCATCTTTAAAAGTAAACAGGTTTTCCCACATCCGCTTGAACCAACTATTAGACATCTCAATGAATTTGGAATGTTTTTATGGTTATTAAATTTTATCTTATTTTCCCAAACGGGTAAAAAATCATTCATTTATATATTTGGAAAACAAGTCATCCAACTTTTTTTGAGCTATTTTAGAAACTCTATATTTTATCCTGAGTTCTGGTTTAATTTCAAAATAATTCATTATTTTATTTATGTAGTATCTTGTATTAACATTTCCATTAAAATTATTTTGAATAATAAATATCATTAAACCCTTATACATTTCCTCAATACAAAGAGTCTCTTTCCTTGTAAGAAATGGTGTATTATCACCATAATGCTTAACATTCATCTCTCTTATTAATCTTGTAAAGTAATTCATTTTTGGTTCTAATTTAAAAGAGTTATATGTTTTTTTATATTTCTTATTATCATTAATTAGAATATAATCACAGAATAAACATTGTTTATATGAATCCTCATCATTAAGCCCCACTCTATCACAAGCCGGACAATTCTCTAATTTATCATATGGAGAGTCTGGAAATTCTAAATATCCTTCAGAACTTATCATATTTATGTGGTAAATTTTTACTTAAACTAAACGCAAGTTTATTCATTAATAAATACAATGTTTCAAAGCACAAAAGACAAATTTCAATCAATCTCTACTTCGGTGGAAGATATAGAAAAATATGTCAAAGATGTTAAATTGAACAAAGATAAATATGGAAATTTTTGGGTAAAACCAGTTATGGAAAATAACATGAGCCCCTCTATTTCATTTAAAGGAAGAGCTCTAACTATACCTGGAAAGACATCCATTAAAGTAAATCTAACAAAAGTTTCTCCTCTACTCCTGGCAATTTATTCAAAGCTTGAAAAAGTGATTGACCACGATACTTTGAAAAAGAATGATAAGACCATTAATAATTCTAGAGGAGACATTTGTATTTTCTTTAATAATCCAAAGGGTGTAGATCTAAGTAAAATGAATGATGTTAATATTTCTGGTGAAATGTCATTTCGTTCTATGATAGTTAGAGATTATTTAAAGATAACTTTTGATATAAAAATTGTAGAGATTGAATCTGTTAATGAAAGAAAGTATATAGATATTGATGGGAATATTTTTCTTGCTAATTAAATATGAGTCAATACAGCAGTGAAGATTTTACTATTTCATTGAACTCGGACGATAGTGATGATAGTATTTCATTGAACTTGGATGATGGTGATGATAGTATTTCATTGAACACAGATGATAGTTATGATAATAATAGTTTGTGCTCAAATGATAGTTATGAGAGTAGCTTTATTGATGACTCTGAGTATGATTCTGAGTATTCATGTGATAGTTATGACTTAGATGATTCTGAGTGAAAAAGTGTTTTAGTTTAAGCACAGTGATATATATAAAACGGAGCTGTAAAGCTCAAAAGTGTTTTATTTTAAGCACAGTGATATATATAAAACACCACGTTTTCTCACGCTATAAATATGGTTTATTGTGATACTTGCGAGAAGGAAGTAAAATATTATAAACAACATATTCTCACCGCAAAACATACATACAACATTTTAAACAAACTTTCCCCTCTTCCACCTGAAACAAAACACTGTTCTACATGTAATAAAAATATCCTCAAGAAAGGCTTCAAAATACATCTTAAAACAAATCTACATTTATCAAATTTTATCACAACTAAAAACTCTGATGGAGCATTCAAAGGACATATTAAAATAAGAGTCTTTAACTTCAAACCTCCTGAACCAGAGTCTATAGTTGATGCTGTAGAAATAGTTAAACCTGCTGTTCAAACGTTGATTGAAAAAACACTAAAGGAAATGAAACCACTTAAATTTTATATGGGAGTAAAATTAGAAATGACAAAGGATGAAGGAGTTATAGATGCACCATACATGAGAACTGAGCCACACTTTATATCTTCATATCAAGATTTTAAAACATCAGGAGTCTATGATGAACTTATTAAACAAGAGCAAGATGTGGATAATTCAATCGTAGGAAGTGGATTCAATATAGGAAAAATTATTTACATAGACATTCATATTCTTAAATCAGATCCTCTAAAAGCTTCTTCTTACATTGATTTACCCAGTGTTATCAAAAATAGAAAAGCAGTTATCAATATCAAAAATAAAGACAATAAATGTTTTCTCTGGTCTATTTTAGCACACTTACATCCTCCACATTTTCATGATGAAAGAGTATCTCATTATAAAAAATATGAGAATACATTAAATACGAAAGATCTAAAGTTTCCGATGACTTTAAATGATATTCCTAAATTTGAAAAGATGAATAATTTATCAGTTAATGTTTATGGTCTAACAGAAACAAACAACATTCAGGTTTTAAAGCTTTCTGACAATTGTAAACAAACTCATATTAATCTTCTATATTTTAATTCAGACGAAAATTCACATTATACATACATCAAAGATATTGCTAAATTAATAAAACCACAAGTCTGTAAGAGAACAAATAAAATATATATTTGTTTGCGTTGTCTTAACTTCTTCAATTCACAAGAAAGATTAGATAAACATTCAAATTATTGTGGCGAACATAAATCAACGGTAATCAATATGCCTAAAGAAGGCTCAAAGATCACATTCAAAGATGAAAATAAAAAGATCAAACATCCATTTGTTATATATGCTGATTTTGAAAGTATTTTAGAAAAAATTGATACTGCTTCTCAAGATCCAAAAGAATCATACACAAATAAATATCAAAAACATACTCCTTGTGGTTTTTGTTATTATATCAAATCATCCGTTGGTGATAAATATAACAAGTTAGAGATGTATAGAGGCTCAAATACCCCAGAGGAGTTTGTGAAACGACTAGAAAAAGACTGTGTTCGATTAACCAAGATAATGAGAGAAACCAATAAACCAATGTCCTTAACAAGTAAAGAAAAAAGGGAATTTATAAAAAACAATGTCTGTCATATTTGTGAGGAGAAAATTGGTAAAGGTCTAAAGGTTAGAGACCATTGTCATCTCACTGGTAAATATAGAGGTCCGGCTCATCAAAGTTGTAATATTAATTATCAACTCCCCTCTTTCATTCCTGTCTTTCTTCATAACAACGCTCATTATGATACACATCTATTTATCAAGGAACTCTCAAAGACTTCTGGAAGTATCTCAGCAATTCCAAACACGGATCAGAAATACATTTCATTCACAAAAACAATTCACACATCTCCTATTACTCATATCAGATTTCTTGATACATTTAAATTCATGGCAAGTCCATTGGTTAACTTGGTTCAAAATCTAAAAGAGTTTCCATGTCTTTCAGAGTATTTTTTAGATAAAGATTTTCTAACACAAAAGGGAATTTACCCCTATGACTATATGGACTCATTTGAGAGATTCAATGAAACACAACTTCCTTCAAAAGAAAATTTCTATAACAAATTAAATAATAGTCATATATCTGATAAAGATTATGTACACGCACAAAATGTTTGGGAAAAATATAACATCAAGAATCTTGGCGAGTATCACGATTTGTATCTCAAAACTGATGTGCTTTTATTGGCCGATGTATTTGAAGCCTTTAGATCTGTTTGTCGCACTGGATATGGATTGGATCCTGCTCACTACTACACAGCACCTGGATTGGCCTGGAGTGCGATGTTGAAAATGACAAAACAAGATTTGGATTTGATAACCGATGTTGATATGCTTTTGATGATTGAAAAGGCAAAAAGAGGTGGAATTTCACAAGTCTGCTCGAGTAGATACGCAAAAGCAAATAACAAATATCTTCCAAATTATGATCCAACGAAAGAGAGTTCTTACTTGATGTACTATGACGCGAACAACCTGTATGGCTGGGCAATGTCTCAGGCTCTTCCTTATGGAAAACTTAGATGGGTAAAGGAAAAAGACTACAAAAACGTTTTACAAGATGTATGTATCTCTACACAAAAAGAATTGGATGAAGAAAAAGTTGGTTATTATTTTGAAATTGATTTAAAATATCCAGAGGAACTCCATAACCTACACAAAGATCTCCCATTTGCTTGTGAGAAAGAAAGTCCAAAGAAAGAATGGTTGAGTGATTATCAACGATCGTTTGATATAGGTGAATCAACAGAAAAATTACTTACTACATTATATAACAAGAAAAATTATGTTCTACACCAAAGAAATTTGCGACAATATTTATCAAAAGGTCTAAGAGTAGAGAAGATCCATAGGGTTCTAAAGTTCAATCAAAGTCATTGGTTAAAGGGGTACATTGATTTTAATACACAAAGAAGAACAGAGTCAAAAACAGATTTTGAGAAAGACTTTTATAAATTGATGAATAATGCGGTCTTTGGTAAGACTATGGAGAATGTGAGGAAAAGACAAAATATCAGACTATCAACATCTTGGGAACAAGCATCAAAATTAATTAATAGACCGAGTTTTACTCGAGCTGAGGTCTTTACTGAGAACTTTTGTGCGATCCATTTGATTAAAGAGAGTATTGAAATGAACAAACCTATTTATATTGGAACAACAATTCTTGATTTATCAAAGTCATTAATGTATGATTACTTTTATAATAACTTGAGGAAGAAATATCAAAATGATGTTAATCTACTTTATATGGATACAGATAGTTTTATTTTGAAAATTAATACCAACGATGTTTATTCAGACATGAAAAGAGACATTAATATCTATGACACGAGTAATTACAGTCCAGAGAGTGAGTTGTTCTCTTCTAAAAATAAAAAGGTGATTGGAAAGTTCAAGGATGAATTAGGAGGAAATGTTATGAGTGAATTTGTGGGATTGAGGTCAAAGGCTTATGCTTATAAATACATTGTGAATAACGTTGAAAAGACTGATAAGAAGTTAAAAGGTGTAAAGAAAAATGTTATTAAAGAAACAATAAACTTTAAGGATTATTATAACTGTTTAACAACAAAGAAAGAAGAGTTTAGAAAGATTAATGGAATAAGAAGTTATAAACATCAATTATATTCAGAAGAGATAAATAAGAAAGCATTGGGGGCTTTTGATGATAAGAGGTTTATTTTAGAAAATGGAATTGATAGTCTCCCTTATGGTTATATAAGTATATAAGTGATAAGATATATATATATAAGTGATAAGATATATATAAGTGATAAGATATACATAAGTGATAAGATATATATAAGTGATAAGATATATATAAGTGATAAGTTAAAAAGGGGGGGGGGGGGTTGGGGATTTTAACGGGCTACCGCCGCCTTTTTTACTATTATATAAATGATAGAACCAAGTATCAACCAGACTAAAGAGTGGAGGTGTAATCAACCTTGGTATATAAATGGAAAACATAATGAATGTGAAAAATATCAAATAGGTATAATTGAAAAGGCAACTGGTAAAAAAGTTCACAAAACAAATAAGAGAATTAATTTAAATACCGGTGAATTGGGTAAAAAAGATGGAAATATTTTTGAGTGGACGGAAAACTTTGATGGTTGTCAGGAAAATATATACTTTAATTTAAAAATGGTATGTGGCACTGGAGGCGCTCAAATAAGAACATTGAGGGAGGTTTACCATTTTATCTTAGCTCAGTTAAAATATCTTAATAAAGAACCAAACTCAAACATATTTTTTGTTAATGTATTAGACGGTGAGGAGAGTTGTAGGAGAATTAAATTATTTCCCACACATAAACAAATATTTGTAGGGTCGTTGTTTGAGTGGGTTATATTCACCAGATGATATTAAGAGTAAAAGGTTAAAAGGTCCATAAGGTCAGAAGGATCACAGGTGTTTAAGTGGTCTAATGAATAAGGATAACATGTCAAAAGGTTAGAAGGTTCGTAAAGAACAGGGTGAGAGAAATAGAGGTCTTTAGGGTCAATATGGAAGTGAATGGGTCAAAGATTAATCTGCCAGATGATATGTAGAAGAAGGATGATAGGTCTATAAGAGAAAACAAATATTTGTAGTGTTTGAGTGGTCTAATGAACAACATTAAGGATAGGTACTACAGACAAAAGGTTCATAAAGATGAGGGTGGGAGAAATAGAGGTGTTTATGATTTTTGAAAAAGACAAGGGGGTAAATGACATTAGATAGGGATTTCCCATGTTAAACGGAGGTGTCCCAGAAGCAACATTATTACACTACTACCAGCACACAGACAGAGCTGGGGGAGCAACGCCAGAGAGGAGTCGGTAGAAGACAGAAAGACCACCAACCTGCCTGTGGTGAGTAAGTGGAAGGCCCTCACAATCAGCTTCATCGCGGAAGATTCCAATGATTCTGAAATCTTTGGTTTCAACCGTGTGAAGCCGAGCTTGGTGTGAGGTAGGAGCACCAGCCCAGAGGGGGAGAGCAGTATTTCATTGAGCTGCCGATGAAAGCTTTGTATGTGGTGAGGAGCTCAGAGGTAACCAGAAAGGACTTTGCAAGACGGAGGATTCCCAGACGGCGACTGGCTTTGGGGCCAGCTTGGAAATGTGGTTTTCCCAGGAAAGATCATAGCAGATAGTGAGACTCAAAAGCTTGAGTGACAGAACTTTTTCAAGAGGATTGTTCAGAAAGTAGATGGGAGGGTTGTCCAGACGGTATTTTTGGAGAGACAAAGTGAAATTTGTCAGGATTGAAGGACATGTTCTGCTTGTTTGACCAGTTTGAGACATTGTCCACGTCTGCAGAGAGTGAAGAGGCTGCTGCTTGCCGATCAGACATTTCATATATGGAGTGGCAGAGAGTGGAGTCATCATCAAAGAGATAGAGAGGATTTTCTCGAGAGTCAGAGAGATCATTAATGAAGACCAGAAAAAGCACAGGTTCTTGAGCGTTTTCTATCGATATTATCATGGAATGTGCTCTGAGGGTCTTTCATAGGTTGTTCCCCCTGCGCATATTTTCAGTCGCTCTACACGTTTGGCAGTTTTTTCCCATTCATACACTGTATCTGTCCCGAGCTGTAAGACTATGAGGCATTCTTCTACTTTTTCCCCCGTACTGCATCACTCTGGAACAGTTTACCTGCATCTTGCTTTCCTCTCCACCCCAACCTACCTCAATTCAAGAGGAATGTCAATAGATTCCTCCTTTCTGTCTAATATCAACACTTTTCTTCCCCCCACCTCGAGTGGCCATGTCGGCTTTGTGATGGGCAAAATCCCATAAAAAATATATATTCGCAACATTTGGTGTCAGGAATCTTTACGTGAAAAGTATGGCATACCTCAACTTGCGCTAGTTTCAAAAGTTCCTGTGCTGATGATCTTTTGACCTTCCAAATCGCATTTACTTTTGGCAACCGATGCAGTACATGATGTAGCATAAGGATTGTGAAAAGAATGCTGTGTAACGGTTTTTAAACTCCATCTTTTTAATTTCCTTTTCTGTAAAAGTGCTCTAATAACAGATTGGTTCACATGGACCGGGAACATGCGGGATCAGAGATTCGGGAAGAAAGAACATCAACATCTGGTGGAAATTGAGTCCTTCGGATGCAAAGCTCGAGATGATCTTTTCGGACCGACGGGCACAATAACGCATTCCAAGAATGAACTTTAAGTTAAGAATGAAAATAACGACACACCGGCACGGGGAAGACGGATCAGCCAAAGGTGATGCACCCAGGAGTTAGAGCCAGTGTTTTCTCTTCTTGCGGCATCCCGTGCACCTTGGCGGAGGAGAAAAGCCACAGACGAAGAGAAAAGCTGAACACTGGTGCTCTCTTACATTTTCCCCTCTCAAAGTAGTCAGCTTACCAGAGTCATTTGAGTCCATCAACATACCGTGATGCTCCAGAGTATATTTAAAAGGGCCAGCAACACAAAGACATCAGAATGCTATGGTGGCCATGGAAGGCAGCCCGGCGAAAGTGAAACTAACAAGCTCTACAAATGAGGCGCCTTTTACCTTAGCTCAGTGGAGCAACCAGCCGCGACTGCGTCCTAATTTACCCGGTGGAAAAACGTCACTCAGGTTCACGGTTTGTTCCTTAGATGTGTTTTGCATGCTCCTCCGACAATTCTTTCCTTTCCTTTGGTGCCCCCCCCCCCCCCAATCTCCTTTTAAAAGAGATTTCAGCCTTTTGTTTAAACTGTCCACAGATTTTCAGGAAAGGCAAAAGTCTTTCTGATGGTTGGTTCACCTTGAAAATGACCTGTTTTATAAATGAAATGCCAATCATTCAATGTGAGTTATTGCACTCAAAGTGTGACATCATTGAAAGAGACATAGCAGTATATTCGGTTAAAATTCATATCGGTCTTGAATATTTTTGAAATTGATGGAGTTTCACATAATGCTCGACAGGAATTGGCAGTTGAACATTGCATTACCAAAAGTTTTTATCCAGCAAAAAAACACCTTGTACCAAATGCTAGAAACCTGGTATTGGCTTAGCGGTTGAGGTGACTGGCTTGAGATCTTAGGGTCCTGAGGTTGAGCCCCTGTGAGCCGTTGAATGAACAACAGGTTGGTTGACTCAGCCTGTCATCCTTCTGGGTTAGACAAAATGAGTACCGGATGACCAATTATCGAGAGGCATTTCATCAGCGGCGGCCGTGCCCCCAGAAAATGATGCAAGCAGCAGTGTGAGGCTGCACACGAACCACCACCATCAAATTCTGGTAGATATCAGGTGTAACATTACATCATTCCTCCTCCAAAGCAATTTCAAGTTCAGCGATGCATTAGGGTCTGTTGAATCTGGACCTCAGGAGCTTTATTGACAACCGGCAATGGTTCGATCGGTTTGAGTCGAGGCTCTGAGCTACAATGATTTATTTTATCAACTGAAGGTCGCCAAAGTCCGGGTCTCTCTCTGTTTTATCCTTCAACCTGGCTGTTGGTGTCTCCCATCTCTATCTCCATACTATTTATTTTGTTTTGTTGCGTCCTCGTTCGTTCAGTGTTCTATCTCTTCCATGACCATGGACTCTATAGAAAAGAAAAAAAAGTATGCTAACTGCTGTGGAAGGAAAAATAAAGCTGACGTTTCGTAACATAGGCCATTAAATCTATCCGAAGCTGCTTATTGGCCACACAATGAAGGGCTAACACCCAAAATGTCAGCCTAAAGCACGATGCTGCGCGCGCTAATGCTTACGCAAGGAGCAAGCGGACAACGCGGTTCATAAAAGAGTCTTTATTGAAAGTACTCAAACTGCAGCACTAAGCTGCTCAGGGCTGCGCGCCCCGTGTATATCGTGAGGCCACACCTCTCTCCCTGGCGTAGCCCATCCCCACTTGGTGTGCGGGGTGATGTCACCACGTCAGTGCTTTCGTGTCCGCCACACGCGCCCCCCCAGAATCCCCGCGCACCTGAAGGGTCAGTTTGCGGGGCAAACGGATGACCCGGCCGAAGCGTCCCCTGGCGACTGGCGGCGTCTGGGATGCAGGGATGCCATCTGGGATGCCTCCGGCTGCAGGACCGGGGGGCGGCGTGGTGGCGGGGCTGGGCGGTGCCGGGGGTCCACCCGCAGGGGGGCGGCCCCGACGCGGGGGTCGGGCCACTGGCGGTGGATGGTCCACGTCGAGGTGGGCCGGCTTGAGGCGGTCTACAGAAACGCGGTCAGGAGTACCGCCGATGTCCAGGGTGAAGTGCTTCGCCCCGGTCTCCAGCACGCGGAAAGGCCCGTCGTACGGGGGCCGCAGTGGTGTCCAGTGGGCATCATGGCGGATGAAGACGTACTCCGCCGTGCGAAGCTCCGGGGCGACGTGCGTCGGTGGGTGCCCGTGGCATGCCGTTGGCACCGAGGCGAACCTCTGGGCGGTCTCTTGCAGAGCGGAGCGCTGCTGTGCCGCGGACCATGGTGCCGTGGAGTCGGGGAGGAACTCGCCCGGCACCCGCAGCGGTTGCCCGAAGACCAACTCCGCCGCGGATGCGCGCAGGTCCTCCTTGGGCACCGTCCGGAGGCCCAGCAGGACCCAGGGGAGCCTGTCGACCCAGCCGCCGTCGCGGAGGGTGGCCCGGAGCGCGGCCTTCAATGAGCGGTGAAATCGCTCACACAGGCCATTAGCCTGGGGGTGGTAGGCCGTGGTTCGGTGCAGCCAGACCCCGAGCCCCTGCGCGACCGCCCCCCAGAGCTCCGAGGTGAACTGGGGGCCGCGGTCGGACGAGATGTCTGAGGGAGCGCCGAACCGGGCGACCCAGGTGGCGATGAAAGCCTGCGCGACATCCGCCGCCGTCGTCGACGCCAAGGGCACGGCCTCCGGCCACCGGGTGGTGCGGTCCACCATGGTGAGGACGTGGGTGAAACCCCGCGAGGGGGGCAGAGGTCCCACCAGGTCCACGTGGACGTGGTCAAACCGGCGTTCCGGCACCGTGAACGGGGCCAACGGGGCCTGGGTGTGCCGGTACACCTTGGCGCGCTGGCACGCGAGGCACGTCCTAGCCCAGCCGCGGACGGCCTTCCGGAGGCCATGCCAGACGAACTTGTCGGCGATCAACCTTTGGGAGGCCCTCGTGCCCGGGTGGGACAGGCCGTGGATGGCGTCAAACACCTGGCGCTGCCAGCCCGCGGGAACGATGGGGCGAGGACGCCCGAGGGAGACGTCGCACAAGAGGGCTGCGCCCACGCCGTCGAATGGCACCTCGGTGACGCGGAGGCCCGTGACGGCAGTCCGCAAGGCCTGGACGTCGGGGTCAGCGGCCTGGTCCGCTGCCATCCGGGCATAGTCGATGCCGAGGTGGACTGCGTGGGCGACGGGCCGGGAAAGGCAATCTGCCACCGGGTTGTCCTTCCCCACGACGTGCCGGATGTCCGTCGTGTACTCGGACACGGCTGAGAGGTGACGCTGCTGCCGGGCCGACCACGGCTCGGTGACCTTGCCCATCGCGAAGATCAGCGGCTTGTGGTCGACGAAGGCCGTGAACGCACGGCCCTCGAGCAGATGGCTGAAGTGCCTGACCGCCAAGTGAAGCCCGAGCAACTCGCGGTCGAAGGTACTGTAACGGCGTTCGGGCGGGCGAAGCTGCCGGCTAAAGAACGCCAGCGGTTGCCAAGCTCCACGCACCCATTGCTCGTGCACCGCACCCACCGCGTAGTCCGAGGCGTCGGTGGTGAGGGCGATCGGTGCATCGGGTGCCGGGTGCGCGAGCATGGTGGCGTTAGCCAAGGCAAGCTTCGCGCCCGTGAACGCCGTGTCCATCTGCTCGGTCCAGGTAACGTCGCCTTTGCCCGGCTTACCTCGGAGAGCTTCGTGCAGGGGGCGCAGGAGCTGGGCGATACGGGGCAGGAACCGATGGTAAAAGTTCACCATGCCCAGGAACTCCTGCAGCCCTCTGATCGTGCGGGGGTGCGGAAACCCCTTTACCGCCTCCACCTTGGCCGGCAGGGGGACGGCTCCGTGCCTGGTGACACGGTGCCCCAGAAAATCGATTACGGCGGCGCCGAACCGGCACTTTGCGGGGTTCACAATCAGGCCATGCTGGCCCAGGCGTTCGAAGAACGTGCAGAGGTGGCGTAGGTGCTCTTCGCGGGATGCGCTGGCGCCGAGGATATCATCCAGGTAGACGTAGACAAAATCCAAGTCGCGCAGGACGCTGTCCATCAGTCGCTGGAATGCCTGAGCCGCATTCTTCAGACCGAAGGGCATCCGCAGGAACTCGAAGAGTCCGAATGGCGTGATGACCGCCGTCTCCCGGGACGTCCTCCGGCCTGACGGGGACCTGATGGTAGCCGCGTATGAGGTCCACCTTCGAGAAGAAGGACATGCCCGCCAAACGGGCGGAAAAGTCCTGAATGTGGGGGACGGGGTAGCGGTCAGGAGTGGTGGCGTCATTGAGACGGCGATAGTCCCCGCACGGTCGCCATCCCCCGCCGAGCTTCGGCACGATGTGCAGCGGCGACGCCCAAGCGCTCTCTGAGCGCCGAACGATGCCGAGTCGCTCCAGGGTAGCGAACCCCGCTTTTGCCACCGCCAGCTTCGTCGGCTGGAGGCGGCGTGCCCGGGCGTAGACCGGTGGCCCGACGGTGGGGATGTGATGGGCCACCCCGTGCTTGACGGCCCCCGCCGAGAAGGTGGGCCGCGTGAGGGCCGGGAAGCCGGCGAGGAGGCGGGGGAATGCGTCCGCTGCCGGAAGCGTACAGATCAACGTGGCCGGAACCGAACCGTTCGGCAAGCCGCTTGGCAAGCCGCTCGTTGAGCTGCTCGACGAGCTGGGCAGCGCACAAGCGAGCAAGCTGAACATCTCGGCCTGGACAAGCCGTCTGCGCTTTACGTCGACCAGGAGCCCATTAGCGCACAGGAAGTCCGCGCCAAGCAGTGCCATGGGCACGTCGGCGGTGACGAACGTCCATCGGAAAACCTGCCCTCCGAACCGCAGAGAGAGGCAGCGTTTTCCATACGTACGGATGGGCGTCCCGTTCGCGGCAAGCAGCGCGGGGCCCCCGCCCGCGGCGTGCTTGTCTGACGTACCGGCGGGAACGACACTCACCTGCGTTCCCGTGTCGCACAGGTAACGGCGCCCGGATAAGGTGTCCGTTATGAACAGCAGGCTGCTCGAACGGCCGGCGCTCATCGCCACTATTGAGCGCCGGCCCGGGCGTTTCCCGACCTGTTGAAGGAGCATGGCGGATGACATTGCCGAGCCTCGTGGCCAAACTTGTCGTGGAACCAGCACCAGGTGGTGGAGCTGGAGGAGTGTGGCTGGCTCCGCCAGGCCGGTGGAGTTGGCGGTTTTCCCCGCGGTGGCGGTTTTCGCCGCGGCGGTGGGCGGGGCGTGGCGGCGGTCACGGGGGGCATATCAGCATGCTGCGTATGCTGTGTAAGCTGATGCTGTGGATCAGCATCATCAGCAGCATCAGCCTCGAGGTCCGTGACGGCCACACCGACTCTCGCCCGCGTATCCGAAGCCGCGAAGTACCTGTCCGCCTTGGCTGCCAATGCTTGGGGTTCCGTTAGCCCGGTCCCGGCCAACGCGAGGCGAACCTGCGCTGGAAGTTGGCGACGGAAAAGCGCCCGGAATAGGGAACCGGGGGCTTCGTCGCCCAACAGTGACAGCATATGGTCCATTCGGACCGACGGGCGCGTGTCGCCGAGCTCGGTGAGATCCAGGAGGCGGTCGGCCTGTGCGTCGTCCGTGAGGCTGAACGTGGCTAGGAGTAGCCGCTTGAGTGCCTCGTACTTGTGGCCGTCCGGTGGGTGGCGAAGGACGGACACAACTCGAGCGGCCGTGCCGGGCCTGAGGGAGGCGACGACGTGGCAGTAGAGCGTGTCGTCGCCGGGGGAGGCGCCGAAGCTGAAATTGATCTTCGGCTTGAACGAACCAGACTTCGGCCTGGGCCTCCCAAAATTCGGGAAGTTATATCGCCATTGCCTTGTCGTTTGCCATTGCAATGGCGTCGTGTTCGGAAGGATCGCTACGGCAGATCCAACGTCGAGGTCACCATATAAAGCGCGATGCTGCGCGCGCTAATGCTTACGCAAGGAGCAAGCGGACAACGCGGTTCATAAGAGAGTCTTTATTGAAAGTACTCAAACTGCAGCACTAAGCTGCTCAGGGCTGCGCGCCCCGTGTATATCGTGAGGCCACGCCTCTCTCCCTGGCGTGGCCCATCCCCACTTGGTGTGCGGGGTGATGTCACCACGTCAGTGCTTTCGTGTCCGCCACAAGCCTAACCTACCTTTGTCACACAACAGTTAAACACACCTTTCGCAACTGTCAGTTGATAATTTTTAGTTTGGGTTGTCTGCTGACTTGCCTTAGCAGAGTATCTCTGAGCTTGATAATTACTTCCGGCCAAGGAAGTAATGCATTCACTCGTGTCCGTCTGTGTGTGTGTGTGTGTGTGTGTGTGTGTGTGTGTGTGTGTGTGTGTGTGTGTGTGTGTGTGTGTGTGTGTGTGTGTGTGTGTGTGTGTGTGTGCATGTGTGTGTGTGTGAACAAAATATCTGGAAAAGTTCTGAACGGATTTGGATGAAAGTTGGTGGGATGGTTTCCCTTGAAATAAGGAAGAATTGTTTAGTTTTTGGTGAAGCTCAGGATATTATTCCCGATCCAGGAATTTTTTGAAGGATGAAGATAGGGCTCATTTTTTTTTTTACATTATCTTCTATATATTCTATATTTAACATTGTGATATGAAAATAGTTTTCATATTTGTTGTAAATGTAGTTTAAACTCGTGGTTATGCGTTAGAGCGGTGTATTTTTTTTGGCAGCATCGTCTTCAATGTTCATTTTTTCTAATAAAGACATATTCTGTCATTTTAAAACCACCAAAGTGTGTATTAGGTTTCCCCGTTTCATAAAATGTATCGTTTGATATGTATAATGCTTTAAAACTGATTATTTTTATTTTTTTATTTTTTTACCTCAGAAGAGATATCAACATTTAGCTCAGCGAATGTCATTCGCGGTGTCAGTATTTGATGAACTTATAAAGACTTAGCTCCAGATTTGGCAATGGCTGAGGTATATTAACAAACGAATAAAACAGATTTGGCAAAATTTCAACTTTTTTTTTAAAAGATCGCATATTCACCCAGGGTTGTGAGAGGCTGAAGAAGAAGAAACCTCGCATGGGCTTCCCAGACCAAATAAATAATTCTGGTTCTGGCTCTGCGATTTTCAGGTTTATTACTCCCACCAGGGAGTAACGCATTCGATCGTGTCCGTCCGTGTGTGTGTGTGTTCGTTTGTTCGTGTGTTTGTGTGTTTGTGAACAAGATATTTGTAAAAGTTTTGAACGTTTTCGGATGAAAGTTGGTGGGATGATTGCCCTTGGGATAAGGAAGAATTGATTAGTTTTTGGTGAAGCTCAGGATATTATTCTGGATCCAGGAATTTTTTTTGGAAATTTTTTTGGGAAAGATTTTTTCTGCTTTACCGCATTAAAGCTTTTATTCTTATTCTTAAATGATGTTTTTCTCCTATAATTCCGAGATATATCAAAATAAATTCTCTGACAGTTAGGGCCTACTTTCTTTTTCATTTATAGTTTTGGGGAGAGGGGATGTTAAACAAAACGTATTATTCCAACTAAACCCCGGCGGGAGTATGCGCTCTACTGAGTGGCGTTCTAGTTTGGTTTGGGTTATCTGCAGACCTGCCTTAGCAGAGGATCTCTGAGCTTGATAATTTTTTGGTTTGAGTTATCTGCCGACTTGCCTTGACAGACAGAGTACCATATGTCTCAGCTTGATAATTATTTACTTTGAATTGTCTGCAGACTTGCCGTGACAGACAGAGTACCATATGTCTGAGCTTGATAATTATTTAGTTTGAATTGTCTGCAGACTTGCCTTGACAGATAGAGTACCATATGTCTCAGCTTGATAATTATTTAGTTTGAATTGTCTGCCGACTTGCCTTGACAGACAGAGTACCATATGTCTCAGCTTGATAATTATTTAGTTTGAATTGTCTGCAGACTTGCCTTGACAGATAGAGTACCATATGTCTGAGCTTGATAATTATTTAGTTTGAATTGTCTGCAGACTTGCCGTGACAGACAGAGTACCATATGTCTGAGCTTGATATTTTTTTAGTTTGAATTGTCTGCTGACTTGCCTTAGCAGAGTATCTCTGAGCTTGATTTTTTTTGGTTTGAGTTATCTGCTGATTCCTCTTGGATTCGGAAGAGGTTCAGAGAGCGGTATTCAGGATTGCAAAGAAGATAGTGAAAGAGAGGTGTGATGTGATGGGGGTGAGTTGCTTGAAGGATGAAGTGGGACAAATCGTTGTGGACACAGATGGAATTAAAGGAAGATGGAAAAGATATATGGAAATGCTGTTGAATACAGAGAATGAATGGGATGGCAACATAGAGAGTAACCCAGTTTTAGGACCGGCAGAGAAGATAACTGAGAAGGAAGTTGAGGAAGCGATAAAAGCAATGAAGAGTAGACAAGCGGGAGGGCCGACGGGAGTTGTGGGAGATATGTTGAAGGCAGCAGGAAGTTGGGGTGTGAAGAGCATGACAGAGATCTGTAATCTGGTGGTGAAAGAAGGCCGCATTCCAGTGGATTGGGAACTGAGTACCCTCGTCCCTCTATACAAGGGGAAAGGTGACCCTCTGGAGTGTGGCTCGTACCGAGCGATAAAGTTATTGGAGCACGGAATGAAGGTATTGGAAAGGGTGTTGGAGAGGAGGATAAGGAAGAAGGTGAAGATCGACGAAATGCAGTTTGGATTTATGCCAGGAAGAGGAACGACAGACGTGCTCTTTATTGTGAGGCAGTTGCAGAAGAAGTACATGGAGAGGAGGAAGAGGTTGTTTCTTGGGTTTGTTGATCTGGACAAAGCATTCGATAGGGTTCAACGTGTAGTAGTGATATGGGCATTGAGGAAGTTAGGAGTGGAGGAATGGTTGATCAGAGTAGTGATGGCAATGTACAAAAGAGCGCGCACTGCTGTAAGGACGAAGGACGGGAACAGTGGTGAGTTTGAGGTTGAGGTGGGAGTGCATCAGGGGTCAGTACTAAGTCCACTACTATTTGTAGCTGTGATGGAGGTGCTGGCTCGGAACGTAAAGGAGGGTTTACCGTGAGAGTTGTATGCAGATGATCTGGTGTTGATTGCAGAAAGAATGGATGGACTGAAGGAGAAGATGAACAAGTGGAAGGAATGTATGGAGACAAAAGGTCTGAAGGTGAATATCGGAAAGACTAAGGTGATGGCAAGTGGTAAAGCATGTGGTGAGGTGGAAAGAACTGGGAAGTGGCCATGTGCTCTGTGCAGGAAGGGTGTCGGAGTGAACTCCATTCAATGTACAATGTGCGCTGAGTGGTTTCCTCAAAAATGTAGTGGTCTGAGAGGGTCATTAACCAGTGTGGCAGCTACATTCAAATGTAAGGTGTGCACAGAGGGAGCTGCAGATGGAGGAAATGTTGAGTTGGATCTTGGAGACGGCGTGAAGCTGGAAGGTGTGAAAACATTTTGCTACCTCGGAGACATGCTGAATGGAGAAGGTGGATCAGACTCGGCAACGGTTGCTCGAGTGAGATGTGCATGGAAGAAGTTTCGGGAACTGAGTGGCGTGCTGATGAGGAGGGGAGTGTCGTTGAAGCTGAAGGGAAAGGTGTATGCTGCATGTGTGAGAAGTGTTATGATTTATGGGAGCGAGACATGGGTAATGAACGTAGAGCAGCAACGAAGGCTGGAAAGGGTGGAAATGCGAATGGTTCGGTGGATGTGCAGAGTATCGTTGAGAGAGAGGAAGACAAATGATGAATTGCGAAAGATGATGGGAATAGAGCCTGTGATGGATGCTGTGAAGAGGAACAGGTTGAGATGGTTTGGTCATGTGTTGAGGAAGGATGAAAGTGACTGGTTGAGAAGAGTGATGGAAATGAATGTAGAAGGAAGTAGAGGACGGGGAAGACCGAGAAAGACTTGGCTAAAGATGGTGGAAGAAGAAATACGGGCAAGGGGGTTAACAAGGAGAGATGCAGAAAATAGGGCAAGATGGAGAAGATTGTCATGGGGACCGTAAGGCTAACCCCCGCTCTAGCAGGGAAAATGGCCTTAAAATGCATGTTGTTGTGTTGTTGTCTGCAGACTTGCCTTGACAGAGTACCACATCTCTGAGCTTGATAATTTTTTAATTTGAGTTTTCTGCTGACTTGTCTTGACAGACAGAGTACCATATATCTGATCTTGACCCCTCAGATTATGAACATTATCCTTGGACGTGCACAGCAGTTATGTCCGGCAGCAAGGTGTATGTCCGGCAGAAAGGTGTATGTCCGGCAGTTAGATTAAGGAACCTGAATGTTGCATCCCATTAAAGTTGGTAGTGTAGTATTGTCTAAGCGTTTCAACAAGACACCTTTACAAAGCAAACACTGCTTCGCAGTGTGAGAATAATATGTAAGATATTGTTGAAGAAGAAGAAGAAGAAGAACCACTCCTTCATGTCTTCAGATGTACAGGGCTAATCCTTCAGCGAAAAGGCAGTTTTCCTGGGCCCGGAGGTGCAATCCTGGATGGTCACCACTGCGACACAGGATAATGGAATGTGTCGTTCTTCCCTGCAAGAGCTGGTACTCATTTTTCCGACCTCTTAATTTCATTACAGGGGCTCAAACTCAGGACCCTGAGATCTGATGCCCTGTTATAAACTGTTATGCCAACCTGAACTGTTATGCCAACACTTGGCTTCAAGTCAGTTGGTCGGCCCATTGTTAATTTTAAATTTGGTTGTGCCGTCCCATTATTTTGGGCACAGAAGCCTTAGCTGTGGAGCCTTAGCTCCATGATTTTAAACCATAAATTGAGGAACATGCAGGTATACAGGGCCTGAAAATTTTTGCATTTCACTCATAATTATTCATTCACGTTATTTGTGAATTATAAATGATTTGTGTGTGATTGATAAGGGATCCCACGCGATGCACATTCACTCCACATTTGATTACGGTACCTTTCCTTCGTTGTTCCGAATTTGTGATATCACAGGCGGTGGCACAGCAACCCTTCCTCAAATCGAGACATGTCACAAAACATGATGCACTCGGCAATCAACAGCACCTGTTACAGTCAGGTAATTAACGAGGTAAGCATCCCCAGGCAGGCATTATGTACCTTATGGTGCGGGAGTGGAATTCCCTGTATTTGTGCTTTAAAGGGGCACAAAGGGTGAGATTTTTAATCCAAACTTAATTATGTGTTCAACAAAGTTATGTCGAATAACAAGGAAACACTTGCAATCTTCATCTTTTATATCTCCCAAGATTTGGACAATATTCATGACTAGTAGGTGCGTGCAGAAATTACGCCTGATGTAAAATGCAACTTCAACAATATTACTATTATGCAAAGGATAGTTATTTCACTACATCAACCCCCCCAACCCCATCACCACAAGTCCACAACCCCTCCCACCTCCTTATATCAACTCCTCACTTCCTTCTCCACCAAAGTTCTCAATAACCACCCCCCCCCCCTCCCAAACCCCAATTCCTCTACTTGTCACAAACACCAAGTCCTCAACTCACCAGCCAGCCGCAAGTCCTCAACTCACCAGCCAGCCGCAAGTCCTCAACTCGCCAACCAGCCGCAAGTCCTCAACTCGCCAACCAGCCGCAAGTCCTCACCTCGCCAACCAGCCGCAAGTCCTCAACTCGCCAACCAGCCGCAAGTCCTCAACTCGCCAACCAGCCGCAAGTCCTCAACTCGCCAACCAGCCGCAAGTCCTCAACTCGCCAACCAGCCGCAAGTTCTCAACTCGCCAACCAGCCGCAAGTCCTCAACTCGCCAACCAGCCGCAAGTCCTCAACTCGCCAACCAGCTGCAAGTCCTCAACTCGCCCCCAATACCAAATCCTCAACTCGTCCCCAATACCAAGTCCTCAACTCGCCCCCCCAACACCAAGTCCTCAACTCGCCAACCAACACAAAGTCCACAACACCGTCCTCAACCAACACCAAGTTCTCAACTCGCCCCCCCAACGCCAAGTCCTCAACTCGCCCCCAATACCAAATCCTCAACTCGCTCCCAATACCAACTCCTCAACTCGCCCCCAACACCAAGTCAACTCACCTTTCTCCCCTCCACTCCGAGTAACCCCATGTCCTCAACCCCCGGTAAAGCCTCAACTCCCTCTCTCAACTCTGTACCCTCTCTGCCGCCTTCCCAACTCTATGTCTTCCTCTCCCCGTTCCCGTTATTCAAAGCAAGAGGGAGTTCTAAAATCATTACATATTATTTCTTCATTACCTGATTAAGATGGTGGAATATTAACTCTTTCCCCTCCCATATCCACCTGAACATTATTCCATTACAAACTTCACCTACTCCTTCCTACATCATAACATGCTTTACCATCTTTCCAACTTCTCCTTTCACCCACTGACAATCTCTGGAGCAGTGAGACATGACTCGTGAGAACAATTCAGGTCCAAACTACCGACAGGTCCTCACTCACAATCTCGCGAGATGTGTCCCGTGGAAATTCCATAGAATTGCCATTTTCAAGTGATTTTGAGTAACCTAATTGTGTTAATAAATGATCCTAATTTGATTATCTTCTTTGTGGCATATATATATATATTGTTGCGGACCTCGAGCCCGTCGACGTACTAAGGGGGGGGTGGGGGGGGGGGGTTAAACCCTTCTCCCCCTCGAGCTTCGAGTCCACGAGACCGCTACCCACGTTACACTCGTGGGGGCGGATTGCTGAGCAATTACAGCCGCCAACCCCGCAGCGAGCGCGCGGAAGGGTTTCCGGTCAAATACCCGAGTACCTTCGATACACGTGCCGCTGCGAGGACGGGGGCTGGACCTCACACGAGTCACGCTGGGTTGATATGCCCGAGCGGTTTGCGTGTCACGTGACTCGTGCCATTAATTATTATGAACCCGATCGAGCGGTTTTATCTCGTGCAATGCGAGGCCAATGGTGGAAAAGACGTATACGGCCAAGTTGGAAGCAAGAACACAGGTTTTTTTTTTTTTTTTTTTTTTTTTTGGTATACAAGATCGAGGCTCGTGAAAGAGCGAACATTAATCACACAGAAAGACAAACCGACACAAAAACATATAACATCGGGAGCGGTAGACGATGGGGAGAGAGGGGGAAGGACACAAACACAACATTACAGAGCAGGGACCGAGAGACATGGAGACATCGAGAGATCTGAGAGAGGGCGAGGGCTTTGGGGGAGGGGGGCATGGGATGGGGGGGGGGGGGTGGGAGAGGTATAAAACATATGGACACGGCCAGGACTTCCAGGAAAGAAGTTGGAATTTCAAACAAGGTGGATCTGGGGTGAATTAGCGGGGGTAGAAAAGATCAAGGTTTTGGATGGGGGAAGATAAGAGATGGTGGTGACTGGTGAACAGCTGTTTTAAAGACCTGGAGGGAGGAGTGGGATTGAAGGGAGTGAGGGAGTTTGTTCCAGAGGCGGGAGAAAAGAGGAATGAAAGAGTGAAGGTGAGCAGAGAGCCGAGATTTCGGCAGTTTAACCATCAGAGGGTTGCTGGCAGATCTTGTGCGACCTGTAGGAATATTTGGGGGACAGAGCACAGAGAGAGCTGGGGGTGCATGGCCGGAGAGGAGTCGGTAGAAGACAGAAAGACCACCTACCTGCCTGCGGTGAGTGAGTGAAAGGCCCTCAGGCATAGCTTCATTGCGGGAGATTCCAATAATTCTGAAAGCTTTGGTTTTAACAGCGTGAAGCCGAGCTAGGTGTGAGGCAGGAGCACCGGCCCATAGGGGAGAACAGTATTCCATTGAGCTGCGGATGAAAGCCTTGTATGTGGTGAGGAGCTCAGGTGTGCCGAGGAAGGACTTCGCCTGACGGAGGATGCCCAGTCGGCGACTGGCTTTGGAGGCCAGCTTGGAAATGTGGTTTTCCCAAGAAAGACCATGGCAGATAGTGAGACCCAAAAGCTTGAGCGACAGAACTTCTTGGAGAGGATTGTTGAGAAAGTAGATGGGAGGGTTGTCCAGTCGATCTTTTCGGAGAGACATAGTAAGAGTGTGAGATTTGTCAGGATTGAAAGACATGTTCCACTTGTTTGACCAGTCTGTGATTTTGTCCAAGTCTTCAGAGAGTGAGGAGGCTGCAGACTGCCGATCTGAGGGAAGAGGAATGGAGCGGCAGAGAGTGGAGTCATCAGCAAAGAGATAGAGAGGATTTTCAAGAGAGTCAGAGAAATCATTGATGAAGACCAGAAAAAGCACAGGGCCAAGAACACTGCCTTGGGGAACTCCAGCCTGAACAGGAAGAGGAGATGAGAGAACCCCATTCAGGGCCACACGTTGACGACGACTAGAGAGGAAGTCAGCCAGCCATGCGTGGAGATTTCCATGGATACCAAAGGAGGAGAGTTTGGTGAGCAGAGCGGGGTGCCAGACCGTATCGAAGGCACGTGATATGTCGATAGGTTTATTACAATTTGTACAACTAGGGCATGCCCGTACTATATATAAGCTAGGACGTGCCCGTACGTGGGTGCCCGTTCCTTGCCAAAAAAAAAAAAAAAAAAAAATTTGTGTAGGGGTGTGTGTGTGTAAACATCCTAGGGCGTGCCCGTACGTGGGTGCAAAAAAACATGCGTGCAAACAACAACAACAAAAAAAAACTTTGAAACCACGTGGCAGTAACGACCACAGAACCCCCCCCCCTCTATTTACATGAATGGTTTGGTCCATTCGCAACGACCACAGAACCCCCCCCCCCTCTATTTACATGCAATGGTTTGGTCCATTCGCAACGCCAAAGCGAATGGCGAACGGCTAAATCGCCATAGCTCGGTAAGTACTTGTCCGATTAATTTCAAACCTTGAAAAGGCACATCCTCGGGTCCCCAGCAATATACCTGGCAAGTTTCAAGTATATCGGACCCGTGGTTGTCGAGAAACAGCGGTCACAGACAAACAAACGTACAAACAAACAAACACACAGAGATTACTGGAATTATAGATAGATTTACATGAATGGTTTGGTCCATTCGCAACGACCACAGAACCCCCCCCCCCCCCCTCTATTTACATGCAATGGTTTGGTCCATTCGCAACGCCAAAGCGAACGGCGAACGGCTAAATCGCCATAGCTCGGTAAGTACTTGTCCGATTAATTTCAAACCTTGAAAAGGCACATCCTCGGGTCCCCAGCAATATACCTGGCAAGTTTAAAGTATATCGGACCCGTGGTTGTCGAGAAACAGCGGTCACAGACAAACAAACGTACAAACAAACAAACACACAGAGATTACTGGAATTATAGATAGATGATCAGAGCAAAGAGACAGGATAGAAACTTAACCGTTCTTAACTTAATCCACAGACAAGGGCCCTCTCACTCACGCGGGGAAAGGAAGGAAGAAGAGGATGTTCTCAAAGCATGGCCACTTGGTGCATCTCGCCCCCAGACGGCCCGTTGGGCATGTCCCCTGAGGATGCCCACGGCAAGGTGGCCTCCAGCCGTGCATGCACGGGACTCTCCGCGGCGTGTCCCGAAGTTGGCGAGGCAAACGCGCACGTGCAGGGAGCCCAGGCAGGGAGGTCGTTAGAGTATAGGGCCACGGGAGAGATCGTCCTGCGAGAGCGTTTATAACAGGGCAGCAGGGAGCAGGGGCAGAACGCAGAGATCTGGGCAGAGCGCTGAGAGCTTCAGAATCCCGGGACAGAGAGCTTGTGCTTCGACTACAGAGAGATTGGGGGCAGAGAGAGCTCGGGGGTCCGGGGCCGGGTTTTATAGCCCCCCCCCCCAGAGTCCCACTAGAATGTTCCAAGGACCTCCCCTGGCCGCCGTTGCTGGCCACTCCCCTTTAGCTCCCATTGGCTGCCATAATTGGCCACTCCCCTTTGGCTCCCATTGGCTGCCATAATTGGCCACTCCCCTTTGGCTCCTCCCTCAGGCCTCCTAGACTTGTCTCAGGCCCAGCACATGGCATTCCAGACCCAATGAGGCCTACCCTTACTTACCTGTCTCAACGCATACAAACACTGGGAAGGAGGCTATACATAACATTTAATAAGAAATAACTGGCTAAAGCGAGGCTACATGTTATGTTGCAACTCACTAAAAGGGGGGTTGACTTTATTCTCAAAACCACAACAATATTAGTAAGGGCATTTTATGAGATATTTCACAAATCTGTTAACTAAATTGTTACCAAAAAATTTCTTCACCAATATGTTTGTAAAGGTGTGTAATAACATGTGTTAAAATGTTGAAGTTCAACTCCCGTGGGAAACCCAGGAAAAAAGCTGTTGAATTCGGGTACCGAAAAATTATTTTCGAGAATTTTTTTTTTTTTTAATCGGCCCTTAAGTAACTTATGAGGGGTCAAATAAGGGTTTTTCATGATTCTGAGTTGATTGTTAACATTTATATTTTCACTTTTACATTTACACACAAAGTAGCTTTTATTTCACATACATATATAATACTCAAGAGTTATTTCTCATTCACAATGTCAGAAGTTTCAACAGTCATTGTCTATGTCTTCTTCAGACTCAACAACATCATGACTGCAGTTTCTGCATGTAATGCCATTACAGACTCCACAGGCCGAGATGCACGTGACCCCATTCTTCTTGCAGCTGCATCGCCGGTTGCTGCAATCTCCATGACAATTACAGCTCGTGAACTGCAATAGCTCCTCAGGAGCCGTGGGGTCCAGTGTTGGAACTGGCTCATACCCATGCACACTTATTGTCCATCCATAGTCACTGGGGTTCAGAGACATGCTCTGTAGAAGGATCCAGTCCCGGGTCTGCAGGTAGGCACGGAGTGAATGTTGTGCAGCTGCACCCTCTGTTGGAGGTAGAGTCTCTGGTTTGATCACTCCTGCCGCTGCCCAGAGTGTGTCACCTGGAGTGAGGAGTGGCTGATCATGAGCCAGGGAGGAGGAAAGCTCAGCGAGGGGGAGAAACATGATCGCGTTCGTTCCTATCTGTTTCCTGTTCGTAAATGGAATAATCTTTACTTCAGTTCCTCTCAGGATCTTAGCTTTGTCGAGTGCCTTCAACTTCACCCGGGGGAAAGCTGCTGTTGTCTGTGGATCTGGCAAAGGTGGTGCCGGAGAGGTGACTTCAATCCAACCCATTGAGTGAAAGGGAGTGTTTCCGTGAATAGAGACAATGTTTAAATCTATATTGTCTCCAACAAACTGAGTGACTGCATTGTTTGTTTCCCCAACCTCCATAAAGACCACCTGATCATTACTTGGCAATTCACTTTCACTGGCTGGCATTTTGGCTGTCATCACTGATTGATCCTCAAGCGCAGCATCAACCGCAACCTCATCATTGATCTGTTCATCGGTTTCCTCCACAATGATGTCAAGAGTGCCAGAAGTATCTGGAACATCATCTCCACTCCTACTATTAAGGAAGCAGTATTTGTAGTTTTGTGTCTCCGTGTAAGACTCAGTGTATCCCAGCCGGTGGAACTTGTTGAGCATCCATTTTGACCCAAATCTATGATCAAGTTGTATGGCAAGCCCCATTTGGTGTGGCAATACTCCAGACCGAGGTCGACAGGCCTTAATAAAATTCTGCCCCCAAACGGCAACTCTTTCGTCTGTCTTGACAATCGGTCTCAAGAACATCTGAAGGCTTGCAGGAACAAGTGTCAGCTGACTATCGATGTCAGTCATACTGTGTGTGGTGGGGTATGACTTTGGACCTAAATCAATCAAGGCAATATCATTGGATATGAACTTGAGTGCCGTCTTTATGATCTGAGTCTTCTCATCTCCATGGTCAAGATTAGCATGATGCACTCGCAGAATATTGTCGGTGCCATCTTTGAGACAGAGTACATCTGCCCTTCTTTCCTGTGTTGTGAAATACAAGGTGTCTTCGTATTTCTCTAGAAGTTTTATCTTTAGCCAATGCTTTGAATAAGAAAGGCTCTTCTCTGGTGACTGATCAAACTCCTGCAGCTTTTCATGGACTTGGTCCATGTTCATTACCCCATGCTCTAATTCTGAGTCTAACCATTCGCAGAATTCAATAAAAACTGCCTCTCGCTCCTCATCAATACTCCTCTGTCCTCTCTTCCTTTTTCCTTCCTCATCAGTCTTGGACAAACTGTCACCTCTCGCAAACATAAGTTTGCATCGCAAATGGTACAGTGTTTCTTCTGCTACCAAGTCGTTGATCCCTTCCAGGCGTCCAGTGACTTCAGTGCCCCAGTCATCCCCGCGACTCCGTGCTGTCTTCAGCAAGCTTGCCTTCAGTGTATCTGCAGTCAAATTATCTGGCACTCTGTATTTCTTTCTAGCTTGTGCTGGATTATTTTTGTAGAGCTGGGCTGGTTGGTTCCAAAGAATGCATACATCCTTATACAGGAGGTCAACTGACTGTGATCTTCTAGAACTGCAGCCAGTTGATGAACTGAACTCACAAGTAGTGCGTCTTCTCTTCAACTTTGATGACTCTTTCTCTGCCTTTGATGCTTGAGCTGACTTATTGGTGGTTGCAACAAAGTTGTTGTACAGATCATTTTTACACTTCTGGTGGTACCTCAGTTTTCCTTCCTTTTGAGCCTCCTTCATACGTTCCACAACAGTAACATTTTCGACAGTTTCTGCTTGTTTCAATAAAGTTGAGTATCCCTTTGGAGTTGCCTGTATGAGCCTTTCAGCTGGTGTATCCGAGCGTGCACAGATGAAGCAATTGAGCACAGGTGGAGTAACGTCTTCATCCATATTGCTAGACTCCATGTCCTGCAAAGTAGAAAATGAGATATATTTAGAAATTATTTTTCCACAAAGGAGTGTCTGTGGTGAAATATAAATGTTAACAATCAACTCAGAATCATGAAAAACCCTTATTTGACCCCTCATAAGTTACTTAAGGGCCGGTTAAAAAAAATAAAAATTCTCGAAAATAATTTTTCGGTACCCGAATTCAACAGCTTTTTTTCTGGGTTTCCCACGGGAGTTGACCTTCAACATTTTAACACATGTTATTACACACCTTTACAAACATATTGGTGAAGAAATTTTTTGGTAACAATTTAGTTAACAGATTTTCATATGTTTGCCTTACTATATATATATATTTGACAGAAGTTATTTAAACAATGATGAAACAGCATTTCATTCACAATCTCACGATATGATACATGATGGTCAGACTGACAAGTGTATTAACTATTATTACCATAGGTTTTATAAGAGAGACATAATGCTCATGGCGGAACTTGTTATGTGTAACAGAATCCGTGTCTGTTTCACCGCTATTGCGTTGGTCTGCCTTCCGTCGAATTGTCAATAAGAGTATGTGCCTGTTTACTGCCATGGTAAAGGAGGTGCGGTTGACGTTTCGACCGTCAAGGCCTTCGTCCTTTTGGTCCAACCGCAGCTCATTTTCCTCCTACACTGCGGGAAACATACCCATGTCAAATGCATTTTCTTCTTTGATCACGTTCAGGACAAGGACATATCGATATACTTTTATACTGATTATAAGAACATTAGGAGATATATGATGTTCCTTTATATTGACTATAAGGACATTTGGAGATATAAATGTACCTTTACATTGATTACATGGATATTGGACGATATCAATATTCCTTTACATTGATTACATGGATATTGGACGATATCAATATTCCTTTACATTGATTAGAGGGACATTGGGAGATATCAATGACCATGACATTGATAAGATATTAGAGGGACATTGGGAGATATCAATGACCTTTGCATTGATTATACGGACATTGGGAGATATCAATGACCATTACATTGATAAGATATTAGAGGGACATTGGGAGATATCAATGACCTTTACATTGATTATACGGACATTGGGAGATATCAATGACCATTACATTGATAAGATATTAGAGGGACATTGGGAGATATCAATGACCTTTACATTGATTATACGGACATTGGGAGATATCAATGACCATTACATTGATAAGATATTAGAGGGACATTGGGAGATATCAATGACCTTTACATTGATTATACGGACATTGGGAGATCAATGACCTTTACATTGATTAGAGGGACATTGGGAGATATCAATGACCATTACATTGATTAGATATTAGAGGGACATTGGGAGATATCAATGACCATTACATTGATTAGATATTAGAGGGACATTGGGAGATATCAATGACCTTTACATTGATTACAGGGACATTGGGAGATATGAATGACCTTTACATTGATTACAGGGACATTGGGAGATATCAATGACCTTTACATTGATTACAGGGACATTGGGAGATATCAATGACCTTTCCATTGATTATAAGGACATTCGGAGATATCAATGTGCATTTCCATTGATTATAGGGACATTGGGAGATATCAATAACCTTTACATTGATTATAAGGACATTCGGAGATATCAATGTGCATTTCTATTGATTATAGGGACATTGGGAGATATCAATGACCTTTACATTGATTATAAGGACATTCGGAGATATCAATGTTCATTTCCATTGATTGCAGGGACATTGGGAGATATCAATGACCTTTACATTGATTATAAGGATATTCAGAGATATCAATGTTCCTTTCCATTGATTAGAGGGACATTGGGAGATATCAATGACCTTCACATTGATTATAAGGACATTCGGAGATATCAATGTTCATTTCCATTGATTACAGGGACATTGGGAGATATCAATGACCATTACATTGATTAGATATTAGAGGGACATTGGGAGATATCAATGACCTTTACATTGATTATAAGGACATTCGGAGATATCAATGTGCATTTCCATTGATTATAGGGACATTGGGAGATATCAATAACCTTTACATTGATTATAAGGACATTCGGAGATATCAATGTTCCTTTCCATTGATTAGAGGGACATTGGGAGATATCAATAACCTTTACATTGATTATAAGGACATTGGGAGATATCAATGACCTTTCCATTGATTATAAGGATATTCGGAGATATCAATGTGCATTTCCATTGATTATAGGGACATTGGGAGATATCAATGACCATTACATTGATTAGATATTAGAGGGACATTGGGAGATATCAATGACCATTACATTGATTAGATATTAGAGGGACATTGGGAGATATCAATGACCTTTACATTGATTATAAGGACATTCGGAGATATCAATGTTCATTTCCATTGATTAGAGGGACATTAGGAGATATCAATGACCTTTACATTGATTATAAGGACATTCGGAGATATCAATGTTCATTTCCATTGATTGTAGGGACATTGGGAGATATCAATGACCATTACATTGATTAGATATTAGAGGGACATTGGGAGATATCAATGACCATTACATTGATTAGATATTAGAGGGATATTGGGAGATATCAATGACCTTTACATTGATTACAGGGACATTGGGAGGTATCAATGACCATTACATTGATTAGATATTAGAGGGACATTGGGAGATATCAATGACCTTTACATTGATTATAAGGACATTGGGAGATATCAATGTTCCTTTCCATTGATTATAAGGACATTGGGAGATATCAATGTTCCTTTCCATTGATTATAAGGACATTCAGAGATATCAATGTTCCTTTCCATTGATTACAGGGACATTGGGAGATATCAATGACCATTACATTGATTAGATATTAGAGGGACATTGGGAGATATCAATGACCTTTACATTGATGATAAGGACATTCGGAGATATCAATATTCCTTCCCATTGATTTATAAGGACACTAGGAGATATCAATGTTCCTTTCCATTGGTTACAATGGCATTGGGAGATATCAATGCACCTTTTCACATTGATCACAAGGACATTATGAGAGGTTTAACAAGATTTGAAGGTCGTGAGTTTGTGGTTCCTGCTGACCATAGTTCAGAGGTTTGGCCTCAGCAATATAAACTGTCACAAATTTCATTATCTTGTTCTTTTGTGAGTCATGTGATATCTTTAATCCCAGCCTCCTCCCCAATCCATCACTCTCTTTGGAAATGCAATAAAAGAAGCAACAAATATTTTTCAAATGTAGGCCTAATGCTTCCATAACTACAGTGTTTAATGGTGCCAGCCATCCAACTCATCTCTCCCATTTTGCTCCTTCTATTTCGCACCATATTGCAGACACCATTATCACACACATTTAGATCAAACTCGGACTTTTCTTTCGGTTGTTTTCTTTTTTCCAGGGCCTAATGCTCGTGGAGGAGCTTATCCATAAAACTGCATGTGATGTGTCTGACAATGACATAAGTTTACTTTTATATGAATGGCAAGGGCATCAGGAGACGATGTAGACAAATCACCATATTTTAACTGTTCCGAGTGCTCAGATAGGAACAAACAACAAAGAGGCTAACATACGTTTTACTAAATTTTTGATAACATCATACGTTTCAGCTATCCATGACTTCCTCTTCCTCCTCTTATTCTTCTTTTGTATGCAGCACATGGCAGCAAGTGGCACCACGACTGGATGTCCATCTGTTTCCACTAAGCTTGACTTGTATCAACTCAGGCATTGACCGAAAGCACAGATAGGAAACTGACTGGATACAAACAGCACAATGGTTATGATAATGTCATTATTTTGGGGGTTAATGTTGGATTTTTTCCCCCCAGTAAAGCTGCTTGGAGACAAGAACCAGTGATGTGTGTCAGAGACAGATCGACTTTGGCTAGCCCTTCTCCCTGGGGTTGTTGCACCACACCGGCCCATAACCTCGGTGCTGATTCCCAGGCGGCCCCACTGTACGATTTGCAGAAACACTATCTTCGATTTGACAGAACAAAACCACCGTTACCACTGTTGAGAAACTCGATTGATCACCTGTAAAGAGTTAAGCGGAAGCTGAAGCTAAGTACATTACTGGATTTGGTACCTGCAAGACGGTCATAAATCTTGAGCAACCCCAATTGGTGCAAGACTAGGTTTCTGCCTGGAACCTTACGATTCGATTCAATTCATCTCATAATTTAGAACAAGGAAACACAAGGAACTTTAAGGCAGGAAGTAATTTGGCCTATCATGCCGAAACGCATCAACACCACATTGATCGAATCTATCAGTTTATGGACTCTTTGGGGTGGGGATGCGCGGAGGATAATAGTGGCGCAGGGACATCACCAGAGTGATACATGTATGTATGAATGTATATATATATATATATACACACACAAACACCCCATGTAAAGTTTTGACTCTTTCAACATATTTCAACATACAGCTATTTGATCTTCATTTCAACAATATTGACAGATAAAGGTGATATAATATAACAAATATCATGAAACATTTACATTTTGTAGTCCATTGTATAATTTAAATAAACATAAATGCAAATTTCGCATGTGGAAAAAGTAAGTACACCCCAACATTTATCACTACTTCAAAGACCTAAAATTAGAATCAGGTGCACCAGCTCAGGTGCAAATGATTAGAACATCGTTAGACAGGATCTTGGAGGAAACTGTCTTATTTAAACCTCAGACATTTATTTGGTTTGCTCTTTGTTGTTGAATGTTTCCGGCATCACCATTCCGAGATCAAAAGAGCTCTCTGAGACCTTCAGAAAGAAGGTTATAGATGCCTACGAGTCTGGGAAGGGATTTAAAAAGATCTCCAAACAATTTGAAATCAATCATTCGACTGTCCCGAAGATCATGTACAAGTGGAGAAGATTCCAAACAACTGCCAACTTGTTCAGGCCAGGCCGCCCCAGCAAGTTCAGCCCGAGAGCAGACCGCAAGATGCTGAAAGAAGTCTCAAAGAACCCCAGAATGTCATCAAGGGACCTACAGGTAGCTCTTGCCACTGTTGTCAAAGTGCACGAGTCTACCATGAGAGAGAGGCTGCACAAATTTGATCTACATGGGAGGTGTGCCTGGTGTGCAAAAAAAAAAAAAAAAAAAAAAAAAGGTGTGCCTGGAGGAAACCTTTGCTGTCCAGAAAGAACATCAGGGCAAGACTAAAGTTTGCCAATGAACACCTAGGCAAAGACCAGCACTTCTGGAACAATGTGCTCTGGACAGATGAGTCAAATGTAGAGCTATTTGGCCACAGTACCAGAAGACATGTTTGGCGAAAACCAAAGACAGCATTTGACCACAAGAACCTGATACCAACTGTAAAGCATGGTGGTGGAAATATTATGGTTTGGGGCAGCTTTGCTGCATCAGGGCCTGGGCAGCGCACCATCATAGAATCCACTATGAATTCTTCATTGTACCAGAGGGTGCTTGAGGATAATGTGAGGCCATCTGTCGGAAAGTTGAAGCTCAACCGAAGGTGGACCTTGCAACAGGACAATGACCCAAAACATACCAGTAAATCCACCAAGGAATGGCTGAAAAGAAAGAAAATGGAGGGTTCTGGAATGGCCAAGTCAAAGCCCGGATCTAAATCCCATCGAGATGTTGTGGGGGGATTTTAAACGAGCTGTGCATGCAAGAAACCCCTCAAACATCGCACAGCTGAAAGAATTCTGAATGGAGGAGAGGGCAAAAATTTCTCCCAGTCGATGTCAGAGACTGGTAGACAGTTATAAGAAACGCCCACTTGAGGTTGTTTCTGCCAAAGGGGGCAATACCACCTATTAGAGCCAAGGGTGTACTTACTTTTTCCACATGCGAAATTTGCATTTATGTTTATTTAAATTATACAATGGACTACAAAATGTAAATGTTTCATGATATTTGTTATATTATATCACCTGTATCTATCAATATTGTTGAAATGAATATCAAATAGCTGTATGTTGAAATATGTTGAAAAAGTCAAAGCTTTACATGGGGTGTACTTACTTTTTGACGTGACTGTAGGAGACATTCTGAATGGAGAAGGTGGATCAGACTCGGCAACGGTTGCTAGAGTGAGATGTGCATGGAAGAAGTTTCGGGAACTGAGCGGCGTGCTGACGAGGAGGGGAGTGTCGTTGCAGCTGAAGGGAAAGGTGTATGCTGCATGTGTGAGAAGTGTTATGATTTATGGGAGCGAGACACGGGTAATGAACGTCGAGCAGCAACGAAGGCTGGAAGGGGTTGAAATGCGAATGGTTCGACGGATGTGCGGAGTATCGTTGAGAGAGAGGAAGACAAATGATGAATTGCGAAAGATGATGGGAATAGAGCCTGTGATGGATGCTGTGAAGAGGAACAGGTTGAGATGGTGTGGTCATGTGTTGAGGAAGGATGAAAGTGACTGGTTAAGAAGAGTGATGGAAATGAATGTATGAGGAAGTCGAGGACGGGGAAGACCGAGAAAGACTTGGCTAAAGATGGTGGAAGAAGAAATGCGGGCAAGGGGGTTAACAAGGAGAGATGCAGAAAATAGGGCAAAATGGAGACCATTGTCATGGGGACCGCAAGGCTAACCCCCGCTCTAGCAGGGAAAATGGTCTTAACATGCCTGTTGTTGTTATTGTTGTTGTTGTTGTACTGTACCTTCAGCATATCTGCTTTTTCACATCCAAGAGACGAATTGTGAAGAACGAAAGGTGTCCTGTTGGTGTGTAAAAATATATAAAGCTTTTGGATATCTCTGGGTGTTATTGACTGCATTTTGATTTCAGCAGTTTTATTCCTGGCATGTCACATATGTCATTTCTCCTAAAGAACCCAGCCCATTGCAGTACAGATGTGTTGTCATCAGAGCACATGTTCACGAGCTGAGCGACAAGTTTATCAGGGTTGCTTTACCACTGTGAGAAACAAGATGTGGCTGACGTCTCGTGCATTTGTCCTTCATCAGTGCAAAAGGCGCATGTTACTGCTACCTGCCTTGTCTTTTTATCCTTTTTCTTCCCTCCTCCATCTTGAATTGTCGTCTTTGGGTTTTTCGGGAGAGATGTTCCGGTAATTGGTAATTTCAGTCTCCTTGAAGTTTTCTCCCGGCTGATTGATCTTTCTGTCGATTGGTCAATTCAACTTTTTGTCAATGATGACATCACCAATGACTTGAGTTACAGAAATTTAGCTTTCTGCTCCAATTTCCTTCCTGGAATCCTTCCTGTGATGTCAAACAGCAAATGTGGTCCCTGCGCAAGCATTACACTTGGAGCTGATTTTGTAATGAAATCTTATCATAATAATAATAATAATAATAATAATAATAATGCATTTATTTTATATAGCGCTTTTCAGGAAGCCCAAAGACGCTTTGACAGAGTGCAAAACATAATGCATAGCAAAACATAAAAACAATTGCAAAAAAGAAGAATCAATAGGGAAATATTCAAAGCAAAAAGGAGGGAGAAAGAGAAAAGATAGTCAGGGGTTAAATGCTGTGGGTTAAATGTTGAATGCAGTGGTGAACAGGTGGGTCTTGAGTGATGTATGGAATGTGGTGAGTGAGGAGGAGTCTCTGATGGTGTGAGGTAGTGAGTTCCAGAGGGTGGGAGCAGCGATGGAGAAGGCCCTGTCCCCCCAGGATCTGAATTTTGTCCGGATGGGGGGGGGGGGGGGTCAGGAGGTTGGTACCAGCAGAGCGGAGGTTGCGGGTGGGAGTGTGTCTGGAGAGGAGGTCAGCCAAGTAGGATGGGGCCAGGTTATGGAGGGCTTTGTAGGTCAAGAGGAGGATTTTGTACTGGATTCTCTGGGGGATGGGGAGCCAGTGAAGCTTATAAAGGATGGGGGTGATGTGATCACGGGTCCGGGAATGGGTGAGTAGACGGGCAGCGGAGTTCTGAATGTACTGGAGTTTATTGGTGATTATTGAGGGTGAACCATAGAGGAGGCTGTTGCAGTAGTCCAGACGGGAGGTGATGAAGGCGTGGATGAGGGTTTCTGCAGCCATGGAGGAGAGGGATGGACGGAGACGGGCGATGTTTTTCAGGTGAAAGAAGGCTGTCTTTGTGATCTGTTTAGTGTATTTGTCGAAGGAGAGGGTTTGGTCAAAGATGATGCCAAGATTCCGGATGTGAGGGGAGGTGGATACTGGGATACCGTCGATGTTGAGGGCAAAGTTATGGGTGGATTTTATGAGCGTTTTTGGGCCAATGATGAATATCATCTATGATGGCAGGAATATCATTATGGCAGGAATATCTCTCCAAGACTGATTGTTGATAGAATTCCATGTGTCTGTTGCGCTAATTTAAAAAAAGGTTCTGTCAGATACCTCAATCATGTAGAAGAAGAATAAGAAGAAGAACACCACTCCTTTTACAGCTTCAGAGGCATCGGGCTGCGGAAGCGGTTTCCTTGGCTATTCGGCACAATCCTGGACGGGTCGCCACTCCGACGCCGGATACCTGAATGGCTCATTGTTCTCAGTAAGCTGGTACTCATTTTGCCGACTTTGGAAGGATGACAAGCTGAGTCAACCCACCTGGGGATGTTGTTGTTGTTGTGTTGCCAAGTTAGTTCTGCTGTAACAGACCAGCGGCCGATCAATCTCACAGGAACGACCCAGAGATCCTTCACATCCAAGATGTTGTGTTCTTGTCTATGTGAAGCCAGGACCACGCAGTCTTCCATGATATGTTTTATTGGGTGTGGAGCGGCCTAGCAGTGGTTTAAGGTGTCGTCAGTAGTGTTGTCGAGTCTTTGTTTGTGGTGTAAAAGTTGAGGGTGGTGTCCACAATGAAGGTGTGAAAGGTGAACACAATCAGACCTGGGGAGTAGCTTCACTGTCATTGATGGGTGAGGGTTTTGTGCCCAAGGTACTGTTTTGGCCCAGGTTGTTCATTGCGTTTATGGTGATAAGGGTATTGATGTGGTTTTTTGTAGCTGTTGTTGTTTGGTGGGGGGGATGTTACGAAGGATGTCACTGCCGTGTCCTTGTGGTGTAGTTTTAATGTGTCTATGGGCCTGCGGGTGGTTGTACATGCCGTAGCATGGGTGAATAGGGTTGGCATTTGCCATTGCGAGGAACTTTGCACCTCTAATGTCTAAGTGGTCTTTGATTTTTAGCATTTTTACTTTTGTGTCAGTGCTCGATGGGTGTTGTTAATGTGCAACCTGTGATGATGTGAAGGGCTTTGTTTTGTATGGTCTGCAGGGTGTTGAGATGTGTGCTTGATAGCCTGTAGGCCCAAGATGAGCTGGCCTAGTTGATGACTGATCGAATGTGATGACTGACAGGGGCTTGATCTCAGGACCCTGCTGAGATCGCAAACCAGCCACCTTAACCGTTAAGCCAACAACAGACTCCAATCATATAATCCTTTGTATAACTGATGATGATGTATGTATCATGCAACTCTTTACAGAGCGTCATTGCTGCCAAAGCAGTTTTTTGGCATGGGTGGCGCTAGGTGGTTTGCCATTGCCTTTCCAAGCAGTCTCCAGGCAGGAATTTGGAATTTGTTCAAGGTGCCGTCGATAGCTTGTCTACTCTTTGTGAAGGACGCCGTAGGATCTTTAACGTTCACCAACTCATGCCGGAAGACGAGACACCCAGTTTAATGTCCCTCCGAGGGATGGCACAAACATTGATGAATCACCCTGTCTGTGACACACAAAGATGGCAGTTTGTAGCTGGATTAAACCCAGGCTAAACCGCTTAGAGGTGAGTGTGAGTACCTCCAGGCCATCCTGCCAGTCCCATATAAATGATACTGACCCACACTTGCGATGTTATTTTTTTGTGTGCAGTGTAGAGGCTCATGTAGGAGCGAGAACACAGAATGGATCAAAACATACAGTAACAGTAGAAAGAAAATGACAGCAGGGTTGATGGACAAACGAGAGGGAGACTTCGGGAAATATGTGATGTGGGGAAGAATGAGGGCAAGGGGAGGGACACAGAGAGGGTGTACAAGATATATAAGGCCACAAATTCTCAATCACAAAAGCGGAAGGACAAAGTGGAAACTCGGAAAAAGATGGTCCTGGGGATGGATAATAGGGGGTAGAATGATTGCGGATGGGGGATCATCCGAGATGGTGGTGAACAGCTTTCTTGAAGCCCATGGAAGAGGCAATGAGATTGAAGAGACTGAGGAAGTTGGTTCCACAGACTGGAAGAAGAGGTACCGACGAGTAGAGGTGGGCAGTGAGTCTGGATTTTGGGAGTTTCAGTGGAAGGGGGTTATTGGCAGACCACATGCGCTTTGCTGATACCTGGGTAAGGTTTGGAAATAGGGGGTGGAGGAAGAGCAGAACACCGAAAGGCCAGAGGGTGCAAGACCGGAAAGGATGGGAACAAGAGAGAGATCATTCTGTTCCATCTCTCTGGTTCAATGTCATTTGTAAATGAATGACCGTTTCCAAACTCTGTCATGACCTTTATCATATTACAACACAGTGTGTCTGTTTGTCTGTCTGTCTTTTGCTTGTAGACTTGAAAACTGCTTAGCCGATCTCCACCAAGTTTTGCATACATGATGGTACCCAAGGTCAGGTCATGGACACAAAAAAATCCCCCCCCAATCCACCACCTGCGAGGGTAAATTGACCACTTGCGATTTTCACTTGTGCTCCCAGTCTATTGACCTATGCCTGGTATTAGGCACAACATTAATTTGTCCCACCATCTCCCCCACTCTCACCTTTACCCAAGCCACTCCCTGAGGCAGCAGTTGTTTTTAGGGTTCAAGACCACAGCAGACTCCGAGCACTCCTTTTTGCAGCGCGAGCGTCAATTTTCAGTCTTCCTGAGGCTTATTTGTGACCAACACGGGTGACACTAAGAATACATCAAGTCTCCATCTGTTGTTCTAAGGAGATCGTTTTCTGACACCCGTCGGAATGACGGATCACAACGGAACTCACGGCGGTGATCGAGATGCTTCACGTTAAGCCGTCAACAGGAATTCCACTGCGTTTTCACCATTGAACAATGTGATTTAAATGCATCCGGGCCTCATCCGGGCCACTTGTGGTACATGTTATACTTGGTGTTTAAAAATTTTTTTTTAATACAGAACCGAGGCTCGTGTAAGAACGAGCACATTGAACATGAAAACATGCACAGCCACATAAAACATGCAATTAAGGGAGCGGGAGACAAGAGGGGGAGAGAGGGAAGCACACAAGCACAACAACAGTAGAGAACAGGGACGTCGGTAGATCTGTGGAAGGGAGAGGGCTGGGGGAGGAGGGAGGGGCACACGGTATAAAGCAAATGAACACTACTCGGAATTTCTGGAAAGAAGTTGGAGATTGAAAGATGCGGATTTGTGATGTTTTAGCGGGGGTAGAAAAGATCAAGGTTTTGGATGGGGGAAGATAAGAGATGGTGGTGAACAGCTGTTTTAAAGACCTGGAGGGAGGAGTGGGATTGAAGAGAGAGAGTGGGAGTTTGTTCCAGAGGCGGGAGAAAACAGGAATGAAGGAGTGAAGGTGAGCAGAGAGTCTTGATGTTGGCAATTTCACCATAAGAGGGTTGCTGGCAGATCTTCTGTGTCCTGCAGGAATATTTGGGGGACAGAGCACAGAGAGAGCTGGGGGAGCAAGGCCGGAGAGGAGTCGGTAGAAGACAGAAAGACCACCTACCTGTCTGCGGTGAGTGAAAGGCCCTCACAATCGGCTTCATCGCGGGAGATTCCAATGATTCTGAAAGCTTTGGTTTGAACTGCGTGAAGCTGAGCTAGGTGTGAGGCAGGAGCACCTGCCCAGAGAGGAGAGCAGTATTCCATTGAGCTGCGGATGAAAGCTTTGTATGTATTTGTTATTTGTGTGCAGTATTTGGACACGTGAAACCTTTTGAACCTTTCTTCTGCAGTCTTAATTAATCATGAGGAAGGATGCTGTGAAGATGCAATGATGGGGGTAATGGGGTTATAAGATGAGGACTTTAACTCTGTCAACGCATCTCATCATTCTGTGAACGTCATATCATCACTACTTTGGCAATGTCCTTCATTTTCCACATCGGGAAGGCACATGATTCAGAAGTGTGATTCTGAATTTCGTGGCTGTGAAGTGTTTTTCATTTCGTGTTTCATGGCTGCGAAGTGTTTTTAATTTCGTGTTTTGTGGCTGTGAAGTGTTTTTAATTTCGTGTTTCGTGGCTGTGAGGTGTTTTTAATTTCGTGTTTCGTGGCTGTGAAGTGTTTTTAATTTCGTGTTTCGTGGCTGTGAAGTGTTTTTAATTTCGTGTTTCGTGGCTGTGAAGTGTTTTTAATTTCGTGTTTCGTGGCTGTGAGGTGTTTTTAATTTCGTGTTTCGTGGCTGTGAGGTGTTTTTAATTTCGTGTTTCGTGGCTGTGAGGTGTTTTTAATTTCGTGTTTCGTGGCTGTGAGGTGTTTTTAATTTCGTGTTTCGTGGCTGTGAAGTGTTTTTAATTTCGTGTTTCGTGGCTGTGAAGTGTTTTTAATTTCGTGTTTTGTGGCTGTGAAGTGTTTTTAATTTCGTGTTTTGTGGCTGTGAGGTGTTTTTAATTTCGTGTTTTGTGGCTGTGAGGTGTTTTTAATTTCGTGTTTTGTGGCTGTGAGGTGGTTTTAATTTCGTGTTTCGTGGCTGTGAGGTGTTTTTAATTTCGTGTTTCGTGGCTGTGAAGTGTTTTTAATTTCGTGTTTCGTGGCTGTGAAGTGTTTTTAATTTCGTGTTTCGTGGCTGTGAAGTGTTTTTAATTTCGTGTTTCGTGGCTGTGAGGTGTTTTTAATTTCGTGTTTCGTGGCTGTGAGGTGTTTTTAATTTCGTGTTTCGTGGCTGTGAAGTGTTTTTAATTTCGTGTTTCGTGGCTGTGAGGTGTTTTTAATTTCGTGTTTCGTGGCTGTGAAGTGTTTTTAATTTCGTGTTTCGTGGCTGTGAAGTGTTTTTAATTTCGTGTTTCGTGGCTGTGAAGTGTTTTTAATTTCGTGTTTCGTGGCTGTGAAGTGTTTTTAATTTCGTGTTTCGTGGCTGTGAAGTGTTTTTAATTTCGTGTTTCGTGGCTGTGAGGTGTTTTTAATTTCGTGTTTCGTGGCTGTGAGGTGTTTTTAATTTCGTGTTTCGTGGCTGTGAAGTGTTTTTAATTTCGTGTTTCGTGGCTGTGAGGTGTTTTTAATTTCGTGTTTCGTGGCTGTGAAGTGTTTTTAATTTCGTGTTTCGTGGCTGTGAAGTGTTTTTAATTTCGTGTTTCGTGGCTGTGAAGTGTTTTTAATTTCGTGTTTCGTGGCTGTGAAGTGTTTTTAATTTCGTGTTTCGTGGCTGTGAAGTGTTTTTAATTTCGTGTTTCGTGGCTGTGAAGTGTTTTTAATTTCGTGTTTCGTGGCTGTGAAGTGTTTTTAATTTCGTGTTTCGTGGCTGTGAAGTGTTTTTAATTTCGTGTTTCGTGGCTGTGAAGTGTTTTTAATTTCGTGTTTCGTGGCTGTGAGGTGTTTTTAATTTCGTGTTTCGTGGCTGTGAGGTGTTTTTAATTTCGTGTTTCGTGGCTGTGAGGTGTTTTTAATTTCGTGTTTCGTGGCTGTGAAGTGTTTTTAATTTCGTGTTTCGTGGCTGTGAGGTGTTTTTAATTTCGTGTTTCGTGGCTGTGAAGTGTTTTTAATTTCGTGTTTCGTGGCTGTGAAGTGTTTTTAATTTCGTGTTTCGTGGCTGTGAAGTGTTTTTAATTTCGTGTTTTGTGGCTGTGAAGTGTTTTTAATTTCGTGTTTCGTGGCTGTGAAGTGTTTTTAATTTCGTGTTTCGTGGCTGTGAAGTGTTTTTAATTTCGTGTTTCGTGGCTGTGAAGTGTTTTTAATTTCGTGTTTCGTGGCTGTGAAGTGTTTTTAATTTCGTGTTTCGTGGCTGTGAAGTGTTTTTAATTTCGTGTTTCGTGGCTGTGAAGTGTTTTTAATTTCGTGTTTTGTGGCTGCGAAGTGTTTTTAATTTCGTGTTTTGTGGCTGCGAAGTGTTTTTAATTTCGTGTTTTGTGGCTGCGAAGTGTTTTTAATTTCGTGTTTTGTGGCTGTGAAGTGTTTTTAATTTCGTGTTTTGTGGCTGTGAGGTGTTTTTTATTTCGTGTTTCGTGGCTGTGAGGTGTTTTTAATTTCGTGTTTCGTGGCTGTGAGGTGTTTTTAATTTCGTGTTTCGTGGCTGTGAAGTGTTTTTAATTTCGTGTTTCGTGGCTGTGAAGTGTTTTTAATTTCGTGTTTCGTGGCTGTGAAGTGTTTTTAATTTCGTGTTTTTGTGGCTGTGAAGTGTTTTTAATTTCGTGTTTCGTGGCTGTGAAGTGTTTTTAATTTCGTGTTTTGTGGCTGTGAAGTGTTTTTAATTTCGTGTTTCGTGGCTGTGAAGTGTTTTTAATTTCGTGTTTCGTGGCTGTGAAGTGTTTTTAATTTCGTGTTTCGTGGCTGTGAAGTGTTTTTAATTTCGTGTTTCGTGGCTGTGAAGTGTTTTTAATTTCGTGTTTCATGGCTGTGAAGTGTTTTTAATTTCGTGTTTCGTGGCTGCGAAGTGTTTTTAATTTCGTGTTTTGTGGCTGTGAAGTGTTTTTAATTTCGTGTTTTGTGGCTGCGAAGTGTTTTTAATTTCGTGTTTTGTGGCTGCGAAGTGTTTTTAATTTCGTGTTTTGTGGCTGCGAAGTGTTTTTAATGTCGTGTTTTGTGGCTGCGAAGTGTTTTTAATTTCGTGTTTTGTGGCTGCGAAGTGTTTTTAATTTCGTGTTTTGTGGCTGCGAAGTGTTTTTAATCTTCTACATATATATATATATATATATATATATATATATATATCTGTGCAGTGTCTGTCTTGTGTTGTCTTGTCTTGTGTTGTCACTGAACTACTCCCTCAAACGTTTGTGAAATCGTACTGTTCCAACTTGACCCACGGCGGGAGTATGCGCTCTACTGAGTGGCGTTCTAGTTTGTTGGCTGGTTTTTTTTGTTTGTTTTTTTGTATACAAGATCGAGGCTCGTGAAAGAGCTAACAATAATCACACAAAAAGACAAACCGACACACAAAACACAAAAAACAAGGGGAGCGGCAGACAAGATGGGGAGAGAGGGGGAAGGACACACAAACACAACATTTGAGAGCAGGGACATCGGGAGGACTTGGGAGGAGGTGGGAGAGGAATAAAACATATGAACACTGCAAGGACTCGTTCCATAATGAAAATTCATGAAGGCATATATTAGGAGGGGTGGATCAGTAATAAAACTAAGGAATTAAATTAAAAGCCATTTTAGCTAAACTTCCGAGAATTTCACATTACATAAAAGCTAAACCTTTACAACAACTGCAGACTGTTGAACAACTTAACATTTGCACAAACTTAGGATGTTTCAGAACAAGAAGCAACCGAGCAGCTTACGTTTGTATATTCCCACCTTGTACATTCGGATATTGAACAAAACCGAGGAAAATCAATTAATTTTTTTCCCCCAAATTAACAGCTTCATTTGATCTGTTATGCTAATGATTTGTTTTATTTATCCATTGGTTTCTCTCTCTTCATGAAATGCCACATTGTGCTTCGATGTAATTAAATCCGTCCCTTCATCCCCAGCGCGCTCTTCAATCTCACCAATTTTTTTTTTTTTGTTATCATTAAGGTGTTCAGAGTCCTGTGTATAAGTTGGGAATATGCATAGTTTCGACAACATCAACGCTAACTTATGCAAAGAACTATATAATTGCAGTATCTTTATAGGATATTAAAAAACTTTTCTTTAATCGTGAGTGTAAAGCTGAGCAGCACTATATGTGTCGCCATGTCGGCATATATATATATACTAGGGCGTGCCCGTACGTGGGTGCAAAAAACATGCGTGCAACCAACAACAACAAAAAAAAACTTTGAAACCACGTGGCAGTAACGACCACAGAACCCCCCCCCCCCTCTATTTACATGAAATGGTTTGGTCCATTCGCAAAGCCAAAGCGAACGGCTTGCGAGTACGGTAGAACCCCCCCCCCCCCCTCTATTTACATGAAATGGTTTGGTCCATTCGCAAAGCCAAAGCGAACGGCTTGCGAGTACGGTGACCATACCTTGGGAACCACTTGTCCGATTAATTTCAAACCTTGAAAAGGCACATCCTCGGGTCCCCAGCAATATACCTGGCAAGTTTCAAGTATATCGGACCCGTGGTTGTCGAGAAACAGCGGTCACAGACAAACACACACACACACACACACACACACACACAGACACACACACATACACACAGAGATTACTGGAATTATAGATACTAGGGCATGCCCGTACTATATATATATATCTAAAATTATATCCCCCCCCTCTATTTACATGAAATGGTTTGGTCCAAAGCGAACGGCTTGCGAGTACGGTGACAATCCCCCCCCCCCCCCTCTATTTACATGAAATGGTTTGGTCCAAAGCGAACGGCTTGCGGAGTTTGGTAAAGAAATCGCCATAGCGTGCACAAACGCGCAGGAAAGCGAAAGAATCGCAAATTAGTTTTAATTAGTTTTAAAACATAGTTTAACGCCAACACAGCGGCAACATAGTTTTCCAACGTGAAATAAATGAATACGCTCTCAAATGTGCCGTCCGAGGCAGAGTCTGTTCGCCACGTTCGGCACACGTGATAACTCGCTGCTCTCTGATTGGTTGAATCGTTTTTTGGACATAGCTCGGTAACTACTTGTCCGATTAATATGAAACCTTGAAAAGGCACATCCTCGGGTCCCCAGCAATATACCTGGCAAGTTTCAAGTATATCGGACCCGTGGTTGTCGAGAAACAGCGGTCACAGACAAACACACAGACATACACACATACACACACACACACACACACACACACACACACAGAGATTACTGGAATTATAGATACTAGGGCATGCCCGTACTATATCTATATCTAAAATTATATTCCCCCCTCTATTTACATGAAATGGTTTGGTCCATGAAATGTTTTGGTTCATTCGCAACGCCAAAGCGAACGGCGAACGCTTTACATGAAATGGTTTGGTGCATGAAATGTTTTGGTCCATTCGCAACGCCAAAGCGAACGGCGAACGGCTTGCGAGTACAGTGACAATCCCCCCGGGGTTTTAATTAGTTTTAAAACATCGTTTAACGCCAACATAGCGCCAACATAGTTTGCAAACGTGAAATAAATGAATACGCTCTCAAATGTGCCATCCGAGGCAGACTGTGTCCGCCACGTTCGGCACACGCGATAGCTCGCTGCTCTCTGATTGGTTGAATCGTTTTTTGGACATAGCTCGGTAAGTAATTGTCCGATTAATATGAAACCTTGAAAAGGCACATCCTCGGGTCCCCAGCAATATACCTGGCAAGTTTAAAGTATATCGGACCCGTGGTTGTCGAGAAACAGCGGTCACAGACAAACAAACGTACAAACGTACAAACGTACAAACAAACACACAGAGATTACTGGAATTATAGATAGATAGATATATATATATATATATATATATATATATATATATATATATATATATATATATATATATATATATATATATTGTTACAGACGCGGCTTTTATATGTTATATTGACCGAGCGGTGGTGTATTTAACCGCGTCCGAACAGTTACTCCCCGATTACAACCCGATTCCACCCGACGTTGACCAGATCGCCCCACAGATATTCAATCGGGAAATCTCTAAAGCGACCGAAAGAGAAGGAAAAAGAAGAAGAAGAATAATACGGAGGAAGAACAGGTTTTATTATACACACACAAGCAATGGATGGAAGAAGCAGTAACACAGCGAATCCTTAACTTACACTATTCATTTTTACTTAGCCCCAAGACAAACGAGCAGGACAGGACGTTCACACTTACACAGGGGATAATGCAGGCAGGTAAGGCTTGAGATGGAGGCCAGGTCGGGAGGCCGCCGTTCGCAATTCCTCGCGGTTTTGGCGGGAAACCCTCGTCGTGTATCCGCTGTGGTCGACGGCACGCGCTGGTTCGGCACACCTGCTCCTCTTCTGGGGTGGGGCCGTCTCCCTCCTTTCAGCGCGTCTCTCCAAAGCTGGTCTCCTTGCCGAGTACCTCTCCTCTTTGGCTTGGAGCGTTTCGCATCTCACCGCCTCTCTTTGGTGCAGCCTCGTTGCTCCTCTCCCAGGGTCATCTCCAGCTCATCTCTCAAAGCAGTCCCTTGCAGTCGCTTTTATCACCTCAAGCGAAATCAAGCCGCCGACTCCGAGGGCACGCCTACCGGGTCACTCACCGCGGTGTTGATTGGCTGTTAGGGCTGGTTCACTCCTTCCCTCTTATGACGAGATGGAGACACGCCTTTCTTCCCCAACCTTACCTCGTGGCCAATGGTGGTTTGAAGAAAACCGGCCAAAATGCGGAAGGCAATTGGAAGGGAGGTTTTGGGGAAATTGGAAGGGCCTACGCTTATTTTGTTTGATACAATGCAAAGTCAATCTAGTGGGAAAACACATACTTAGCCTACATGGAATAAGGAAATACACTATTTAAAAGATATATCGTGACCTGCGTGTACATTTCATGCAATTTAACTAGGACGCTGACTGCGACCATTATTTACATTACAGGGTGGTACCGTACGTTTGTAACGTTCACATTGTAACGTTTTCACATTCGTTACACTTCCTCCAAAATTGTTACACTTCTCAAAAACCGTTACACTTCTCAAATTCGTTACACACTTCTCAAAATCGTTACACACTTCTCAAAATCGTTACACTGCACCCCCCTTTCTTCAGGTCCGTCCTCGGGCCTATTAAACTTTAACTTAGTGTGACACGTAGGTGTAATTCCCTCTACAATTAACCTGACCCTGAGTGTGACAATTTTAAAACACAAATAAGTATGTCCCCCTATTGCATTGCATCCTGTCTAACAGACTCAAGCCCACAGCTAACCGAATTACGGAATTATTCTCAAACTATACATTTACGGTGGGGAGCATTATTTACAATGACGTGATTTCTTATTTACAACGCAACCCAGGACCTGTGTTTTTTTTTTTTTTTTTTCTTTTTAGGGAACAAGAGAAAGAAATTCCTGTTGGGAGGGAGGAGACAGCACGCATTGCATCGATGCACCAGTACCAATACCATCAAAGCACCCAAAAGCACCAAACACCACAAAGCACCACAAAGCACCATCCAGTGCGCAGTCACCATGGCTCATAATAAACACAACAAAACAACTGGTGGTGGTCTTCTCTTTCTCTGCTGGGCCGATGTTCTTCCCGACGTCTTCTGGCTTCATGCGGCCTATTTGGACATAATAAAAAGCACAACTTGTGTCCATTTTTATTTAGGGCCTCAGGGGCCAACTAAGGGTGGTCCACCTGTTTGGCATAGGTGCCACCTTACCGAGGTCCGCAAGCAAGATTCCCTGGCCACTATGGCCGGTTTCCAACAGAGGTGCCCTGCCCCAGAACCTGGGGTCCATCAAGTGGTACTTGGCCGCAGAACAGCGGTCCATAATGTGGTACATCAACGCAATGCATGCTGGTTCTGGGAATCTCGGGCGCACAATGGCCACCTCACGCACGCTCCCATCGGCACCCAATGGCGCACAGGTCATGTGGGAGACAAAAGAAAGACAATTGAGCTAGGGGTAAGGTCACAAGGGTACACGTCAATAAGGCAATGCAAGGTGAAATGCGTACGGAGGCCGAAGTGAGAAAGCTCGTCCCTACCGTACGTCACCCCCCTGTCACCTACCCTACCCTTGTTCTCACCCCATATGTACAAAAATCTACACATTTACAAATTCGTCACTACTGTCACGTCTTCCCCATATTTCCCCTATACCAAATTCGTCTCCACAATCCCTTTACTTCAAAATTTGCCATCACCAATTCATCATCAATCCTCATAAGGAGGGAGAGATGGAATTACGCACAATGTCACACCCACGTCATGATGCGTCTCACAATCCAAACATTTGCATCATAAAAAATAATCAAAACATGGCATGGTGTGGAGTACCTGTCACCTCAGGTGAGTGGATGCAGATGGTGCGAGGAGATCCTTCATCCTAACTATCCTCTAAATGACTTTAACACACTTTACACTTCCCGGGGTCTTTCCCTGCCAATCCATTGGCCAACTTACACTATGGGTTCTAATAACCAATTCCCATTGGCCAAACTGTGGTGCTCCTCAATTTGGGGTCTCTCTCCCCCGATTCATCTCCCGGTGCTCCAGCACAATTTCTGGGCTGCGACGTGTACCTCTCCCAACAGGTCTACCCACCTGCACACCTCCACCACTGTAGTTGCCACCCGAGCTTACCTAGCTCCTCACCCTAACCTAACTACCTGGGGACAGCCCCTCTCCTGGCTCTGTCACCCCATGGTGCCCTCTGGCACTGGGCTACCCGGGTCCGTCCTCCGGATCCTCGGGCCCCATCCACAACAACTACTACCGGCTCCCAGAGCCCACCTGCGGCCTCACCTGGCCGACATCCTTACAGTGGTGGAGTGCCCAAACCAACTACACACACTAACAGGCTACACGCCCAGCCATTTCCACAACACCAACGCACCCATCCACATACCATTCTGTCACCCGCACCACAGATGCCAATATCCAACCACAATTTACCTGTACCCTCTACCTAACACTTACACTACCCGCCCCGGGTATCCGTGATGGGGGTCCACTCTTCCCCCATTCACACCTTCGCACCATCCACTCCACTCCACAATTTCCACCATTCTCACTCCACGACCATCCAGTCCAATACTCCAGATATTCCACACTACCATTTATTCCACACAGCCACATACACCTGTTCTTCATTCACCTGTCGTTGCACACCTGTGCAATCATACCTGGTGCCACCTGCACCCTCCTTTCTTCCTGGACCATTTGGTCAACACAACACGCAATCACCACTACTCCCTCATACACTGCTCCATTCACCTGTTCAGTTGCACACCTGTGCAATCACACCTGTTCCATTCTCACCTGTTCAATCCTCACACACACGGCATCATCTCAGCTAACTACTCCCCTCTGAAACTTGCGCTTCCCAGTCGTCCCTTTAAACTATTGCGCTCCCACGTCATTATAATCCACACTAATCTACCTGCGTCCCCACTACAGGTATCAGTCACTAACTAAACTTAACGTTACCTAATGTCAATCTCTTCTAGGGCCCTACACATGATATATCCTAACCCACCCGGGCTAGTTTTCACTGCCATACACCCCATAAGCTATCGCGCATTTGCCCCACCCGTGAGGGATGGTGGATTTGCCCTCCCACCACATCGGGGGTCTCTCTATCAATTTTGCTCGTCCGAATTCCAACCAATTCAAAAATTTTCCATTTACTGCCAATTCTGTTCACTTTTCTAAATTTCGTTTCAAATCACTACCATCATCATCCGTCTACTTATTACATCCTCTCGGTGCGCCAATTCACATCTACAGCCCGGCTTCGTGCAGCCGAGCCATGAACGCGGATTCTTTTGTGCTGGCGGCTGGATGCGTCCCGCATTCGGGGCAGGGGCGGGGGCTTACCCGGGCCGAGATCCCACGCATCACCTCGGCGTGGAGCCATCCAATGTCCCGATCTCGACCTGCCGGCACGTCTCAACAAAACGTGGTCGCCATAGCGACCCTTCCTATCCAGCCGCCCGCTCCGCCTAGTGGAGCCCGGCCGCGGCCGTTCCACGCGAGGCCCAGCGTGGATCGCGCACGGCGGTCCTTTCGAACCCGCCGTGTCTCGGATCCCCGCTGGTTCTCGCGGCACGCGAAGCCCGGCACGCACCGAGGGCCCGATTCGGCTATAAGTCGCCCTAACCGCTAAAACGGTTACCGTCGACGCTTCACCTGGACGCTGACATGCATACGCTACCCCTTTCTTGCTCATACATGCAGCTGTTCCCATTCTCCTCGTACCTTTCCTTACACACCTCGGTACACTCATTCCGTTCGCCGACTTGGTCACACACCTGACCACCGAACACTTTGGCACACATTCGTTGGTCGCACACCTCACCGACACACCTCTTCGCGCCCCTTTCTCCGTCACCTCCTCTGTGACAATCACAGGTGTGCTCTCATTCGCACACCCTACCACGTGCCTCACTACCAACTCAAATGTGCCTTCCCACACACGCTCTACCATTCCAGGTGTGCATCCTTCCATTCCAGGTGTACATCCTCGCTCACCTGTCACAACCAACTCACGCTCCGTTTCACTCTCACTACTCTCACCTCCACTCTTGACAACGCACTCTTTCCTCATGCACCTGTCCGTTACACACCTTTCTCGCGCACACTCTCCCGTTACACCCTCTGTAACACTCACCACAGACGTACACTTTCTCGTTACATCCTCTGTAACACTCACCACAGGTGTACACTCTCTCGTTACTTCCTCCGTAACACTCACCACACCGCGCTTCCATGTACCCCCTCGCACACGCGCTTCGACCAACTCACTCTTGACGGCACACTCATTCCTCGGCGTGCACTTTTTCCTCACACACCCCATGGTCGGACATTCTCGCACACCTCTTTTTTCGCACACCTGACCTGTCACACACTTCACCAACGGCCTTTCACGAACACCCGGATCCAAACCAATCCCCAAGCCGACTGAAGCTTTCCTCACATCATATACATTGCCACTCACCTCCGTACTTCGTCTCCGCACCTCCTTTGCCACCTGCAAACTCTTTATTTGGTTAGTGAGCATCACATCATGATTTGAACACAGACCTTGTACATATTCCATTACCTCCTCCTGGATTTCTCTCTTAGTTTCTGTCCGTCTCTTCTTAATTTCACTCACCTCTTCTTCCACTTCCTCTAGTTTTTGTTTAACCTCTTTTATTTCTCGGTGCGTCCCCTCAAGTTCGTCCTCTAGGGCTACCGTGACCGTCTCTATGTGCATCCTCACCTGCCGGTCCTTTGTCTCCATTATCTCTGTCACCTCGTCCACCCTCATTGTCAGTTCCTCCCGTACCATCTGACATTGCCTCTGCGTCGCTATTAATTCGTTTTTAATTTCTTTTTGTGTCGCCTTTAACCCTCCTAGTACCGCAGTGTTCTTTTGAACCTGCTCCACTAACTTAGTTTGTCCCTCTGTCAGCTGCTCCACCTCCTCCGTCAGATCTTCTATTCCCCCTTGTAACTTTGCCGTATTATTTCTCACCTCTTTCTCCATACGCTTCTCACCTCGCTTTACCTCCTCGCGCAGCCCCGAAACCTCCTCACTTACCCCTCGTCGTATTTCCTCCATCTCTTTTGTAGATGCCACCCTCATCTGTCCCAATTCATCCCTCTGAGCATCCAGTTTGGTTTCTACCCCGATTTTCACCTCCTCTATCTGCTCTCCCATTTGTTTGATTTCCCTGGCAGATTGTTCCCCTATCTCCCGCAATTTGTCCTCCATCCTATTTTCTAACCCCATTAACCCATTTTTCACCCCCTCTAACTGATTTTCCTGGGCAGCCATTCTGTTTTCCACCCCCGTTAACCCATTCTTTACCTCTTTTATCCCGTTGTCTAACCCCTCACCGGTACCCCTCGCTTCGTCCCTCATTACCCCCAATTGGTTTCCCATTACCCCCAATTGCTCACTCTGAGCCCTCATTTCCTCCCTCATTTCCTCGCTATTCTGGGCCATAAGGGCCTTCATTTGTATGAAAAAAAGGTCCAAATCTACCAGCGGCGCTACTACGGTCACGGCAAAATTTGGTGCCGCTTCACCCACGTGCGTGAGGACGCCACTTTGCGCGTCTGATACTTCCGCAACCACATTGCTATTTTTCTCCTCCTCCCTATCCTCCATATACATTTCCCCGAGGTCCTGGGTCGATTCCACCCTGTCTATTTCTCCCACCGACATCCGATCGCCTTGATTGTCCATGGCGCGATCTCAAAATTCGGGTTTTGCTTTATAAAACAAAATAAATTTCGGCAGCTTGTAATTTTGAGCGCGTTAAGCGTGCTTCGGGTCCGATTTCGGGTCCGATCTCCCTCCTCGACACCAAATGTTACTGCTATAACACAATTGGTGTTCCAAAATTTGGGCCTAACAAATTTAGGCCCAGGTCCGAATCCAACTCCTGACAACCAAATGTTACAGACGCGGCTTTTAGATGTTATATTGACCGAGCGGTGGTGTATTTAACCGCGTCCGAACAGTTACTCCCCGATTACAACCCGATTCCACCCGACGTTGACCAGATCGCCCCACAGATATTCAATCGGGAAATCTCTAAAGCGACCAAAAGAGAAGGAAAAAGAAGAAGAAGAATAATACGGAGGAAGAACAGGTTTTATTATACACACACAAGCAATGGATGGAAGAAGCAGTAACACAGCGAATCCTTAACTTACACTATTCATTTTTACTTAGCCCCAAGACAAACGAGCAGGACAGGACGTTCACACTTACACAGGGGATAATGCAGGCAGGTAAGGCTTGAGATGGAGGCCAGGTCGGGAGGCCGCCGTTCGCAATTCCTCGCGGTTTTGGCGGGAAACCCTCGTCGTGTATCCGCTGTGGTCGACGGCACGCGCTGGTTCGGCACACCTGCTCCTCTTCTGGGGTGGGGCCGTCTCCCTCCTTTCAGCGCGTCTCTCCAAAGCTGGTCTCCTTGCCGAGTACCTCTCCTCTTTGGCTTGGAGCGTTTCGCATCTCACCGCCTCTCTTTGGTGCAGCCTCGTTGCTCCTCTCCCAGGGTCATCTCCAGCTCATCTCTCAAAGCAGTCCCTTGCAGTCGCTTTTATCACCTCGAGCGAAATCAAGCCGCCGACTCCGAGGGCACGCCTACCGGGTCACTCACCGCGGTGTTGATTGGCTGTTAGGGCTGGTTCACTCCTTCCCTCTTATGACGAGATGGAGACACGCCTTTCTTCCCCAACCTTACCTCGTGGCCAATGGTGGTTTGAAGAAAACCGGCCAAAATGCGGAAGGCAATTGGAAGGGAGGTTTTGGGGAAATTGGAAGGGCCTACGCTTATTTTGTTTGATACAATGCAAAGTCAATCTAGTGGGAAAACACATACTTAGCCTACATGGAATAAGGAAATACACTATTTAAAAGATATATCGTGACCTGCGTGTACATTTCATGCAACTTAACTAGGACGCTGACTGCGACCATTATTTACATTACAGGGTGGTACCGTACGTTTGTAACGTTCACATTGTAACGTTTTCACATTCGTTACACTTCCTCCAAAATTGTTACACTTCTCAAAAACCGTTACACTTCTCAAATTCGTTACACACTTCTCAAAATCGTTACACACTTCTCAAAATCGTTACAATATATATATATATATATATATATATATATATTATATATATATATATATATAAAGGAGGAGTGTCTGTCTGTGTGTGTATGTGTGTGTCTGTCTGGATGTCCGCTTAAAACTCAAGAACTACACATTGGAGAAAAGTTTTGGACACAGATTCGGAATCAGCATAAAATCCCGGTGGTTTTAGGCTACGTTTTATTTTAATATCAATGGTTTAAAAAAACCGCGCCAGCTGCAATTCCATGGTGTAGTTTGTGGCGGCGCTAGACGTTCGGGGTGTATTGCAATGGTTTGTCGGGTTTGGCTGTGGGTCCAGAATAGCTCCAATTTCCTTTTGGTCTTCTACGTTTATTTTGAATCTTCTGTTACAACGCCTTCCTTATCTACCTTATATCCCCCCGACGAGGCCTCTACATAATTTCATGCGGCAGAATTTCGTGCATTTTGAGTGAAAGAAGTGAGACGAAGTTGAAGGAGGAAGAAGAGGTGTGATCACTCTGGAGGCCTTGATCGTGAGTGGAAATGGCGGGAATTGCGTTTGTATCGCAAAGTAAAGGATCTGCATTCATTTCTGAACTTGCATTGGTGGATTGTTATAGGCCTACATCTGCATTATTTTTCATAAAAAAACTTTATGTTGAACTTGAAGGCTCCAGGGCATGGACTATATATATAGCCCTCATTGAGGTAAAAATAAAAGTAAAAATCCTGCTATCGCTTGCCAAACTAGCCGTTCCCCTCTCCCCCTCCCCTCTCCCCCTCCCCCTCCCTCCTCTTCTCCCCTCTCCTCCTCCCCCCTCCCCTCACCTCCCCTCCCCCCTCCCCTCACCTCCCCTTCCCCCTCCCCTCACCGCCCCTCCCCCCTCCCCTCACCGCCCCTCCCCCCTCCCCTCACCTCCCCTCCCCCCTCCCCTCCCCCTCACCTCCCCCTCCCCCTCCCCCTCCCCCTCACCTCCCCCTCCCCCTCCCCCTCATCCTCACCTCCCCCCTCCTCCTCACCTCCCCCCCTCCCCCTCCCCCTCCACTCCCCCCTCCCCCTCCCCCTCCACTCCCCCCTCCCCCCCTACCCCTCCTCCCTCCCCCTCCCCTCCCCCCTCTCCTTCCCCCTCCCCCCTCCCCCCTCCTCCTCCCCTCCTCCCCCTCCCTCCTCTTCTCCCCTCTCCTCCCCCTCCCTCCTCTTCTCCCCTCCCTCCTCTTCTCCCCTCCCTCCTCTTCTCCCCTCCCCCCCTCTTCTCCCCTCCCCCCCTCTTCTCCCCTCCCCCCCTCTTCTCCCCTCCCCACCCTCTCCTCCCCTCCTCCCCCGTTCCCCCTCCTCCTCCCCTCCCTTCCCCCACCCGGCAATGCTGGGTACTTCCCATGGCCAGCTGTACGTGGCTGCTCGAGGGTTGGAAAACGAAGCAATCTTTATGTCTT
>NC_136264.1:192208082-192416602 GCF_964187855.1 Myxine glutinosa | reverse complement strand
TCTCTCTCTCTCTCCCTCTATCTCTATCTCTATCTCTATCTCTATCTCTCTCTCTCTCTCTCTCTCTCTCTCTCTCTCTCTCTCTCTCTCTCTCTCTGTTAGGGTTAGGGTTGTTAGGGTTAGGGTTAGGAGAGAGAAGACAGATGAATAGAAAAGAGACGCTGGGCGTTTGTGTTTGGGCATGGCAAGATGGCAGCTGTGCGTGTGGTGAGGTGTGAGCTGCTCCAACCTTCGATCTTTCTACCCCCTCCCCCTTGCTCGTTGTTCTTATTACTTTCTGTTTTTCCACTTTTCTTTTTAATCCTCAAGTTGTCTACTCTCTGTCTGCCCCCACCACTCCAGTTCAACAAACCCGCTACTACAACTCTTCATCCCCCCAGCTCCCCGCCCGTTCTGCCCTCCCTCTGCCCGCCCCCCCCCACACCTCCCCCCGCCCGCCCCCCCCACACCTCCCCCCGCCCGCCCCCCCCACACCTCCCCCCCACACCTCCCCCCGCCCGCCCCCCCCACACCTCCCCCCGCCCGCCCCCCCCCCCCCACACCTCCCCCGCCCGCCCCCCCCACACCTCCCCCCGCCCTCCCCTCCCCCCCACACCTCCCCCCGCCCTCCCCCTCCCCCCCACACCTCCCCCCGCCCTCCCCTCCCCCCCACACCCCCTTTACCCCCCCCCCCCATTACATGCACTTGTGTTGCTGTTTCGATTTTTTTTCTCCCAGCTTCTTCTACCTTTTCCTCTAAGATACAGAGAGAGAGAGAGAGAGAGAGAGAGAGAGAGAGAGAGAGAGAGAGAGAGAGAGAGAGCGCCCACGCCTTTCGGTGAGGTTGACGGGTGAGTGGTATTCCTATCGACACTCTAAGGAGTTGCGATGGGTTTTCGCCCCTTTCCTCATTAAGAGGTGTGTTTTATCGCATTCGTTTTCTCGTGCTGGTACATGCCGAGTGGCGTTTTCTTTGCGGTTTTTTTCCCCCTGCTTTGACAGAAAGCTGTACCGGACCCCTCCCTTTTCCCCCGACCCCAACTCGGCTTAGTCCGGGTAATTTGAATTAGTAAAATGTCGACACGTTCCCCGTGGCCCGTACGCGGCTTTCGAATCGAAGCTCTCACACGGAAGCATGGCGTGGTGTGTGTTCCTCCCGACAAGGTTCGTGTGGAACACATTGTTATTGCTATTGGGAATATCATTGGGATGGAAAAGATCTGTGCAGCGTCACGAATGAATAAACGTATCGTGGTTTTTTTTAGCCGAGGAAAGCCTCGTACATGTCATGAGGTTGTCGCGGCTGGTCTGTCCACAGACAATGGACATTTAGTCTTGGTTTCACCACTCGATACCCCAGCTGTTAAAATACTCATATCCAACGTCCCCCCGTTTGTAAAAAAAATGAGTCGCTGTTAGCGGAACTATCGCGCTATGGTACAGTCGTGTCCCAGATCAAGATGGCGCCGCTGGGCGGTCGGAGTGAACAGGCGAAGCACGTCATGTCTTTCCGACGCCAGGCATACATTGTACTTCCCACATCCAACGTGGATAAAGTATTAAACGTGGTAATTAAATTCCGTATAAAAGATCACGACTACCAAGTATATGCGTCAACCGAAACATTAAAATGCTTCACTTGTGGAAAGTTCGGACATTTAAAACGTTTCTGTCCCCGAACTGCATCCTCTGTGACCGAGCAGACAGGCTCTCCGGACAATACTGTGCCCCCTCTACCTCGCAACACTGACGGACAAACTACCCCAACTACTGTCTCAGACCCCCCACTACCTCCCAACACTGACGGGCAAACTCCCCCAACTACTGTCCCAGACCTCCCACTACCTCCCAACACTGACGGGCAAACTACCCCAACTACTGTCCCAGACCCCCACTACCTCCCAACACTGACGGGCAAACTACCCCAACTACTGTCCCAGACCTCCCACTACCTCCCAACACTGACGGGCAAACTACCCCAACTACTGTCTCAGACCCCCCGCTACCTCCCAACACTGACGGGCAAACTACCCCAACTACTGTCTCAGATGACATCGTACCCAATTTAACGACCGCTGATAATACGAACATGAACATCTGGGATGGGTTTACACTTGTTTCCTCATTAAGGAAGAGAAAAACACCCCAGGATTCATTTACACCTCGTAAAGAAAAGGTGGTAGTTTTTCAGTCAAACACAGCGGGAATGCCTCTGTCCGACTAAACTACTACAAGCAACCGGTACGAACTGCTCATGCATGAGAATGTAGATCCCAGCCCTTACCTGAGACTTTCCCCCACAATGCAACGGAGGAAATTTACATCCCTCCTCAAGGGAAAAGTAAAGCTGTTCCGTGTCCTCCTGTGAATGATGCCGAAGTGCATCAAGACCCAACCATAAAAATAGGAGGAAACGTGATAGCAGAAAACCTGATCGTACCTCCAGCACCCCCAATTTCTGAGCACAATGAAAATATTCTAACCCCAGCAGTACCTGTGCCAGCGGTCTTAGATAACATGCCTGAGCACATTGGTAAAACTGATGGAGAACCTCAAACTGTCAAACCGGTGACGGTTTCCCCCGTCCCCCCGTCCCCCCACTACCCGAGGCTCCTTTAATTCCACTACCTCCTCCTGCTCCTATTAATATGGAGCAGGATGACACCTGCACAGCACAAGTTACCTCAGAGCCCCAAGAACCAGGAATTGAAAGTTTCCCAGATAGTGGGTCCGACATGTCTGATGAGGAATTTTACGAAATTGAGGAGTTCCCTACAACAAGTGAATCCAATGTCTTACCAACCCAAATATTGAAATTCCTCAACCACACTTTTAGAAAGAGACACGTAGACATTAAAGATCACTTTTCTGACCTGCATGGGTTTATCGACACGGCAAGGAACATCATCCGACGGCCTAGTGACCACCATTTCACAGAAGCCGAATGTAGCAGGCTGAAAAAGTACATTGTGAGAGCAAAAGATGAACTGAAAAAATGAGTTTTGGAAGCTTAAATATAAATGGTGGTGCGAGTCAGCTGCGCAAACTCCAAGTGGTGAACCTTGCACTACAGAAAACATTAGACATACCTTTCTTACAGGAAACCCACACTACGCCAGCATCCCATGCAGAATGGAACCGGATGATGAAAACGACCAATTTTTTTAGTGATTCCAATTCCCGAACTGCGGTGGTGGCTTTTATTTTGAATCCCTATTTCCGACATTTCACGTGCCTTCGATACGGTCTGGCACCCCGCTCTGCTCACCAAACTCTCCTCCTTTGGTATCCATGGAAATCTCCACGCATGGCTGGCGGACTTCCTCTCTAGTCGTCGTCAACGTGTGGCCCAGAATGGGTTTCTCTCATCTCCTCTTCCTGTTCAGGCTGGAGTTCCCCAAGGCAGTGTTCTGGGCCCTGTGCTTTTTCTGGTCTTCATCAATGATCTCTCTGACTCTCTTGAAAATCCTCTCTATCTCTTTGCTGACGACTCTACTCTCTGTCGCTCCATTCCTCATCCCTCAGATCGGCAGTCTGCAGCCTCCTCACTCTCTGCAGACCTGGACAAAATCACAGACTGGGCAAACAAGTGGAACATGTCTTTCAATCCTGACAAATCTCACACTCTTACGATACAACAACAACAACAACAACAACAACATGCATTTTAAAGGCCATTTTCCCTGCTAGAGCGGGGGTTAGCCTTGCGGTCCCCATGACAATCTTCTCCATTTTGCCCTATTTTCTGCATCCCTCCTTGTTAACCCCCTTGCCCGCATTTCTTCTTCCACCATCTTTAGCCAAGTCTTTCTTGGTCTTCCCCGTCTTCTACTTCCTTCTACATTCATTTCCATCACTCTTCTCAACCAGTCACTTTCATCCTTCCTCAACACATGACCAAACCATCTCAACCTGTTCCTCTTCACAGCATCAATCACAGGCTCTATTCCCATCATCTTTCGCAATTCATCATTTGTCTTCCTCTCTCTCAACGATACTCCGCACATCCGTCGAACCATTCGCATTTCCACCCTTTCCAACCTTCGTTGCTGCTCTACGTTCATTACCCATGTCTCGCTCCCATAAATAATAACACTTCTCACACATGCAGCATACACCTTTCCCTTCAGCTTCAACGACACTCCCCTCATCATCAGCACGCCACTCAATTCCCGAAACTTCTTCGATGCACATCTCACTCGAGCAACCGTTGCCGAGTCTGATCCACCTTCTCCATTCACATGTCTCTGAGGTAGCAAAATGTTTTCACACCTTCCAGCTTCACGCCATCTCCAAGATCCAACTCAACATTTACTCCATCTGCAGCTCCCTCTGTGCACACCTTACATTTGAATGTAGCTGCCACACTGGTTAATGACCCTCTCAGACCACTACATTTTTGATGAACCCACTCAGCGCACATTGTACACTGAATGGAGTTCACTCCGACACCCTTCTTACACACAGCACAGGGCCACTTCCCAGTTCTTTCCACCTCACCACATGCTTTACCACTTGCCATCACCTTCGTCTTTCCGATATTCACCTTCAGACCTTTTGTCTCCATACATTCCTTCCACGTGTTCATCTTTTCCTTCAGTCCATCCATACTTTCCGCAATCAACACCAGAACATCTGCATACAACAACTCCCACGGTAAACCCTCCTTTACGTTCTGAGCCAGCACCTCCATCACAGCTACAAAAAGTAGTGGACTTAGTACCGACCCCTGATGCACTCCCACCTTCACCTCAAACTCACCACTGTTCCCGTCCTTCGTCCTTACAGCTGTGCGCGCTCTTTTGTACATTGCCATCACGACTCTGATCAACCATTCCTCCACTCCTAACTTCCTCAATGCCCATGTCAATACTTTGCGTGGAACCCGATCGAATGCTTTCTCCAGATCAACAAACCCAAGAAACAACTTCTTCCTCTTCTCCATGTACTTCTCCTGCAACTGCCTCACAATGAAAAGCGCGTCTGTCGTTCCTCTTCCTGGCATGAATCCAAACTGCATTTCATCGATCTTCACTTTCTTCCTTATCCTCCTCTCCAACACCCTTTCCAATACCTTCATTCCATGCTCCAATAACTTTATCGCTCGGTACGAGCCACACTCCAGAGGGTCACCTTTCCCCTTGTATAGAGGGACGAGGGTACTCAGTTCCCAAGCCACTGGAATGCGGCCTTCTTTCACCACCAGATTACAGATCTCTGTCATTCTCTTCACACCCCAACTTCCTGCTGCCTTCAACATATCTCCCACAACTCCCGTCGGCCCTCCCGCTTTTCTACCCTTCATTGCTTTTATCGCTTCCTCAACTTCCTTCTCAGTTATCTTCTCTGCCGGTCCAAAAACTGGGTTACTCTCTATGTTGCCATCCCATTCATTCTCTGTATTCAACAGCATTTCCATATATCTTTTCCATCTTCCTTTAATTCCAACTGGGTCGACAACGATTTGTCCCACTTCATCCTTCAAGCAACTCACCCCCATCACATCACACCTCTCTTTCGCTATCTGCTTTGCAATCCTGAATACTGCTTTCTGACCCTCTTCCGAATCCAAGCGTTCTCCGAACATTTTCCTACATGCCTCCTGTGCCTTTGCTACCTCTTTCTTTGCAGCCTTCCTGGCTGCCTTATAACTTTCATGCACTGCTGTTTCTGCTCCCGTACCCTTCGCCTTCTGCCACTCCTTGAACTTCTTCCTCTTCTCGTCAATCCTCTTTCCAACTTCATCATCCCACCACCCTGTTTCCGAGTGCCTCGGTGGTCCTTTTGTCCATCCACATACCTCACCAACGGCTCCCAACAGACTCCCAACGGCTCCCAACTCTTACGATGTCTCTCCGAAAAGACCTACTGGACAACCCTCCCATCCACTTTCTGAATAATCCTCTCCAAGAAGTTCTGTCACTCAAGCTTTTGGGTCTCACTATCTGCCATGATCTTTCCTGGGAAAACCACATTTCAAATCTGGCCTCCAAAGCCAGTCGCCGACTGGGCATCCTCCGTCGTGCGAAGTCCTTCCTTGGTACACCTGAGCTCCTCACCACTTACAAGGCTTTCATCCGCAGCTCTATGGAATACTGCTCTCCCCTCTGGTCTGGTGCTCCTGCCTCACACCTAGCTCGTCTTCACGCTGTTGAAACCAAAGCGTTCAGAATCATTGGAATCTCCCGCGATGAAGCTAACTCCAAGGGCCTTTCACTCACTCACCGCAGGCAGGTTGGTGGTCTTTCCGTCTTCTACCGACTCCTCTCTGGCCTTGCCCCCCCCAGCTCTCTCTGGGCTCTGTCCCCCAAATATTCCTACAGGTCGCACAAGATCTGCCTGCAACCCTCTTATGGTTAAACTGCCAAAATCAAGACTCTCTGCTCACCTTCACTCCTTCATTCCTCTTTTCTCCTGCCTCTGGAACAAACTCGCTCACTCTCTTCAATCCCACTCCACCCTCCAGGTCTTTAAAACAGCTGTTCACCACCATCTCTTATCTTCCCCCATCCAAAACCTTGATCTTTTCTACCCCCGCTAATTTCACCCAAAATCCAATCTTTTTTTTTTTTTTTTTTAAATACCAATTTCTGTCCTGGAAGTCCTTGGTCCCCTTGTGTTTTATACCTCTTCCCCCCCCCCCCCCCTTCCCACGCCTCTTCCCCCCAAGCCCTCTCCCTCCCACACTTCTCCCTGCTCTCAAATGTTGTGTTTGTGTGCTTCCCCTTCTCTCCCCATCTTGTCTTCCGCTCCCTCTTTTTATATATTTTGTTTGTCTGGTTGATTTGTTTGTGAAATAAATGTTAGCTCTTTCACGAGCCTCGATTCAGTATACAAAAAACAAAAAAAACAAACAAAAGCTTTCCTTTAAAAACATAATCCCAGGGCACCTTGCCTCCCTAGAATCTGTTATTAATAACATAAATTTTACTTTGTTGAACGTTTATGCCCCTTCAAATAGCACGGAGCGGCAACGCTTCTACGCTAGATTAGGGCCTTATATGAGGCGAATAGACCTGCACAGGTGTATTATAATGGCAGGTGATTTTAACTGCACTCTACAAGCAAACCTAGATAGGAACGGTGCGGAACCCCATCCCGGACCAGCTAAATTATTAGCAGAGATAATAAGGGAATTTAAGCTTCAGGATCTTTGGCGGCAACAAAATCCCACGACGCATCAATTCACCTGGAGCAAGATCACAAACAACCAAGTATCCCTAGCTAGGCTCGACCGGATCTATATAAATTCACCATTTTTAAATCTCTCCCCTACCACTGGAATTTTGCCCTCTGGTTTTTCAGATCACCATTTAATTACTGTGAATTACCATTCACATCTGTCTTTGAATCGCCATTCTTTCCATTCTTTCTGGAAGCTTAATGTCACCATCTTAAAAAACCCCTCCTTTCGGGCTGCTTTTGAAGACGTATGGTCTGTTTTATTAAATCAAAAACACCAGTTTACAGATCAGCGTTTGTGGTGGGACAACATAAAGGCCCAATGTAGAGGATTTTGCCAACAATTTTGTTTCTTAAGAACACAAGAGGAACATAGAATAAAGGCTAGTTTAGAAAAGGAAATTCGACAATTTCAAACAAATTTAAAAACTCACTCTTCTCCCCAACAAGAACTGAGACTGAAAGAAAAGAAAGCTTTCCTTAATACAATAATTGAGAACCAAACCCAAGGGGCATTAAAAAGATTACGGTTTCAGCAGCTCAACCTTTTGGACACGCCAACCCGATACTTCTTCGATTTTGAATCTCAGGTTACTCACCCCCAAATTACTGCTCTAAAATGCCCTGACAATTCTGTCATCACTCACCCTGAAGGAATCAAGAGGGAAGCTGGACTCTTTTTCTCCAACCTTTACAAAACAAAAGAAGTTGATCTAAATGGTGTCTCTCGCTTATTTGACGGTGTTTCCACCTTAACCCCAGAGCAAAGGCAGAGCCTGGAGAAACCACTCACACTTGAGGAACTCTCCATCGCATTAAAGAGCCTTGGCAAAGGAAAATCACCTGGCATCGACGGTCTACCGTCAGAATTTTTCGAATATTTCTGGGACCTAATTGGCCCTGAACTGCTATCAGTCTTCCAGGAAAGCCTTGAAAAGAATGAACTCCCGCTGAGCTGCAGAAGAGCAGTACTTACCTTGCTTCCAAAGAAAGGCGACCCTTTACTCATCTCCCAGTGGAGGCCAATATCATTACTATGTACTGATTACAAGATCTTTTCCAAAGCTATTGCCTTAGGTTTTTCACCCTTCCTAAAGAACATTGTAGACATGGACCAAACTTATTGTGTTCCTGGTCGTAATATCCATGACAGTATTTCTGTTATTCGTGATTTGATTGACGTTTGTGATATCCATCATGAAAGTGTTGGCCTTGTTTTCCTAGATCAGGAGAAGGCTTTTGATTATGTTTCTCATGAATACTTGTCCGAAGTCTTAAATCGATTTGGTTTTGGACCCTTTATGTTATCATGTATACATATGTGTTACTCAAACGTATCTGCCCTGCTAAAAATAAATAATGAGCTTGTGCCCCCTTTTTGTATTAAAAGAGGTGTCAGGCAGGGCTGCCCACTGTAAGGTGCTTTATACACCCGTTCCCTTGAACCCCTCTTAAACACGCTTCGAAAGTCTTTGACTGGTTTCACTGTTAGAGGTTTAAACCACACTATAAAGACCATTGCCTACGCTGATGATATATGTGTTTGTATCAAAAACTCCGATGACATTGCTAAGATGATGCATGCTTTCGCACTTTTTAACAGAGCCTCGTCAGCAAAAATCAATTGGAAAAAGACTGAGGCACTGTGGCTCGAATCCCTTTCCCAACCCCCATTCTCCCCACGCCCCCCCCCTCACCCCCGTTTCTCCCCACAAATATTGCTTGGAGAAGAGATGGGATCAAGTTTTTGGGAGTTTTTCTAGGTCCTGGAGATTTCATCAGGCATAATTGGGAAGGTTTGCCTGAACGCATTGAACTGCTTTTAATAAAATGGAAAGGCCTACTCCGCCAATTGTCTTACCGTGGCAGAGTATTGGTCATAAACAACCTGGTTACCTCCATTCTGTGGCACAAGGTCTTGGCTCTGCAACCACCTGCTGGGTTAATCGACGGAATACAGAAGAGCGTAACTCATTTCTTCTGGTCTGGAATGCATTGGCGACGACCGGAAAGATTGAATTTGCCGATATCTGAGGGTGGCAAGGACTTGTCAATGTAAAGTGCCGAATCATGGCTTTTCGTCTACGCACAATATGGTCCATTTTGCCCGAGCCTGTTGTGCTTTGGAGGCAACTTGCATGCTGCATTTTGGGTCGTTTTGAGAATTTCGGTCATGCTAAGGAGCTTTTCCTGATGGACTTTACAATGTTTGATTTCTCTTCACTCCCCTCTTTCTACCGAAGTTTGTTAAATGCATGGCAAGCTCTCAAAAGCCATCGCGATCATACTACGGACGAGTGATCCATGTTCTTCAATGAGCCACTGTTTTGCAACTCACTTTTTGAAGGTTTTGATAACAGCAGGGCCTTCATTCAAAAGTTTGTGGCTGCATCAATAACTAAAGTGTGCCACCTTAGAGACAATGCAAATGATAATTGGCTAAGTGTTGCTTCTATTGCCTCGGCGACTGGCGTCAGATCATCTCGCCAACTAGACATGTTTAAGGGTGGTGCTTCGTGCATACTGTACCTCCCAACCTTGGTTGGTTCGTCCTGTACCTCCCTCTGAGCCGAGCCTCTCTCCTTTCCCTAACCTTCTTTTGTCGGCCTCTGAAAACTTGGAGCCAATAAATTTTGGCCGCTCCTTTTCCTCTTCCAGTGGTAACCGTAAAACCGTATATCTCCAATGTTAAAAAGCTCTTTTCCCCTCCTTGTCTCCCCCAGCACCTTGCAGGTGGTCTGCAGTCCTGCCACACACTCCTCCTTTCTCCCCAAACTGGGGATGGTATTATAAAAATCCTGTGCCAAAACGTGCTGGTGATCTCCAATGGAGAATCGCACATTGGATAATACCCACAAACTCTCTCATTCACCGCTTTTCACAAGCGACAAGTGATCAGTGTGTTTTTGTGGACAGAGAGAAACCTTGCCCCATGCGTATATTCAATGCAGTCGTTTAACTCCTCTTTTTGTTTTTCTTGAAAGTGCTATTTGCACGTCTTTCCATTGATTTCAATTTTCCAAACTTCATTTTAGGTCCAAGTGGCCCCTTAAACATCCAAGCAACAATTCTTGCAAACTTTTTCATTTCCCAAGCAAAATTGGCAATTTACAAAACCAGAAAATCAAAGATAAAGAATGACTTGTACAGTACAGATACTGTAGCAATGTTCAGAGCTTTTTGCGAAAGTCGGATAAAACTTGATTTTTACTGTTACTCGCTTTCCAGCCAACTTGAACTCTTTGAAAGAATGTGGTGTGTAAAGGATTTTTGTGAAATATCTGAGGGTCATTTGGTGCTTTCTCTCTAGTCTTTACTAAATATGCTTTGTGTTTTTTTGGTAGCTTTACAGTTTGTTGGTTTTGATTTCCCCAATGGTAAAATGGTATGTAACTGTTTTGTTTATTTTGTTTTGACTGTCAAAAATCTTCATTTTATACATTTGTAATAAAAGGACATAAAAGTCAAGTCTCTCTCTCTCTCCCTCTGTATCTCTCTCTCTCTGTGTCTCTCTCTCTATCTCTGTCTGTCTCTGTCTCTGTTTCTCTCCCTCTCTCTCCCCCTCTCTCTCTCTCTATCTCTGTATCTCCCCCCCCCCCCCCCCTCTCCCCCTCTCTCTCTCTCTCTCTCTCTCTCTCGGCACCTGTTGGCCGTTGGTATGCTGGTTGTACTGTCATGGCGTCTGCTTGTGGAGGCCTGTGAGTGCTCTGTGTTGTTGCCCCCCCCCCCCCCCCCCCCCGTTCACCCCTCTGTGTGCCTGTGGCTGTTTGTAGAGTTTTCCCGGTGATTCCCATATATGTTGAGATGGGAGAGAGAGCTGGAGAGCACAGGGTGATTGCTGGTAAGGGTTCGTCGTTTTTGGGCGTCGCCCTATCAGTGTTTGCTCTTTCATCTTAAACCTCTATTTCCTTTTTTTCCTTTCGTTTATCTTTCTTTCAGTTTGTTTTTTTGCCTCCCTTTCCCGAAGTTAGGGAAATCGGAGAGGTCTGATTACTCCCATCCCCGGAGTTGGGGTAGGGAAACATATTATATATTCAGTCTCCCCGAGGCGGGGAGGGGTTGTAAGTGCAGCTGTTCCAGCATGGCAGCTGCACTATCTCGATTTACGGCTTTCCAGAGCCTGACCCGTAAGAACAGTTTCTTTTGTGTACCTCCGGAACGTGAGGTTAGTGTCGAGGACGTTGTCCTCGCGACCGGTCGTGTTGTCGGGATCGACAAGGTAGTTGCCGCTTCACGGATGAACAAGCGGATCGTTATTTTTTTGTCCGACGCGAATTGTGTCCCACAAATTGTCGAACAGGGTTTGACAATCGATCCAGGTTTATTTGTTATGGTTTCCCCACTTGATAGCCCAGCAATAAAAGTCGTGATATCCAATTGCCCCCCATTTGTATCCGACGATGTATTAATTAAAGAGTTATCCCGATACGGTACCATCGTGTCTCGTATCTCCATGATTCCCTTCGGGTCATGGAACAACGATTTAAGACACGTGGTCTTATTCCGGCGACAAGTGTTTATGATTTTAAAAGATTCCCAGAAAGATTTAAACCTTATAGTAAAATTAAAGCATCAACAGAATGAATATACAGTTTACGTGTCCACCAACGTTTTAAAATGTTTTGGTTGCGGACAATTTGGGCATGTTAAGCATGACTGTCCCCGAAAAGAGAATTCTCCACAAGTACAACCTCCCCACCGAACCGGGAATAAGCAAGCCCCCCACCTTCCCACCACCGATCCAAACCCTTCCACCACTGGCCTAAGCCTTCCCACTACCGAACCAAGCCTTCCCACCACCGAACCAAGCCTTCCCGCCACCGACCCAAGCCTTCCCACCACCGACCCAAGCCTTCCCGCCACCGACCCAAGCCTTCCTACCACCGACCCAAGCCCTCCCACCACCGACCCAAGCCTTCCCACCACCGACCCAAGCCCTCCCACCACCAACCCAAGCCTTCCCACCACCGACCCAAGCCCTCCCACCACCGACCCAAGCCCTCCCACCACCGACCCAAGCCTTCCCACCACCGACCCAAACATTCCTATCACCGATCCAAGCATCCCCGCCATACCCCCCTCCCCTCCCCTTGAAACGGCCCCCCCTCTACTGCAGGAACTAATAGCAGCCATCTCGTGTCAACAATATACCTCACCCCCCCCAGGCGACATCGTTAAATCACAGCTTGTTTCCTGCTACAACTGATCCTATCTCTCTCTCCGAGGTAGCCGATGGAAATCCTCCCCCGATGATTACGTCCTCCCTCCCCCCTCCCCCCAATCCCCTGCAATCTCTCCCCACTAACCAGGACGAGTTTCAATTAGTCTGCCCAAGTGGAAAAAGACATTTGCAAACAACAGATGAAAACGGTCATCTCTTTTAAAAACCCACAACTGAAAACCGACAGCCTCTCCCCCCTGCCCCAGATTTGTCCCTCGTCACAGAAAATCGTTTCTCTGTATTGGAGGACATAGATGTGGATGAATTCTCGCCCTTGTCTACTGACCTAGAAACTGATATGGAAAAAATAAAAAAAATAAACACCTTTAGAGGCCATTTTTCCCCACAAAGCGGGGTTTGGCCTTTTTCGGGGACCGTGGTTGTTGTTTTTTTTTGGTCCCCTTTTTGAAGCAATGTTTTACGGCCGGATGCCCTTCCTGCCGCCAAACCTTTTTGTCGCCTTTTACGACAAGCAGGGAATTACCAGTGAACTGGTACTCAATTAGCCAACCTCGGAAGGATGACAGGCTGAGTCAACCCCCCTGGCGTTAATTCAGCGATCGACCGGGATTCGAACCCAGGATCCTAGGATCCTAAGCTGGCACCCTAGCCGCTAGCCCAACACCAGGGTTCAAGAAACTGATATGGTTGAACCGCAAAAATTAGTACCCTTCCCCCCCCCCCCCCCCTCCCCTGAAGATGGCTCATTCCTCTGCCTCCCCATCCCCTCCCTCTATGGACTATGCCCCACCCGATAACGTGGAGGGATGTGATGACGGTGATGAAGTAAATGATGAAACCAGTATGACACATCATCTGAGCTATCTGATATAGATGACTCTGTTAGTGAATGTGGCGGCCTTAAGGAAGAAGGAACCCCTCCAATCCCTCCCTCTGAGATAAAAAGGTTTCTTAAGGGCACATTCTGAAAAAGGAATGTTGTTATAGGAACCTTTTTTCCGGAGCTACCTGATTTTATACATTCCGCTAGATTGATGGTAAAACGGCCCCATGTTTTTAATTTCAATTCCTCCCAACGTCGCCGGTTAAAGAAGTGTATACAAAAAGCTAAGAATGAACTGCTATCAAAAAATTGAGTGGTTGTCACTCCTCCTTGTGTTTGTAATGAGTTTTTCGATTTGTAGCTTGAATATTAACGGAGGATGTAGCTCTGTCCGTAAAGTTCAAGTAAGGGATTTTTTATTACAGAAGAAAGTTGACATTGCCCTTTTACAAGAGACCCATGCCAACGACTGCTGTGTCGCAGAGTGGTGTCGGCTCTTCCCTGGCCTTTCCTTTTTGAGTAACAGGGACTCCCGTAAAGGCGGTATAGCAATAATTATTAGCCCTTCCTTTTCGCCTTCATTGCTTAAATTTAACGAAATACAAAAGGGATCTCTAGCATCCCGAGAATTCCACTACTGTGGAAAATTTTATACTATTTTTAATATCTATGCCCCAAGTACGCCTGTAGCTCGGCAAGATTTTTTAAATAACCTTGGGACACACCTAACTTCCCTCGACAGCCAAAATGCCCTAAAATACCGAGACAATCATGTTTGTATTGGTGGAGATTTTAATTGCACCCTCCAGCCCCAACTAGACAGGAACAGTGCAGAGCCCCATCCTGCCCTCCACAACCCCCCTCACCCAAGTTTTTAAAACAAATGAATTTCACAGATATATGGCGGGTACAGCACCCATCAATCAGGCAATACACATGGTGTCGATGCATTCAGAATAATATTGTACTTGCTCGCTTGGACAGGTTTTATGTTAATCCTCCACTTGAACGCCTTGTTCTGTCATCCCAAATTTGCCCATCAGGATTCTCGGACCACAGCGCAACATTTCTCAAAATTTCTGCCCCCTGCCCGAAACACAAGAGTGCTTTTTGGAAATTTAATAATAATTTACTTGATGATAGTACCTTTAATGACTTTTTTCCAGAAATTTGGAATATTCTGGTTGCCTCCCAAGGGAATTCCCAAACCTCAGACAATGGTGTGGGATAATGCCAAAATGAAAATCAGACTGTTCTGCCAACAATATCGTGCATATGGTGTTCAAGACGAAAAAAAAACCACAACCTTACTTGAAGATGAAATCCTGGAATTACAGGAACAGCTCCAGGGAACTGCAAGTGTGAGCTACCAGGAAATGAGGCAGCAAATTCATGGAAAAACGGCCTTACTGAATTCCATATCTGAAAGGCGAGCACAAAATGCTTTATTGCGCCTGAAGATGAGGTACATACACGACTTTGATGCTCCACCCAAATTCTTCTTCAGCCTTAAAAGGGGGGCCTCTTCGTCAGTGATTACACGCTTGCTGGATGATGGGGGAACTCCTTTATGAAGATGGCAGAATCAGGGAATGTGCCCAGAAACATTTTAAACAACGGTTTATGCAGCATGACATTAACCAGGAGGCAATATCTGAACTTATTTCAAACCTTCCAACATTGGCGGAGGATCAGAAGCAGCAGTTGGAGGATCCTCTTAGTTTACCTGAGCTCACCGCTGCCTTGAAGGCCTTGGAACCCGATAAAACCCCTGGACTGGATGGGCTGACTAGCGAATTTTTCCAGTGTTTTTGGGACGCCATTGGACCTCACCTACTGCAGGTATTGAATGAATGTTTAGAGGACGGACAACTGCCGTGGAGTTGCCGGTGAGCAGTCACCACTTTAATTCCTAAGAAAGCGGACACTCAACTTATAGAGAACTGGCGTCCTATTTCTGTTTTATGTACGGATTATAAAATTTTAGCCAAAGCCTTGTCTAATCGAATGAAACCTTTTATGAATGTACTAATAGGAGAACATCAATCCTTTTGTATCCTTGGACGTACTATTTTTAATAATGTCTTTCTTATCCGTGATACCATTCGGTTTTGTAACAATTTTAACAAGAATGTTGGTCTGTTTTTCATTGACCAAGGAAAAGCCTTTGATTGTATTGACCACATGTACCTTTTTAGAGTTTTGGAGAATTTTGGTTTTGGGCCTATTTTTATCTCGTATGTTAAGCTTTTGTATTGTAATATATCCAGTGTTCTTAAAATTAATCAAGTATTGTGTAGCCCCATTGCTGTGCAACGGGAGTACGGCAAGGTTGCCCGCTATCTGGACTTTTATACTCTCTTGCCATCGAACCTCTTCTGCTCCAATTACGTACGCACATTTCTGGCTTCACTGGATCAATTCTTACCACACTGCTAAAAGTCTCTGCTTATGCAGATGATGTTTGTATTTATATAAAAAATAATGCTGATGTCACTGCGGTGGCTCATGCATTAAAGACATATTGTCAGGCTTGTTCAGGCCAGGTGAACTGGAAGAAGAGTGAAGCCCTTTGGATAGGACCTGGAGATTGCCCGCCAATTGTCCTGCCAGGAGGAGTGAACTGGCAGAAAAATGGCATCAAATACCTCGGTATTTTCCTAGGAGACAACACCTTTGAGCAGCAGAACTGGGTCGGATTACCGGACAAGGTATTGGCAAAACTAGGCCGTTGGAAAGGACTTCTTTCTCAACTTTCTCACCGCGGAAGAACTCTTGTCATTAACAATCTTGTCGCCTCTATGCTATGGCATAAGATGATATGCCTACAACCGCCCGGGAGCCTTCTTATCACACTCCAAAAGAGCATTGTCGATTTTTTCTGGAGTGGGAAACTGGCTCCAACCCGCCATGGCATACTTACCACTCACTGAAGGTGGCCAAGGTCTCATTGATATCCGCAGCCGAATTATGGTCTTCCGACTTCATATCGTTCGTCAACTTATATATGGAGATGAAGCCCTACTCTGGAGGCCTCTGACTAACTGCATATTGCAGCTTACATGCAAGCTGGGCTACTGCCGAGAACTTTTCTTGATGAACCCTCATCAAATCGATTTATCCTTGCTGCCCACCTTTTACCAAGGGGTGATGAACACCTGGCAAGCCCTGTCCTTTTCCCATGAAATGGCAACATACAACATGGAAATGTTGTTGAATGAACCCCTATGCTACAACCCCTTCCTGGAAAACAGTTTAAATAATAGGGGACTCGTTCAACGTTTTGTTGATGCCAAGCTGCTGCGAGTGAAAGACCTCATGACAGAGTCTGGGAGCTGCCGGCTGAGTGCTGCCGCTGTGGCACAAAAAACCGGAATAAAATCTGTCAGGATCATCTCTCGGTTCCTTCAAGGGATATCCACAACGTATCGTAGTACCTGCGAGGAACTTGGACCTCCCCCTGAGGAAACAACAGGTGACTTCCCTAAACTCCTAGTCTTCAGCCTGCCACTTAATCTGTCCCCTGGCCTGAACAGCCCTGATGATACTGCATTATCCCTTTTTCCTTTCCAAAGAAAACTTTGTACAACGTGTACGTTAAAATTTTATATGCAAAAACATTTTCTGAGCACCCGAGGCTTCGATGGTGGGATTTTTTACCCCCAATACCCCCCAACTGTCCCAATTGGCGAAGTTTTTATCTCTTGCCTACTCCAAAGTATGTTGGAGATATTCAATGGAAGCTTGTACACTGGATTTTACCTTATAATGTTTTACTGAACCGGTTTTCTACTGCTAATTCTAATCTGTGCCCTTTCTGTGCATCCGTTGAAACTTTACCGCATATATACCTTGAATGTGAACGATTGCAACGTCTTTTTACCTTCCTCCAGGAACGCTTTGTGAAACTCGGTTCTCTCTTCAATTACAATATTTTTATTTATGGTGTTTTAGGACCGTCTTCCCTCAGGAATGTGGTTTTAATGAACTTTTTAATTTGTCAGGCCAAGTTTGCAATTTACAAGTCCAGGAAGAAAAAAATGGGAAACGTTTCTGGCTCTTCATATGATGATTGCTAGAGTACCGATTAAGAGATTAAATATTTAAGCTAGAGCAAGATTAAAGCTAGAGTACCGTTTTTTTAAAATGAACAATAATATTTAACTGTTTTTAAAGAAAAGGGGTTTTTTAATGATGTCATATGCAAACTTGATGATGATGATTTGTTAATCATTTCTCCTTGAAACAATTTTAGTTATTCTGTTTCTTTCTTTGTGACTGTACATAACTGATCCTTTTCACTTTTGTAATAAAAGGAAGAAACAGTCAGTCTCTCTATCTCTCTCTGTGTGTCTCTCTCTATCTCTGTCTCTGTCTTTGTCTCTCTTTCTCTCTCTCTCTCTCTCTCTCTCTCTCTCTCTCTCTCTCTCTCTCTCTCTCTCTCTCTCTCTCTCCCTCTCTCTCTCTCGCTCTAGCTCTCTCTCTCTCTCTCTCTCTCTCTCTCTAGGAACCTTTGTACTCGTTTTTCATCCAATGTAGGTGAAAATCTCTCCAGTTGGCCATTCACTTGGCTGGAGTTTGATTGGGTGACCTGACTTGGACTGCACCATGGGCATTTACGTCGTACCATCTAGTAACTGGGTAGCAATATCGTATAAGCACTTGGCAATCAAAATTTCCCAAGAACGTATAGACGGTTACGACGGACCACCATCCAAAAGGATGCTTGTGCATTGTGCATGAGAGTTATACAATCTTGCGTCGACAAAGTCCTCCACAGTCGTGCTGTTCCTAAGTGCTCTTCAGAAGACAAACGTACAACCTGGTGCTGAACCCACTGTGCCATGAGGACGTTCCCTAGCAGCATTTATCTTTATGGAGTGGTACGCTCGGTGCATATATGCGCGAATTGGAAGAATTGACTAAATTCGAGGCGATGGTGTTATGGGGGCCGTTCACCTCCGAGCCGGAGCAGCTCCGTTAATTTCTTGAGTGATGGATGATGTTGTCAACAGCCACTGCGATGCTGAAATGTTGCGATCACATCTGCTTGCTCCATTTGTTGTGTGCTTTTTATGCTGTGGCAGATGAGCTGTCTGCCTTGGAGGCTTTTCTGATTTTACACAGCCGGTATTCCCCCCCCCCCCCCCCCCGTCTCCACCTACATCTGCACAAGCCCCTTGTAATGTTAAACTGTTCCTTCAAATCTTTAATTATTTTTCTTCTTTTTTTGTTCAACTGACTGCTTTATGATTTTGGTGGTCTTTAATTCCTTCCTCGTATGATATTGCATGCATCGAGGACAGTCGGTCCCGTATGAAAGCAAAATGCTGATTGAATAATCATGCCAACCACTTGGAGATGAATGCTCACACAGGAGAATATGTCAACAGCTGGTTGCAGCTTCGTGGAAATTCCATTTGAAAAAAAAGAACCCATTTCTGTTTCATACATTTTCATCTCAGGTGCAAGTTGCTTGCTTGGTATTCTGGGACTGCAGCGCATTATTTGTTGGTCTATCTTTTAATACAGAGGCTAGATGGGTTTTTGAATGGCTTAACATATTCATGGGTATTTTATTTATTTGTGTGCTGAGCCACATGACCTTTGGTTGAAAATGTCTCAAATGCATCCTCTATATTTAATCCGCATTCTTTGTGAATCATAGAATTCTAAAGTGATCAGATATATGGGCTACTGTTTTTTTTTTAATCCTCCCCATATATGATAGGGGAGGCTTATATCTGTTGTAAGGTTTGTTTCTACAATTAGTGTCCCTAATTTTTTTATGGTACCTCAGAGTTTCTTGGGCCCCATGGAGTACTAAATCACCATTTAGGGATTTTTATTTTTCCTTTCTTTTTCTGCCAATGTCAGAGCTGTATCTCGGCCCGGCTGAGACGTATAGAATGAAATTTTACATCAACGATAGTAATACAAAGTAGGCGGAAGTGACGTATTTTTGACCTTGACCTAATGTTTAAGGCCATGACCTAATTAGAGACATTTTGTCATTTTTCACTGTAGCTCGACGCAGGTTTGTCCGATCAGAACGAAATTGCTCTCGCCAGATAGCCTAGAGCAAGGCGCATTTACGCTTAATTTATATTATAGACCTCCGGGTTAAAGGTCAAACTCGTTTTTTTGTTGTCGCTCATTTTTGCCAATGTGGATTTTCAAAGACCGCTTTGCCTTTCAAGATGTTCTTGTATCATAATGGTGTACATGCAATGAAGTTGTGCACCTGATATTTGATTAGTGACCTTCCACTAGTTTTTTTTCAGATTGTGACCTAATTAATAAACACCTTAAAAATAATAAAAAAAAGAACTTGAATAATTTTCCTCCAATTTTAATGATGTTGAGCATTATTGATGGAGTTTGGAAGGCGACATATTTTCTTATTTTACACTCTATCCCAAAATGTTAAAGGTCTCGGTCATGTGGCGGTCCGAAAGAATATGGCCATCATTGGATTGGGGGTGCCAGGGGAGGCTGACCTTTGGTGATTACTTTGTGATCGCACATATCAATTTTTTTTTTTTTTTTTTACAGAGTCTAAGGTTCGTGAAAGAACTGTTACACATTATGCAAGCATAAGCAGACAGCCATTAGACAACAACGGACTTGACTTCAGACAAACGCAGCAGCAGTCACCTGGTGGAGTGATGTAACATCCTGGTGCAATCTCGTCTAGGTGTCAGCGACGCCATCTTGTGACGTCACTTTTGTCTGTGCGGTCAGTGAGAAATCTCTCCTTCATCCCTCCACCTCATCCCCTATGGGATGCCAACCCACGGGGTTTTCCATGCCCTCATCCTATAAATACTGAGCATCATATGAGGAAGCGAAACACAAACACAATTGAGTACCAGTTCACTGGTAATTCCCTGTTTGTCGTTAAAGGCGGCAAAAAGGGTTGGCGTCAGGAAGGGCATCCGGCCGTAAAACATTGCTTCAAAAAGGGGACCGAAAAACAACAACAACCACGGTTCCCGAAAAAGGCCAACCCCCGCTTTGCGGGGAAAAATGGCCTCTAAAGGTGGTTATATATGAGGAAGCCTCATGGACCGTTTTCTACGTTTTTGGTTTGTCTCGGCTGTCTATGAACCTCTGACTCAGAGCAGACGAACTAAACACAATAACACTGAGTTTGTTCACAAGAAACTACTCTTTTGAAGATTTTATTTCGAGGTAGCGATATACTTGGAGCCAAAAATTCCGACCTCAAAGTAAGCAGTATTTTGCATGAGAACGAAATTTTTGAAAATGAAATTTGGCTTTTCCAGCATTACATGCATTCACCTTGGTTTCTTTCATCCTTTATGCCTGAGGCACCAATGACATCACGTGTGGCGATGCATGGTACAATGATGGTTTGCAAGACTGATATAAAAGGAATTTTATTTGGATTAAATGTGTTCTCGTATGAATGTGACATTTACTGTCAAAATCATTTCTTCTGTTCCTTTAAGCACCCTGAATGTGCATTGCAATCAAAAGGAGATTACATCGGAAATGTCACAAAAGGGAACGGCTTCTATGATTTCAGTTTATTTGTTGCTCCAGTTTTAGCATCATCTTTAGGATCACTGATCACGTGGGAAAGCAAGATTTGAGGGTTCATTGTGCATCTGGTGCATCCTAATGCGATTAACTGTAAATGGTGCAGCTGCCTCCGATATCAGCCTGAGGTTCTACAAGCTCTAAACGTTTCAACATTTGTACTTCCTTGGCTAATTTTACCATTTTTTTCTTTTTTTTCTTTTTTGTATACAAGATCGAGGCTCGTGAGAGAGCTAACATTCATCACACAGAAAGACAAACCGACACATCAAACATATAACATGGGGAGCGGTAGAAAAGATGGGGCGAGAGGGGGAGGAACACAAACACAACATCTGAGAGCAGGGACATCGAGAGATCTGTGGGAGGGAGAGGGCTTTGGGGGGGGGCATGGGAAAGGGGGGGTGGGAGAGGTATAAAACATATGGACTTCCAGGAAAGAAGTTGGAATTTCAAACAAGGTGGATCTGGGGTGAATTAGTGGGGGTAGAAAAGATCAAGGTTTTGGATGGGGAAAGATAAGATAAGAGATGGTGGTGAACAGCTGTTTTAAAGACCTGGAGGGAAGAGTGGGATTGAAGGGAGTGTGGGAGTTTGTTCTAGAGGCGGGAGAAAAGAGGAATGAAAGAGTGAAGGTGAGCAGAGAGCCGAGATTTCGGAAGTTTAACCATCAGAGGGTTCCTGGCAGATATTGTGCAACCTGTAGGAATATTTGGGGGACAAATCACAGAGAGAGCTGGGGGAGCAAGGCCGGAGAGGAGTCGGTAGAAGACAGAAAGCCCACCTACCTGTCTGCAGTGAGTGAGTGAAAGGCCCTCGGAGATAGCTTCATCAAGGGAGATCCAATGATTCTGAAAGCTTTGGTTTCAACAACGTGAAGCCGAGCTAGGTGTGCGGCAGGAGCACCGGCCCATAGGGGAGAACAGTATTCCATTGAGCTGCGGATGAAAGCCTTGTATGTGGTGAGGAGCTCAGGTGTGCCGAGGAAGGACTTCGCACGATGGAGGATGCCCAGTCGGCGACTGGCTTTGGAGGCCAGCTTGGAAATGTGGTTTTCCCAAGAAAGATCATGGCAGATAGTGAGACCCAAAAGCTTGAGTGACAGAACTTCTTGGAGAGGATTGTTGAGAAAGTAGATGGGAGGGTTGTCCAGTCGATCTTTTCAGAGAGACATAGCAAGAGTGTGAGATTTGTCAGGATTCAAAGACATGTTCCACTTGTTTGACCAGTCTGTGATTTTGTCCAGGTCTTCAGAGAGTGAGGAGGCTGCAGACTGCCGATCTGAGGGAAGAGGAATGGAGCGGCAGAGAGTGGAGTCATCAGCAAAGAGATAGAGAGGATTTTCCAGAGAGTTGGAGAGATCATTGATAAAGACCAGAAAAAGCACAGGGCCCAGAACACTGCCTTGGGGAACTCCAGCCTGAACAGGAAGGGGAGATGAGAGAAATCCATTCAGGGCCACACATTGTCTACGACCAGAGAGGCAGTCCGCAAGTCATGCATGGAGATTTCCATGGATACCATAGGAGGAGAGTTTGGTGAGCAGAGCTGGGTGCCAGACCGTATCGAAGGCATGTGATATGTCAAGGGAGACGGCTCTGATTTCCTGTTTGGCATTGAGGACCTCCATCCATTGTTGAGACAGCAGAAGCAGCATGTCCAGAGTAGAATGACATGGTCTGAATCCAAATTGATGATCGGAGATCAAGCCATTGGAGAAGAGGAAGGATTTGATATCCGAAGCAATGATGGATTCCATGACTTTGCTGATAATTGGGAGCAGGCTGATTGGTCTGTAGTTGCAAGGATCTGTGTTTGCACCTTTTTGTGTAAAGCGGTAATGTTTGCTGATTTTCAGGATGCTGGCAGATGACCTTGAGCAAAAGAGAGGGAGAAAAGAACAGAGAGAGGGTGAGATAGAGCGGCAGAGCAGGATTTTAGGACCCGTGGGCTGATGCCGTCTGGTCTAGTTGCAGAATCAGAGTCGAGGTTTGACAAAAACTCCTCCATCTTGTCAGGAGAGAAGGACACAGAGTCCAGGAGCAGTTGGGTTCGACTGGGTAAGGTGGGAACAGAGAGAGATGGGTTTGGGACACAAGATTTTGAGGCAAACACAGAGTTGAGGCATTCGGCTTTGTCACGTGCGGTGTCAACTGTGTAGCCATTTGAGGTAATGGAGGGGGAACAAACACCAGAAACAGATTTGACCAGACGCCACCAGGATTTGGAGGAAGGAGACAGGTTTGAGAGTTCAGAGTTTTTGAGAGTTTTTCATCAATTTCTCTCCTATCTTCTTGCCACAACTCATTGAGAAAGAAGGTATTCAATCGGCAAGTGTAGTCTGTCCTGAAGCCCCTTGGTGATTTCCTCATCGTTGTAAATCGTGTAGATAAAGGAAAAAAATTGTTAGTCTTTATAAGTGCCGGATTTGTGAAAAAACAAAAAACGTCTAAAAAGAAACTGATGGGAAAATGTTGGATTTTCATTGTATTTCTGAGATTCGCTTCTATAACTCACGATGCGTAATTATTGTTTGATTAGGGAGACTTGATCCTTGAGATCAAATTCGCCAATAGCGAATTCCGACTAGATTCCTCTACGTTAAACTGAGTGCGACTTTTTTTTTTCAAACAAAGTCAAGTCTGCTGCTGTCGGTGCCATTTTCGTTCCCTTCCTGTCTGCTCTGGCGTTTATCGCGTCTACAAAAAATATAATGCCAGATCTTGAAAAATTGAAAAGGAGGTGGTCACTGTGGGGAGACTTTACAGGTGGAAGGACATTGGGAGAAAGACTTGATGAGAGAGAACAAATGCTCGAAGGAGCACCAAACCAATCTATGGTGAGAAACCAGTGAGCGTACAACCTTGTGATGGGCGATACCAATGATTTTCAGACCAACTTTGGCCTCCATGACTTCCAGGAGTGCGATATGGGATTCAGGTGTGCCGGTCTTCATGTGAGAACAACAACACTCCATTATGCTTTGAAAAAAGACTTCTCAGATGACGAGAATCTCTACAGAGCGGAGGAAACGCTATTCCCGATGAAAACGTCCGGTTTTCCCCTGGCTTTAATTAACGGCCAGCTTGCAGATGTGATTGACCCATTGAACGGAATGGCTGGTAGTGAGGCTTTCTAACATGATTAACAGTCTTCTGCAGAATGATGAAGATTATTTTCCAAGGAAACAGACAGATCATGAATTATTAAAAGCACCCAGAAAAATAACCCTAAGTACTACCTTGGGACACACTGACCTCCATCAGTTGACCACTTAACAAGATGTCAATAGACTAGACGAATTACTTTACTACCACAACATGTGATTTAATCTGTATGCACATACCAAATGAGAAAGCAAATGTTGTATAGTTCTTGCTTTTAAGTGTATAAGGCTGACAGCAGTAATGATTCTCGTAGCATATTGAATTTGCAAGTAATTTAAACATGTTAAAACACGAATAGAGGAAGATGGCTCAAAGTATTCTGTCTTCCACCGACTCCTCTCCGGCCTTGCTCCCCCAGCTCTCTCTGTGCTCTGTCCCCCAAATATTCGTACAGGTCGCACAAGATCTGCCAGCAACCCTCTTATGGTTAAACTGCCGAAATCTCGGCTCTCTGCTCACCTTCACTCTTTCATTCCCCTTTTCTCCCGCCTCTGGAACAAACTCCCCCACTCCCTTCAATCCCACTCCTCCCTCCATGTCTTTAAAACAGCTGTTCATCACCATCTCTTATCTTCCCCCATCCAAAACTTGATCTTTTCTTCCCCCGCTAATTTCACCCCAGATCCACTTTTTTAAAATTCCAACTTCTTTCCTGGAAGTCCTTGCAGTGTCCATATGTTTTATACCTCTCCCACCTCCCCCCAAGCCCTCTCCCTCTCACAGTTCTCTCGATGTCCCTGCTCTCAAATGTTGTGTTTGTGTCCTTCCCCCTCTCTCCCCATCTTGTCTACCGCTCCCCTAATTTTGTGTTTCTGTGTCGATTTGACTTTTTGTGTGATTAATGTTAGCTCTTTCACGAAATATAAATAATATAATATTATTTATATAAATACAAATTCATTAATAATTAATTTAAGAAATAATTAATTAATAATAATACAAAAAATTTTTTTTTTAAAGGATTTGAAATTGCTGAGGTTTATCAAAAGCTTCTACCCAATCCGTTACAAGTTAAAGTGATGTGACGATGTTGTCATCATAGCTGGGGCTATGATGTCATACTTTTGCCAGACATCATGTGGCAATATATCGACTTCCCTTCTTTTATTTTTGCCACTGGAATATCTTCTCCTTTTCTATAGATGACACAAAATCAGGATGTCTGTCTGCTTCATCCGATGTCATATCCTGTCCTGAACCTGGCTGTAAATATACAGATTGAAAAGAAGAATCTTCCTTTTTATTGCTCTTTGTTAATATCAAAATTCGTTTAAACAGATAGCTCCATTTTCCACGAGGACAGCACTCAGTAGAGCGTATAACTTCACCAAGCTGAACGGCTTACGGTTTGTATCTCACAATCTGCATCCGGACCTGAACCAAAATCTAATCGGCTTGTTCTTGTCACCTAACCAACTCGTCCACTAAGTTTTGTCGTATCCCATTCACAACATTTCGAAACATCATGTTGTATATCGTTTTAATTTTGAAGAATCACTTTCATAATTCTATTTTCCATATCCGGATCTTCACCAAAAATCTTGTCTCACACACCCAATGGGTCTGCCAAGTTTGTCCGAATCTGTCCATAACCTTTTGAGATATTCTGCTCACAAACAAATGTACAAACTGGAGTGAAAACAAAACATGTGTCCACCTTTGGTGATGTAGGTAACTACTAGCAAAGGTCCCGTCCCAATGGATAGGGGTTAATCACCCCCTTTCTATGACGTCTGTGGACTATGGTGTATTGTATTATAACTTGTATTGCCGGCACACACTTTCTCGGCAATACCTTTCTCAAGCTGCTATGCTCCATCCATACAAGGCCGCTATATGTCCTGTCATGGAGTATCATTGCCATATTTGGGCTGGTGCTTCGGCCTGTCACCTATCTCTGCTTGACAAAATCCAGCGACGTGTTGCAATTCTGGTGGGACAGGGGTTGGTTGGTATCATCCCTGGAACCTCTCAGTTCGCTGCTCTGTTGCTTCCTTTTACACAGATATTACCACGGAATGTGCTCTGAGGGTCTATCACAGGTTGTTCCACCTGAGCATACTTTGTCGCACAACACGTTTGGCCGTTTCTTCCCATCCAGACACTGTGTCTGTCCCAAGGAGTAAGACAATGAGGTATTCTACTAGTTTGTTTCCCCGCACACCATCACTCTGGAACAGTTTACCTGCATCCTGCTTTCCCCTCTATCTCAACCTTCCTCAATGCAAGAGGAATGCTAATAGATTCCAACTTTCTGTCTAATAGCCGGCGAAGCCGGTGTTGTGAATGAACGCATACGTATTACGTTGAAAAGCCAGATTTTGCTGAATCCTTTGAGAATTTCGAAGCTTTGATGCACCAAATCGCTCCATGGAGGCCGCCATCTTGCGGATGCGGAAGCATGCATAAAAATTTGAGAAAAAGTTCAATAGGAGTTTGTTTCACCCGTCTTTTTTTGATTCACAATGTTATGCACCTCTAATTTGTAATTAAAATACTTTAAGACCAACCTCGTTCCCCGGGCCCGCACGGACCCTGGTTATCTTCAACGAAAATCGTCACCAAACACCGGAACCAATGAGATTCGAGCATTTGAAAAAATATTTCAAAAACCAAATCGCTCCATGGAGGCCGCCATCTTGCGGATGCGGAAGTATGCATAAAAAATTGAGAAAAGTTCAATAGGAGTTAGTTTCACCCGTCTTTTTTTGATTCACAATCTTATGCACCTCTAATTTGTAATTAAAATACTTTAAGACCAACCTCGTTCCCCGGGCCCGCACGGGCCTTGGTTATCTTCAACGAAAATCATCACCAAACACCGGACGGAACCAATGAGATTCGAGCATTTGAAAAAATATTTCAAAAAAGCTTTTTACCGCGTTTCGGAGGCTGAAAACGGCGTCAAATATTCTAAAATTGACGAAGAATTGTTTTTTATAAATCTCGCGGCCGTAGGGGATAGTTTTTCACGGCCGGAAATATCCGAAGTTGAGACGGAATTCACCGAATTAATCAAGAAGGAAATTTTATAAATTTTAATCTCATCCAGAATGCAAATGGTGTCATTTTGAACTAGGTACGGTACCTACGACACGTACCTACTACCAACTACCTAACCTACTGATGCCATAGTGATGGGTAAAATAGTGGCAAGAGGCTTTGGGTTCGCTGGCTCATTGCGGCTTTGCAGTAGGGTACTCGTATTTATACTTTCATTTGTGTAGCCCCCACCTCGAGTGGCCTTTGAAGGCTTTGTGGCAGGCGATATCTCATAAAAAATGATAAAAGACATAAAATGTCATAGCTCCTGTGGTTTTAGTAATTTTGCTGTACGGAGTTAAAGGCCATCAGTCGGCCATGTTTGGACCGATTACAAAACAAAATCTGCATATGTATGCTCTCATGTATTGTCTTTGTGCCACGTTTGAACAAAATCGGTCCATGCATGTCCAATAAACGGTTGGGGAAACGTTTAAATAACAAAATAGCTGCCACTCGGCCATATTGGTTCTGATTTCGAAAAAAAATGGCGTGCATATGTGAGCCATCATTCATTATCTGTGTGCCAAGTTTGAACAAAACCAGTCAATGCAGGTCTGAGAAATGGTTGAGGACGTGTTCAAAATCAGGTTTTTTACATCTAAAATGGCTGCCAGCCTACCAGTCGGCCATCTTTGATTAGATCCAAAAATAAAGTGAGGTGCACATGTATGCCGCCAGCCATCATTCATTATCTGTCTGCCAAGTTTGAACAACATCGGTAAATGCATGTCCAAGAAATGGTTGAGGACATGTTGAACATCGGGTTTTTTACAAAATAAAATGGCCGCCAGTCGGCCATCTTTGATCGCATCACGAAACGAAATGATGTGCATATGTATACCATAATGTATTGTCTTTGTGCTAAGTATGAACAAAATTGGTCCATACATCTCGAGGTATGGTTTCAGATGGACAGACAAACGAGACCCAATCCATAAGCCCCCATTTTGGACTAACTCCAATGCAGGCTAAAAACACCTCTTCCGGGGGTGAGAATCCTCTTTTTTTGGCAAGTTAATCTTGGCGATGTTCGTCATGCTCAGCATCTACACTTTGTTATGCTCATTTATAATGCTAATATTAAAACACCTTTGACATGCAGTACTATTAATTTATTTATTTTTTTACCACCTAAAACACTCCCCTGGACACCCCAACCACAACGACCAGTTTTCAACTCATTCTATGTGGCAGTTCAGGAATGCATCGAAGTCGAACAAAACACACAAAACAGCCAAACCAGTTCACAAACAGAAATTTCTCGAATTACATATACTTGAGTACAATTCCATGTGTATACACTATACAGATTTGATAAAACAATTACCACTACTACTATATACCACTACTACGACTACCACCACCTAAACAGTCCCACTTGTTCCTACCTTCTCGTGGGATTGGCTGGGGAAAACGTCTGGCCCAAGTCTTTTATAAACCATCTGACCAGGCCTGACGTTTAACTCGAGCTAATTTGAGCAGGAACTTGTAATTTGCTCTGGGTACGACATCTTGCCTTCTTTATGTGAAAAAAACAAGGTTGGATCTTTAATGTCCACCAAATTATGTCAGCAGAGTGGATACCCAGCTTAACGTCACCCAGAGATGGTGTACTTGTGATGCATCACCCTGTCTGCGATGCACCGGTCCAACAGTTTATAGTCGGGTCGAAAATCGAACCCACTCGAGATAGCTCCTTTGTGAGTCGGTAGTAGCTACCCCTGCAGCCTCCTTTGCGAGTCGGTGGTAGCTACCCCTGCAGCCTCCTTTGTAAGTCGGTAGTAGCTACCTCTGCAGCATCCTTTGTAAGTCGGTAGTAGCTACCTCTGCAGCATCCTTTGTAAGTCGGTAGTAGCTACCTCTGCAGCATCCTTTGTGAGTCGGTAGTAGCTACCCCTGCAGCATCCTTTGTAAGTCGGTAGTAGCTACCTCTGCAGCATCCTTTGTAAGTCGGTAGTAGCTACCTCTGCAGCATCCTTGGTAAGTCGGTAGTAGCTACCTCTGCAGCATCCTTTGTAAGTCGATAGTAGCTACTTCTGCAGCATCCTTTGTAAGTCGGTAGTAGCTACCCCTGCAGCCTCCTTTGCGAGTCGGTAGTAGCTACCTCTGCAGCCTCCTTTGCGAGTCGGTAGTAGCTACCTCTGCAGCATCCTTTGTAAGTCGATAGTAGCTACTTCTGCAGCATCCTTTGTAAGTCGATAGTAGCTACTTCTGCAGCATCCTTTGTAAGTCGGTAGTAGCTACCTCTGCAGCATCCTTGGTAAGTCGGTTGTAGCTACCTCTGCAGCATCCTTTGTAAGTCGATAGTAGCTACTTCTGCAGCATCCTTTGTAAGTCGGTAGTAGCTACCCCTGCAGCCTCCTTTGCGAGTCGGTAGTAGCTACCTCTGCAGCCTCCTTTGCGAGTCGGTAGTAGCTACCTCTGCAGCCTCCTTTGTGAGTCGGTAGTAGCTACCTCTGCAGCATCCTTTGTGAGTCGGTAGTGGCTACCTCTGCAGCATCCTTTGCGAGTCGGTAGTAGCTACCTCTGCAGCATCCTTTGTGAGTCGGTAGTAGCTACCTCTGCAGCATCCTTTGTGAGTCGGTAGTGGCTACCTCTCCAGCCTCCTTTGCGAGTCGGTAGTAGCTAGCTCTGCAGCCTCCTTTGTGAGTCGGTAGTAGCTACCTCTGCAGCATCCTTTGTAAGTCGGTAGTAGCTACCTCTGCAGCATCCTTTGTAAGTCGGTAGTAGCTACCTCTGCAGCATCCTTTTAAGTCGGTAGTAGCTACCTCTGCAGCATCCTTTGTGAGTCGGTAGTAGCTACCTCTGCAGCATCCTTTGTGAGTCGGTAGTAGCTACCTCTGCAGCATCCTTTGTAAGTCGGTAGTAGCTACCCCTGCAGCATCCTTTGTAAGTCGGTAGTAGCTACCTCTGCAGCATCCTTTGTAAGTCGGTAGTAGCTACCTCTGCAGCATCCTTTGTAAGTCGGTAGTAGCTACCGCTGCAGCATCCTTTGTAAGTCGGTAGTAGCTACCTCTGCAGCATCCTTTGTAAGTCGGTAGTAGCTACCGCTGCAGCATCCTTTGTGAGTCGGTAGTAGCTACCTCTGCAGCATCCTTTGTAAGTCGGTAGTAGCTACCCCTGCAGCATCCTTTGTAAGTCGGTAGTAGCTACCTCTGCAGCATCCTTTGTAAGTCGGTAGTAGCTACCGCTGCAGCATCCTTTGTAAGTCGGTAGTAGCTACCTCTGCAGCATCCTTTGTAAGTCGGTAGTAGCTACCTCTGCAGCATCCTTTGTGAGTCGGTAGTAGCGACCTCTGCAGCATCCTTTGTGAGTCGGTAGTAGCTACCTCTGCAGCATCCTTTGTAAGTCGGTAGTAGCTACCTCTGCAGCATCCTTGGTAAGTCGGTAGTAGCTACCTCTGCAGCATCCTTTGTAAGTCGGTAGTAGCTACCTCTGCAGCATCCTTTGTGAGTCGGTAGTAGCTACCTCTGCAGCATCCTTTGTGAGTCGGTAGTAGCTACCTCTGCAGCATCCTTTGTAAGTCGGTAGTAGCTACCTCTGCAGCATCCTTTGTAAGTCGGTAGTAGCTACCACTGCAGCATCCTTTGTGAGTCGGTAGTGGCTACCTCTCCAGCCTCGTTTGCGAGTCGGTAGTAGCTAGCTCTGCAGCCTCCTTTGTGAGTCGGTAGTAGCTACCTCTGCAGCATCCTTTGTAAGTCGGTAGTAGCTACCTCTGCAGCATCCTTTGTAAGTCGGTAGTAGCTACCTCTGCAGCATCCTTTTAAGTCGGTAGTAGCTACCTCTGCAGCATCCTTTGTGAGTCGGTAGTAGCTACCTCTGCAGCATCCTTTGTGAGTCGGTAGTAGCTACCTCTGCAGCCTCCTTTGTGAGTCGGTAGTAGCTACCTCTGCAGCATCCTTTGTGAGTCGGTAGTAGCTACCTCTGCAGCATCCTTTGTAAGTCGGTAGTAGCTACCTCTGCAGCATCCTTTGTGAGTCGGTAGTAGCTACCTCTGCAGCATCCTTTGTGAGTCGGTAGTAGCTACCTCTGCAGCATCCTTTGTAAGTCGGTAGTAGCTACCTCTGCAGCATCCTTTGTGAGTCGGTAGTAGCTACCTCTGCAGCATCCTTTGTAAGTCGGTAGTAGCTACCCCTGCAGCATCCTTTGTGAGTCGGTAGTAGCTACCTCTGCAGCATCCTTTGTAAGTCGGTAGTAGCTACCTCTGCAGCATCCTTTGTGAGTCGGTAGTAGCTACCTCTGCAGCATCCTTTGTAAGTCGGTAGTAGCTACCCCTGCAGCATCCTTTGTAAGTCGGTAGTAGCTACCTCTGCAGCATCCTTTGTGAGTCGGTAGTAGCTACCTCTGCAGCATCCTTTGTAAGTCGGTAGTAGCTACCTCTGCAGCATCCTTTGTGAGTCGGTAGTAGCTACCTCTGCAGCATCCTTTGTAAGTCGGTAGTAGCTACCTCTGCAGCATCCTTTTAAGTCGGTAGTAGCTACCTCTGCAGCATCCTTTGTGAGTCGGTAGTAGCTACCTCTGCAGCATCCTTTGTGAGTCGGTAGTAGCTACCTCTGCAGCATCCTTTGTAAGTCGGTAGTAGCTACCCCTGCAGCATCCTTTGTAAGTCGGTAGTAGCTTCCCTCTGCAGCATCCTTTGTAAGTCGGTAGTAGCTACCTCTGCAGCATCCTTTGTGAGTCGGTAGTAGCTACCTCTGCAGCATCCTTTGTAAGTCGGTAGTAGCTACCTCTGCAGCATCCTTTGTGAGTCGGTAGTAGCTACCTCTGCAGCATCCTTTGTAAGTCGGTAGTAGCTACCGCTGCAGCATCCTTTGTAAGTCGGTAGTAGCTACCTCTGCAGCATCCTTTGTGAGTCGGTAGTAGCTACCTCTGCAGCATCCTTTGTAAGTCGGTAGTAGCTACCCCTGCAGCATCCTTTGTAAGTCGGTAGTAGCTACCTCTGCAGCATCCTTTGTAAGTCGGTAGTAGCTACCGCTGCAGCATCCTTTGTAAGTCGGTAGTAGCTACCTCTGCAGCATCCTTTGTAAGTCGGTAGTAGCTACCTCTGCAGCATCCTTTGTGAGTCGGTAGTAGCTACCTCTGCAGCATCCTTTGTGAGTCGGTAGTAGCTACCTCTGCAGCATCCTTTGTAAGTCGGTAGTAGCTACCTCTGCAGCATCCTTGGTAAGTCGGTAGTAGCTACCTCTGCAGCATCCTTTGTAAGTCGGTAGTAGCTACCTCTGCAGCATCCTTTGTGAGTCGGTAGTAGCTACCTCTGCAGCATCCTTTGTAAGTCGGTAGTAGCTACCTCTGCAGCATCCTTTGTAAGTCGGTAGTAGCTACCTCTGCAGCATCCTTTGTGAGTCGGTAGTAGCTACCTCTGCAGCATCCTTTGTAAGTCGGTAGTAGCTACCTCTGCAGCATCCTTTGTGAGTCGGTAGTAGCTACCTCTGCAGCATCCTTTGTAAGTCGGTAGTAGCTACCTCTGCAGCATCCTTTGTAAGTCGGTAGTAGCTACCTCTGCAGCCTCCTTTGCGAGTCGGTAGTAGCTACCTCTGCAGCCTCCTTTGTGAGTCGGTAGTAGCTACCTCTGCAGCATCCTTTGTGAGTCGGTAGTAGCTACCACTGCAGCATCCTTTGTAAGTCGGTAGTAGCTACCTCTGCAGCATCCTTTGTGAGTCGGTAGTAGCTACCTCTGCAGCATCCTTTGTGAGTCGGTAGTAGCTACCTCTGCAGAATCCTTTGTAAGTCGGTAGTAGCTACCTCTGCAGCATCCTTTGTGAGTCGGTAGTAGCTACCTCTGCAGCATCCTTTGTAAGTCGGTAGTAGCTACCTCTGCAGCATCCTTTGTGAGTCGGTAGTAGCTACCTCTGCAGCATCCTTTGTAAGTCGGTAGTAGCTACCTCTGCAGCATCCTTTGTGAGTCGGTAGTAGCTACCTCTGCAGCATCCTTTGTAAGTCGGTAGTAGCTACCTCTGCAGCATCCTTTGTGAGTCGGTAGTAGCTACCTCTGCAGCATCCTTTGTAAGTCGGTAGTAGCTACCCCTGCAGCATCCTTTGTGAGTCGGTAGTAGCTACCTCTGCAGCATCCTTTGTAAGTCGGTAGTAGCTACCTCTGCAGCATCCTTTGTGAGTCGGTAGTAGCTACCTCTGCAGCATCCTTTGTGAGTCGGTAGTAGCTACCCCTGCAGCATCCTTTGTAAGTCGGTAGTAGCTACCTCTGCAGCATCCTTTGTGAGTCGGTAGTAGCTACCTCTGCAGCATCCTTTGTAAGTCGGTAGTAGCTACCTCTGCAGCATCCTTTGTGAGTCGGTAGTAGCTACCTCTGCAGCATCCTTTGTGAGTCGGTAGTAGCTACCCCTGCAGCATCCTTTGTAAGTCGGTAGTAGCTACCCCTGCAGCATCCTTTGTAAGTCGGTAGTAGCTACCCCTGCAGCATCCTTTGTAAGTCGGTAGTAGCTACCCCTGTAGCATCCTTTGTAAGTCGGTAGTAGCTACCCCTGCAGCATCCTTTGTAAGTCGGTAGTAGCTACCCCTGCAGCATCCTTTGTAAGTCGGTACAACTCTAAAACAAAGTGAGAAAGAAAACAAGTGCAAATACATGATCAATGTAGTAACCTATCCTGATTACTGTATAGGAGAATGTGGACGTATTGAGTTACTTTACTCTTGACTCAACTTTAGCCAAAATATCGGGTGATTTGAACCTTTGAAACAATTGTAATTGAAGGGTGTAACGCTTGTGTGAAAAATAGAACTTCCTCTGTGACAGCTATGGAGGAAAAAGGCTCACAAATGCACATCCTTTCATTATTTGAGTGGGGAAATACGAGGAAGCATTATTTGACGAGGAGGAGTCGTGATCCTTGGGTTATTGGTGGGTGTTTTTGTCTTTGAAATTAAATACTGGTAGAAAGAGAGGAGCTGAAAGAAAAGTTTTTGAGAAGCTCTCAGAAGCTCCCAGCCACATCCCGTTAATGGCATAGAAATGGCATGCTTTGCTTCGGTGTTGTATTAAAAGAAAGAAATTGCAGTCTTTACCCCTTCTATTAGTGAAACCCACAGCCCAACAACTCCGAAGCATTTTACTGCAAAGCACAAAAAGCACCAAAGTACTCGGCAGATTGTACGCAAATGCTACTTGAAAGTAAGGCTTCTGGGCAGTATGTGTGCGCACAAAAGGAAGTGCTCACTTGCCATTCATAAACGATAACAATGAAAGTGGTCTTTAGATATCTGCTGTTTGCTGGCATGGAGTAAGTTGTCCAGCCAAGCTTGAAGATAGCTTTAGATGCTGCACGCAGAGAGCTTGGGAATCTGGGCCTGGTGTTCAATCGTGTTGATGGAATGGGATATGTCCAGAGACACAGCCGCACCATGTTTCTCAATTCTCATCCAGGGCGTCCATCCATGTTGCGAGAGGAGAGGAGCAGCATGTCCAATGTCCATAATTGAGTGGCTGGGATGGAAACCACCCTGGCAATTGGTGATTGGACCATTTGAAAAAGGAATGACTTTATGTCTGCAGCGATATAGTGGATTCCACTGTTTGTTTGTTTTTAAAGGAAGTTGAATGCATCTTTCCTTGTGACCTTCTTGCAGCTGAGGGGGATATTTAACACATTCCATTCAGATGGAAGCTGGCTTATGAAGGTCCTGCTGAAAAATACAGATGGAGGAGAGACCAGATCGGTGGGTTTGTTTTGAGAACTCGGGCACTGATGCCATGAGGGCCTGCAGTTGAGGCGACCATAAGGCCGTCCATAAACCTGACCTTCTCAGATGGAATACTGAAAATGTTGAAGATGATAGTGGGCAAGGAGAGAAAAGAGGAACAGGGTTGGTGGCTTTCCCTTTTGAAGCCTTGCCAAATGTAAAATCTTCTGTGAAACCATCCAGAAATAGTTAGAGAAATGAGGAAGAGCATATTCCAGAGACTGCGCTAGGTATGCCCAGGTCCTAGAAGAGGAAGAGAGGTTGCAAGATCCCTGAAGGAAACCTTAGGTTGGTAGTTTCAGCTTTAAGATGAGATTGATGTTGTGTTTTGGCCCACCTGTTGGCGGCACGTTTATTCTGGGCTTTGCGGAGCGACTTAAGGCCTCCAAGTTCAGAAATCGTGAGCTGCGTGCATTTAAATGCCTTCCCACAAGCCTCTGTTGACAAAGCAAAGAGGATGGGTTGGGTAGCTGCAGGCAAGATGGAATGCACCTTTGCTATAGAAAGTCTAACAATTTGTAGAAGCATTCCCAGAAGCAATAAATATCAGTTGCGGAGATGGTAGACCATTCCTTGAGTACAATAGCAGATTGAACACTTTGCCGTTCACACTGTGAGTTGCCAGACAGCAGCACATTAGAAGTCCTGAGTGCAGCCAACGAGACAGCAACCTTATCACAGGAGCCGAGTGTGGATGAAGCGGAGCAGGAAAGCTGGCCATTACTTTATCAAAGAGAGAAGATGACCATTAATGGAGATGTGTGGTGGAAACGAACTGATTGAGTCAGGCCTGATGCTTCACAGAGGCCTTTGGCATCCGTGCCATTAGTTGACATCACGTTTGTGATGCAGGGTCAGTTGGAATTGTGGCAAATGAAGTCACCACATACAAGGGAATGATGGTGGTTTGGTTATGAATAGGTCTATACTCGATATAACAAGGAAACGAGGAATACATGGCGTTGTCATATTCCAGATTTAGGATGGGTTAGCAGAGAGCATGGATCATGATGGATCTTCTACTCTCCAATGTTTATCAAAAGCAATGATGAGTACCAGCTATTTAAATCCACATGTGCTCACCGACTTCATCACTCAGGTATTGGGATCCACTTTTGATCATTGAGGCCTCCACAAGATGGCTACCTAGCTGGCATTGCACTTTGATTCATGGCATCTAAAGGTCAAAATGCTGGCCGAGTATCCCGAGACTTCCAAGCTAACGTGGATACAACATGAGATGTCTGCTAATAGGAAAGCTTAGGCCATTCAGAAAGCCATAAATTTTGAGCAATTCATCCGATTTATTTGTATTCTGTCAGCAAGCTTCAGATTTATCTAATTTCATTTTGTAAACATTTGCAGTGATGGAAGTTGTTCCCACGTGCATCGGTCATGTTTGTGCTAAGCTATGAGCTAATGTTGGTGTCCCTAGGCATGGCCTATGGAAATCAACCCTGGAGGCAGTGGGCAACAAAGGTCTATGGCATATGACGTATGGGAAAGGAAGTGCAGCGACTCCTTTTTAAATCCATGTCGAGATGATCCGAGAAACATTCTTCGATGGAGGATCGTGAAATTGACATAATGTCATTAATCCATCGTATTCGTCCAGTTATGATCATCTGCCCACTTATTGTTAATGTTAGGTTTAATCTATTAGTGTTCACTAATGCTCCAGTGAGTTCAGCCTCACACTTCTGCCTGTAATATGCAATTTCCTTCCCATGTTTTCACGTCGGGAGAAAGTCGTTTCATTCATCAATCTGTCGTAAACTTGCACTATGATTTTATTACACTTTAACGGACCCCGTTAACATCCTAAAACATATGGGTATTCTTGTATGCGTTTTCTTTTTATGAAGACCTTCATGAATTAATTTTTCATGTATGTAAATTTACATATGTGGGAATATTACATGCCCAGGCGAGGAATCAAACTCAGTTCCTCTGGTGAACCCCAACAGTGCTCTTCCATCTGAGCTATCTGGGCGACTCTTGGTCGGCGAATGTAAATGTTAAAAAAAAAAATATATATATATGATTTTAATTTTTTTATGTATATATATATTCAAAAAAAAAATTATACATATATATATGTATATATATATATATATATTAAAAAAAAAAAAATATATATATATATATACATACATACATACATACATACATACATACATACATACATACATACATACATACATACTGTATACATACATACATATAAGTACTAAGAGGGCTTCCAAACGAGTTGGTTGTCTTTATCGAGTGCAGAGGTATTTACCTCCCGAGGCTGTTTTGTACCTGTATAAGGCAACTATGTGTCACCTCATGGAGGACTGTTGCCACATTTGGGCTGGAGCGCCGGCCTGCCACTTATCTTTACTTGATATGCTCCAGAAACACATTGTCAACCTGGTTGGTGTGGAGATGGGTTCAACTCTTCAACTATTCTCTCACCGTAGGTCAGGTGCCACTCTTGGTTTGTTCTGCAGATATTTTCATGGCAAATGTTCTGTTGGACTTTCTAACCTGGTTCCTCCCGCACGAGTGTTTGGATGCAAGACTCGGTTTGCCATCTCTGCATACCCAGCAGATTCGGTTTGCCATATCTGCATACCCAGCAGACTCGGTTTGCCTTCTCTGCATACCCAGCAGACTCGGTTTGCCATCTCTGCATACCCAGCACACTCGGTTTGCCATCTCTGCATACCCAGCAGACTAGGTTTGCCATCTCTGCAAACCCAGCAGACTCGGTTTGCCATCTCTGCATACCCAGCAGATTCGGTTTGCCATCTCTGCATACCCAGCACACTCGGTTTGCCATCTATGCATACCCGGCAGACTCGGTTTGCCATCTCTGCATACCCGGAAGACTCGGTTTGCCATCTCGGCATACCCAGCAGACTCGGTTTGCCATCTCTGCATACCCATACACTGTAGCCGATCCAAGATGCAGAACGAAAGGCCATGCAGATAGTCTTATCCCTCGTGCTGTCTCGCTCTGGAATTCACTACCTGCAACATGCTTCCCATTATCTTACGATCTACACGGTGTTAAGAGGCATGTTAATTCATACTTCCTATATCTTTGAGGTTTAATCGCATTTTACCCAACCTCTGCTACATCCTGTGTCATGGATGTTTTCTTGTTATTTATTTTTATTTATTTATTTATTTGTTTTGCTTTATCCTTATATATTTCTAACTTTCTCTTAGCCCCTTACCTAGAGTGGCTGTACGCCTCGTGGGGAGATATCCATCATATATATATATATATATATATATATATATATATATATATATATATATATATACACGTATATATATATATATATATACACGTATATATATATATATATATATATATATATATATATATATATATATATATATATATATATATATACATACATATATACATATATACAGACATACATACATACATACATACATACATACATATACAGTCATGCGAAAAAGTAAGTACACCCCCTGTAAAGTTTTGACTTTTGAAAACTTTTGAAAAAAGTTTTTTGAAAACATATTTCAACATACAGCTATTTGATCTTCATTTCAACAATATTGATAGATAAAGGTGATATAATATAACAAATATCATGAAACATTTACATTTTGTAGTCCATTGTATAATTTAAATAAACATAAATGCAAATTTCGCATGTGGAAAAAGTAAGTACACCTCTACATTTATCACTACTTCAAATACCTAAAATTCGAATCAGGTGCACCAGCTCAGGTGCAAATGATTAGAACATCGTTAGAGAGGAACTTGGAGGAACCTGTCTTATTCAAACCTCAGACATTTAGTTTGGTTTGCTCTTTGTTGTTGAAGTGTGCGGCGTCACCATGTCTAGATCAAAAGAGCTCTCTGAGGTCTTCAGAAAGAAGGTTATAGATGCCTATGAGTCTGGCAAGGGATTTAAAAAGATCTCCAAACAATTTGAAATCAATCATTCGACTGTCCGGAAGATCATCTACAAGTGGAGAAGATTCCAAACAACTGCCAACTTGTTCAGGTCAGGCCGCCCCAGCAAGTTCAGCCCGAGAGCAGACCGCAAGATGCTGAAAGAAGTCTCTAAGAACCCCAGAATGATATCACGGGACCGACAGGTAGCTCTTGCCACTGTTGATGTCAAAGTGCACGACTCTACGATGAGAAAGAGGCTGCACAAATTTGATCTACATGGAAGGTGTGCCAGGAGGAAACCTTTGCTGTCCAGAAAGAACATCAGGGCAAGACTAAAGTTTGCCAATGAACAGGCAAAGACCAGCACTTCTCGAACAATGTGCTCTAAACAGATGAGTCAAAGGTAGAGCTATTTGGCCACAGTACCAGAAGACATGTTTGGCAAAAACCAACGACAGCATTTGACCACAAGAATCTGATACCAACTGTAAAGCATGGTGGTGGAAATATTATGGTTTGGGGCAGCTTTACTGCATCAGGGCCTGAGCAGCTCACCATCATAGAAGCCACTTTGAATTCTTCATTGTACCAGAGGGTGCTTGAGGATAATGTGAGGCCAGCTGTCGGAAAGTTGAAGCTCAACCGAAGGTGGACCTTGCAACATGACAATGACCCAAAACATACCAGTAAATCCACCAAGGAATGGCTGAAAAGAAAGAAATGGAGGGTTCTGGAATGGCCAAGTCAAAGCCCGGATCTAAATCCCATCGAGATGTTGTGGGGGGATTTGAAACGAGCTGTGCATGCAAGAAACCCCTCGAGCATCGCACAGCTGATATAATTCTGCATGGAGGAGTGGGCAAAAAGTTCTCCCAGTCGATGTCAGACACTGGTAGACAGTTATAAGAAACGCCTACTTGAGGTTGTTTCTGCCAAAGGGGGCAATAACACCTATTAGAGCCAAGGGTGTACTTACTTTTTCCAAAGAAGGAAATGGCATCTCTGTTAATTTTTTGTTGAATAAATTATTGCAAAGTCAATTCTTCATTGATTTTTGTTCAATTAGATCACCTTTATCTATAGATACTGTTTAAATGAAGATCAAATGTTGATATGTCCACATATGTTAAAAATATAAAAAACATTTCATGGGGTGTACTTACTTTTTCACGTGACGAGGTGATATCAAGAGGGACAGCCAAGCAGAAATCAAGAGGGGAGAGACAAAATGTCGGGCAGAGCATTATTTTATACTCAAGGCTCTGACATCATCCCACGACGTCCCCGGGGCTGCTCCTATCAGGGAGTGCCATCTTAGCAGTCCTTGCTTCAATCAATCCTGGACAAATCACTGCTCTTCAGGGCGTGGCCTCCTGGACCTGCCTGCTTGTGTTGCTATGTGATGGCTGCGGCACCAGCGGTAGTTGAATGTCTTGGTTTCCAGTCGCTTTTATTTAGTGATATAAATGTGCAATTTCCTGGCTTTGTGTGTGTGCTGCATGTGTAATGAGGAACAGAGGAAAAATAACAGAGGCCATTACATACAGTGGATTAATTACCCATAATTCCTAACTAATTAACATAACCCCACCCCTTGTGATGAGAATAAAGATACACCCTTCCACGACATACGGTCTACCGGATCCATACTTATGATACATGGGGTTTCTTATTCTTCATGACAGTCAGAAAACACTACCTATTCAATTCTACCTGGACTAAGGTAATCACTGCCTACCCCCTACAAACGTAACAATATATATCTACATATATCTATATATACATGTGTGTGTATATATATATCTATATATACATGTGTGTGTATATATATCTATATATACATGTGTGTGTATATATATCTATATATATACATGTGTGTGTATATATATATAGTTACGGTTTTGCGCGACCGCCGTTCCCTTACCAAGGGGAGATTAAGCCCCTTGTTCTCCTGGGGTCGTCGCAACCGCGAGACTGAGTCGCCACTTCCGGTCAGACGCGGGACAGGGTTTCGGGACAATGTTCGCACGTACCTAAGTACCCACGCCGCCGCGGAAGCGGGGATAAAGTCTCGCACGAACAACGTGTAATTTGAGTACGCCCGAGGGGATTGCGTACCACGTGATCCGTGCAGTTACCGTGTTATTGGAACCCGATCAGAGCAATATAATTCGTACCATGCTTAGTCAATGATGGAAAACACGAGACGGTCGAATCACAGAAATAGCACGATTTATTTACACTATTATGTACAATGGTTCGGTAGAAAAGAGAGACACAGGGCAGAGCTTAGTCAGTCTTTACTTAGCCCAGACAATGGGCCCATTCACACTCACAGGGGGATGAAGGAAGAAAAGTTCATGCGCTGGACGCGCCGGCTTTGGTCGTTCAGGAACAGCTCACCCGGCGTGGCCCTCTGGCAGTCACCGCACGTCCCCCGACGAAGGCAGGCAGGCAGGCGGGAGGGATCCTCGCAGCGCGTATCTCGAACAAAGGCAGGCAGGAAAATATGCGTGTCTCTCGCCCGGCACAGCGGTCCTTCACAGCACGATTAATACAATGGTGCGCTTTCACTCTCGTAACTCAACGGAGGATCTGACTGAAGCTCAACCGCGAACTGAACTTGTAACTCCTCTGCCTCCCTTCCCACAACTTGGCGATCCGAACCGCCTCTCACAACTTGGCGCTCCGAACCGACTCACATCTTGGCGCTCCGAACCGACTCACAACTGAGGTGGGGGCTTCGGGCACAGGGTTATATTGCCACGCCCTGGCCCGTATCGAATGTTCCAAACCACACCTTTTGCCGCAGTGCTAAGCCACGCCCCTCGAGCCCTGATTGGCGGCTCGTGCTTACCGGTCACTCCCACTTCTCCTGCCCCGCCTTCCTTTGACCTGGATCGACTTGTCAGGCCGGCCTTGTGGTATTTTGCGCAAAAACTCAAAGCATCAAGGCAGCATAAGCATTGGAAGGAGACCTAACTCTCATTATTCTACTCAATGCAAAACTAACACAGGAAAAGGACTACGCTTACATTTACTATGAAATAACTGAGCTTAAACGGGGCTACGTGTTGTAGTGTATCTAAACTATGAGGGGAAATTAACCTTTTATTGCACAACCACAAAACCGCAACAATATATATATACGTATATATATATATATATATATATATATATATATGTATATATATATATATGTATATATATATATATATATATATATATATATATATGTATATAATATATATATATATATATATATATCTATATATATATATATGTATATATATATATATATATATATATATATCTATATATATATATATATATATCTGTGCAGTGTCTGTGTTGTCACTGAACAACTCCCTCAAACTTTTGTGAAATCATACCAAACTTCTGGTATGCACCTATCTCTCCCATGTGTATGTCCTAAGGGTGTTTTTTGAAAGAAAAAAATAAAAAGAATTCCCCAACTTAAATCTTCAACTTCAATTGCCTATAAAATGTAATATCACGTATATTACAAATACATTTGTGCAAAATAATTGTTTGTATTATGATTGGTTTCAACCATGGCAACTCAGGTAGTCATCTTTCTATATATCTACATATCTGGGCAGTGTCTGTGTTGTCACTGAACTACTCCTTCAAACTTTTGTTTCCATGGTGGTGAAGTGTTTTTAATTACGTGGTGGTGAGGTGTTTTGAAGTACGTGGTGGTGAGGCGTTTTTTAATTACGTGGTGGCGAGGTGCTTTGAATTACGTGGTGGTGAGGTGTTTTTAATAACATGGTGGTGAGGTGTTTTAAATTACGTGGTGGTGAGGCGTTTTTTAATTACATGGTGGCGAGGTGCTTTGAATTACGTGGTGGTGAGGTGTTTTTAATAACATGGTGGTGAGGTGTTTTAAATTACGTGGTGGTGAGGCGTTTTTTAATTACGTGGTGGCGAGGTGCTTTGAATTACGTGGTGGTGAGGTGTTTTTAATAACATGGTGGTGAGGTGTTTTAAATTACGTGGTGGTGAGGTGTTTTTAATAATGTGGCGGTGAGGTGTTTTGAATTACGTGGTGGTGAGGTGTTTGGAATTACGTGGTGGTGAGGTGTAATCATCACAAACTTCCAGTCTGCACCTTCCCCTCCCGTATGTATCTGCTGAGGGGTTATTTTTTTAAATGTTTTTAAAAAAAAATTTCAACCTGAATTGCTTAGAAAAATGTAATATCACAAACATTACAAATAAATTTGTGCAAAATAATTGGTTGTATTATGATTGGTGTAAATCATAACAACACAGCAACTCAGGTAGCTGTATTTTTGTATATGCAAATACTGTAAATTTATGTTTATTCCCCGAGAGGCCAATTTGGCTGTAGTTTTGCAAGTGCCTTCACTTTTTTTACTTGGTCATCTAGCTCCGCTTTCCAAGAGTCTTCCTTTTTGCACTCGTGCACGTCACCGAGATTTGCTTACAAAAGTTATGACTTTTTTAAGCGAAGTCTTGCAAAATTCTCGTATTCCTGCTGAACTTTCCATCTTTTCTTTCCAGAGCCTGGAGTTGCGCAACCTGACAGCGGGCACCAACTACCTGGTGCGTGTCCAAGCCATCTGTGAGGGGAGCCTCATAGGTCCTTCAAGCCGACCAATCCGCGTTAATTTTGGTGTGGCCGCAGGTCAGTACATGCTCGCAGCGATGATTGAAATCGGAAGGCAATGGTTTTGTTTGTAATACTCAGCCTTAATCAAACGAATCGCAAAGAAAAGATGAATCGCCTTTTAACGCAACAACCACCGTTTATGATTATTGCTATCATAAAAAGTTCCCAAAGCTTCCTCGGCAAAATCCTTCCTTGGCACACCTGAACTCTTATCCACCTACAAGACTTTCATCCACAGCTTGATGGAGTACTGCTTTCTTTCCTCTGCAGGGTGCACACCTTCCACCTTCAAGCCCCTTCTGGTGAAACTCCCAAAAACCAGAATCACTGATCACCTCCACTCATTCAATCCTTTTCTTCTCCTACCCGTGGAACCAACTTCCACATTCCCTTCAATCTCATTCTTCCATCCAGGTCCTCAGGGCAGATGTTCACCACCATCTTTGGTCTTTTGAACCCCCGTCGACCTCTCCTCCCCCACCCTCAAGCTGTTTCCTTCCAAATTTCCAGTTTTTCTTTCCAGAGAGTTTGTTTCTGTATCCATCTTGTCCATCCTGTGTGTCCTCCCCTCGCAGTTATTCTTCCCCACACCCATTATTTGTCCAAGTCTTCCTCTATTTGGCCTCTTCCCTTCTGTTGGTGTTTCCCTCTCTCTCTCTCGACTGTCCTTTTGTTTTGTTGCTTTCTGAACTGTTCTGTGTTCCAGTTGTTCCATGAGCCTTATGTTTACAAAATTTGGCCTGTCTGACTTGGGGGTGGGAGGGCTGAGCATTCTTTTAAATTGGGTCAGGTTCTTGAGCTCTAATTGTAATATCTGAAAGATTGTGCATTACTAATCGCAATGTTTGTTTTATTCTCTCCACACATTGTGTCCGAATGATAAAAAAAATGCGAAAGCTAAATATTTCTTCCCCGGAATAGGAGGCAATTTTATTTACATTCAAGTGTCCCCCTGGACACTTGTGGTCCTTAAATTTTTAACTTTACTCTACTTCCCCAAGCAAGTTGTGCTGCCTTTGCGAGGTGAGAAACGGGCGCATAAATTTTTCATCAATACGCTCGACATCCTTGCCTGCACTTTTTCAGCCCTTGGGATGCTTCTTCTCCAATCTCGGTGTAACTATGCTCTGGCAGAATCTGTTGTTTTTAATCATCTTGATTATCTTCCTTTTGGGATGGGAACATTCTCATCCTTTTTCTTAAGTTTATCAGCAATTGTGACTTTGATTCGACCACCTCTAGCCTCGAGTACTTGCTGTAATAGAAACGGTCAGTATGCCAGAGGCACCCTAATCAAACGGGCACGGGCAGCACTTTATCGCACATTGTCTGTGATATCTCGAGCCAATACGAGTGTTTGGGGCATGTGCTGATTGTGTCTGACCTGCCTCGGAGAGGGTCGGACCTTGGAAGCCTGCTCGACAATGGGACCTGCTTCTTGGGGACTGCATCCCTGGGCCGAAATTGCTATCGTTTGATGGAGTTTGTCGCAGGCAGAGAGCTCTAGCTCACAAGTTTCTGCCTTGTGTTTGTTCTTCGAGCTCCTCGTGACCTGCTCATAAGGTGGACTGTGGCAGGATTTCCATTTTCATTCACATCGCATACATTTCTGCAAAATGCTGCAGAGTTCTCATTTCTTATTGGGATAACCTTATTTTTGCATCTCACGGAAAGCAATTGGATGGACTCTTGAGTGGCTGACCCTGAGTATGGGCTGGCACCAATTCGAAGGGTCCAGGGTCAACAGCACAGTGCTGAGCAAATGAGCACTTATCTTGCTGTATCCAGCGATTGGATTGGAATGTGTTTTTCAGTACCTCGTATCCATAGTTTTCTTTGGGTTATTGACAATTCTCACGTTCAATGGTGTCCTCATATTTCTTACTTTCTTTTTTCAATGATTGTCTCAGTTCTAATTAACGCTTCTTGTTGTTGATTGAGAAACTGGTGCTTAAAACAATGTTAGTGATTTGAGGAAATGCTTTAGGGCAGGGGTCAGGAACCTTTTTGACTGGGAGAGCCATAAAAGCCAAATATTTCTAAATATATTTCATTGAGAGCCATATAGTATTTTTAACGTATAATAAATTAAATGTCTTACTTTTAATGCGACTTCTGGTGCTGCATGGTTTTGCTGATGGCCTTGTAGTCTGGTTCATACGTGGTGAGGTTGAGCTTCATGCAGGCGTTGAGGCTTCCATCAGTTAAACGTGAGTGTAGGTTGGTCTTAATGTTCCTCATATGTGAGAATGACTGCTCACATGCATATGTAGAGCCAAACATGGTCAATACGGCAATACTCACACGCTGCATTGTGTGGTATGTCACAGGAAGCTCGTTCCAAGTTTTAAGAATCAGCTGGTCTTCAGGTTGAAGATTTTTCATTTCTGTCCACTTGTGTTCCCTCGCCAGCTCTGCTCGCTGTCGCGCAAGACTTTCCAACTCTCCATTAAGTGACTTGAACTTACTCATCCACATGTCTGATGCCTTCAGGTCAGCAACTTCCAGCTCAAAGTCTCCGATAGAGACCCCGGGGATGCATGTCAGGTCGATTTTGTCCACTGCACACTCATGTGGATGAGTGATGAACTTGAAAAGACCAGTGCGTGCACGAAATTCTCCAAAACGTGCTTTGAATGACTGCAGGAGATTGGACGTAAAGCCAGCTAGCTGCTGGAGATCCAGATGTTGAGTGGAGTCACTTGCTAAGCATGCATCTCTAAATTGTTGCAGTCTTTCAAAGTGCAGAAGACGACCTGTTTCAATGTCCCTGAGAAAGACTTCCAGCTTGCTTTCAAATGCAAACACTGCTTGTTGAAGGGATGAGATTGTATTTCCAATACCTTGCATTTTCACATTGAGCTGGTTCAGATGGCCAGTTATGTCCACGAGATAGTGAAACTGCAGGAGCCAGTCAGTGTTGTCTAGCTCAGGATGCTTGATGCCTTTCATTTCAAGAAAAGTCCGGATTTCACTCAGGCAAGCTGCAAAACGGCTGAGCACCTTCCCCCTTGACAACCAACGCACGTTGCTGTGTATAAGCAGACCGGGATAATGATTCCCAACTTCTTCTAACAGAGCTTTAAACTGGCGATCATTTAAAGCTCGGGCAACAATAAAGTTGACCACTCGAATGACCAGCGACATCACCTCACCAAGCTCCTGGCCACACGTCTGAGCGCAAAGCGCCTCCTGGTGCAGGATGCAATGAAAACTTAGGATGGCTCTCTTTTCATGTTCACGGAGAAGCGCTACAAATCCTTTGTTCTTCCCCAACATACAGGGTGCACCATCAGTACAGACAGAAATAAGTTTATCCATCGGTAGTTTTTTTTCTTTAGCAAACTCCATGAAAGACGTGAATAAATCCTCTCCTCTTGTTGTCCCTTTCATTGGCAAAACAGCCAAGCTTTCCTCACGCAGTGTGTCACCTGCAGCATACCTGGCAATTATACTGCACTGAGATAGATGGCTAACGTCTGTTGACTCATCTAACGCGAGAGAAAAGTATGTCCCGGCGTTTATGTCCTTAATTTGTGTTTCCTCGACTTGATTTGCCATCATGATGCTACGATCGTGCACAGTTCTTGCTGACAGGGGCATGTCTTTTATTCGTTTGATTATCTTGTCTTTATTTGGGAAGTCATCAAACAGTTCATTGGCCACATCAAGCATGAATGTTTTGGCATACTCGCCATCTGTGAATGGCTTTCCATTCCTTACTATTGCCAAAGCACCCGCAAAGCTAGCGGAATTCCCGTCACCTTGCTTGGTCCACACACGTAGTTGCTGCTGACTCGCCTGCACTCTCCGCTGTAGCTCCTCGCATGCCCTTTTCCTACTGTCCCCCGCTGGATATTTCGATGCAAATGAAGCATGGTGCGTATCGAAGTGCCGCTTTATATTTGACCGTTTCATCGATGCAATTTTATCATTGCATATTAGACATACCGCAGATCCTGCTCTCTCACCAAATGCAAATTCCTCTGTCCACGCAGCCTGGAATGCACGGTAATCATCGTCTTTTTTTCTTTTCGCCATCTTTTCCGTTACAAGGGTTGAAGCGGATAAACTAGTTGGCTATCTGATAAAATTGATTTCTTCACCTTTACAATGACGCGGACATGCTCGCGAGCCATTGGTTCCCGACCCGACCCACGGGTGACCCGTGACCCGTGAAATTTATCTTCAAAACTAATTTCTGTTTACTTTAAAATGACAGTATTATTAAGAAATATCACAAGTATTTTAAAATCAGTTCCAAACTGATTTTTTTTTTTAATTTTTTTTTTTCAACTCAAAATTGTCTGGGAGCCATATGCCGTCACCGGAAGAGCCATATATGGCTCGCGAGCCATAGGTTCCCGACCGCTGCTTTAGGGGGTGCCCTATTAACTCTTCATTGCATTTCATTTAACATTTCTCCACTGATTTCTTTCCCTGGGAAGGAGTGTATGCCTCATTAAAAAAGAAAATTGTGAATAAGAACTTGCAGATGTGAGCAATGCGTTACCAACGCTCATTTATACATGAAACATTTATTTTGTGATCATCCTACGATATTAAGTAGGGCAAGTGTGTGTGTGTGTGTGTGTGTGTGTGTGTGTGTGTGTGTGTGTGTGTGTGTGTGTGTGTGTGTGTGTGTGTGTGTGTGTGTGTGTGTGTGTGTGTGTGTGTGTACACACATCTAGAAATCATATATAAACTAGAACAATGCGACTGTGTCGCCGATATGCCTCCGCAAAGTCCCACAACGGGTAGATTCCCTCATTCATTGTCCTAAAAATAAACAAGTTTGATTTAAATCCCTTCAGCTGTTTTCAAGTATCACATTTTTACCAGAAATGACAGGTTTCACATCGACCGGTGAAGCAGTTTCAGAGAAGGGATTTTTTTTTTTAAATATCAGCTTTCAAGGTAATATGGCTGCCATAGCACATGACATATGACCTTAAAAATGGACACTCTGCATATGTATGGGTAGGGGATCAGGTTTGTGAAGTTTCGTGTTGATCGGATAAGGTTCGTTTTTCTATCCAAGATGGCTGCCAAACCACGTGACCTATGACATCATCATTTTCAAACTATATGCAACAATGATATTAGATGATATTTGTAAAATTTCGTATCAATAGGGTAAGCGGTTTCAGAGATATATTTATTTAATATTTTCCTTCAACCCAATATGGTTGCCATACCATGTTACCAATGATGTTTTTGGATTATCTTTTAATCGCCATGCCTAGTCAATGACACATAAAGTTTCGAGTCAATCAATTTGGTGGTTTGGGTGAAGATTTTTTAAAAAGGTTTTAGGTTATATCCAATATGGCTGCCAAACCAGGTGACCTATGATGTCATAAATTTAATATTTCAATAAATATGGGTCATAGATTATGTGCATACAATATCAGATTTTTAGGATAAGGAATTTGATTAAAACATTTTTGGCTGATATACCACTTCACCTATGATGTCATCATTCTCATGCTTTTGTTCCCCATTGGGAGTACTTGACAATGTGCCAAGTTTCAAATTTTTTCATTCAGCGATTTCCGATAAATAATTTTGGAATTATTTGTGTTTAATCCAAGATAGCTGCTATATCACATCATCTATGACGTCACAATGGTCAAACATTCTGCATGGGTGTCACTCCTACCCTGAAAGTGTCGTCTCAATCGGACATATGGTTGCTGAGAAAAACGAGGTTAAGCCTGTACGGACGGACAGACGGACGGACAACCCAAAAACATAATGCCTCTGGCCACCTTCGGGGGCGGAGGCATAAAAAATAAAAAAGGGCGGGGCCGATCACCAAAATTTTGCATACGTGTTGGTAGCACCCAGGGCCCGGTCGTAGGCACAAAGAACCCCCAACCTCCTCCCATGAGAGTGGACGACAACAATTTGCGATTTCTGCCGATCTGCACTGAATTTTGCATACGTGCTGGCCCAAAATTTTGCATTACCCAGATCTCCCCGAACCCAGGGTCAGTTCAGGGGGACAACCCTCCCCACGCCCATCCCACAAAGAAAACTTACAATTGTCGTCAGTACATGTGCCACAGTGCAAGTGGTTTACTGACCCCTGTTGCAGACGGGGGATTATTGGCCAGGGCACAAAATGTATTTGTCCCACCTCCCTCACTATCCCAGCAACCCCACCTCCTACCTCTCCCTCCATCCCTAGGCTTCGCCCAAAGGGAGTCTCGATATTGGAGGAATCAGAGACATGATTAAATCAGTTGTAATGATAGTGGTCTCTTTGATTGATCTGTATCATTGACTCGATGCTTGATGACTTGAATTGAATGTTTGTTAATAAATTTGTGCTAGGTTTAAATGCATTCTGTGTTTTGCAAAAACTTTTGCAAAAACCATAATTATCATCCATAATTATCATTGCTTGATCTCTGATCACCAATTTGGATTCAGACCAGGTCACTCTACTCTGGACATGCTGCTTCTGCTGTCTCGACAATGGATGGAGGTCCTCAATGTCAAACAGGAAATTAGAGCTGTATCCCTTGACATATCACGTGCCTTCGATACGGTCTGGCACCCAGCTCTGCTCACCAAACTCTCCTTCTCTGGTATCCATGGAAATCTCCACGCATTGCCTGCGGTCTTCCTCTTTGGTCGTAGTCAACGTGTGGCCCTGAATGGGGTTCTCTCATCTCCCCTTCCTGATCAGGCTGGAGTTCCCCAAGGCAGTGTTCTGGGCCCTGTGCTTTTTCTGGTCTTCATCAATGATCTCTCCGACTCTCTGGAAAATCCTCTCTATCTCTTTGCTGATGACTCCACTCACTGCCGCTCCATACCTCATCCCTCAGATCGGCAGTCTGCAGCCTCCTCACTCTCTGCAGACCTGGAGAAAATCACAGACTGGGCAAACAAGTGGAACATGTCTTTCAATCCTGACAAATCTCACACTCTTTTTATGTCTCTCCGAAAAGACCATCTGGACAACCCTCCCATCTACTTTCTCAACAATCCTCTCCAAGAAGTTCTGTCACTCAAGCTTTTGGGTCTCACTATCTGCCATGATCTCTCCTGGGAAAACCTCATTTCCAAGCTGGCCTCCAATGCAAGTCGCCAACTGGGCATCCTCCGTCTTGCGAAGTCCTTCCTTGGAACACATGAGCTCCTCATCAAATACATGGCTTTCATCCACAGCTCAATGGAATACTGCTCTCCCGTCTGGGCTGGTGCTCCTGCCTCACACCTAGCTCGTCTTCACTCTGTTGAAACTAAAGCTTTCAGAATCATTGGAATCTCCCGCGATGAAGCTAACTCCGAGGGCCTTTCACTCACTCACCGCAGGCAGGTTGGTGGTCTCTCTGTCTTCTACCGACTCCTCTATGTCCTAGCCCCCCCCCCCCCCAGCCCTGTCTGTGCTCTGTCCCCCAAATACTCCTAAAGGTCGCACAAGATCTGCCAGTAACCCTCTTCTTGTGAAACTGCCAAAATCAAGACTCGCTGCTCACCTTCACTCTTTCATTCCTCTTTTCTCCTGCCTCTGGAACAAACTCCCTCACTCTCTTCAATCCCACTCCTCCCTCCAGATCTTTCAAACAGCTGTTCACCACCATTTCTTATCTTCCTCCATCCAAAACCTTGATCTTTTCTACCCCTGTTAATTCACTCCAGATCCACTTTTCTGAAATACCGACTTCTTTCCTAGAAGTTCTAGCTGTGTCCATGTGTTTTTTTTACCTCTCCCACCCCCACCCCCCTTCCCACGCCTCCCCCCCCCCCAAGCCCTCTCCCTCCCACAGATCTCCAGATGTCCCTGCTCCCATAATGTTGTAGTTGTGTGCTTCCCCCTCTCTCCCCATCTTGTCTCGCGCTCCCTTTATTTCGTCGTATGTGTCCGTTTGTTTTTTTGGCATTAATGTTAGTTCTTACACGAGCCTCGATCTTGTATACAAATTTTTTTTTTTTTTTTTTGCTCACCTGGAACGAAGTTCAGGGGAGCTTATGCGATGGCACGTTGTCCATCCATCAGTCCGTAAACACTTGAAACTTCTTCTCCGAAAGCGCTGAGGGGATTGCGACCAAATTTGGCACAAATGATATTTGTTGTGTTGTGACTAAAGTTTGTTCACGGCCTTAAAAAAATCGTGCTCTAAGGGGGTCCACCGAGGGTCAAAGTGGTTCCAGGTTTGACCTCCAAAAATAGGAATTTTCTTTTTCCTCTGAAACTACACACACTATTTCAATGAAACTTCACCACAACCTTCATCATCCGTGATGTACCAATGTTTGTTCAAGGGATTGGAAAAATTGGGGTTTGAGGAGGTATTGGGGGTGAGAGTGAGGTCGGGGGCGGGGGTGGGGGGGTAGTTGTCCCCAAAATAGGTATTTTCTTTCTTTGTTTCTTTAAAGTCTTCTGATTATGTTTGTATGATTCTACATGCTGCCCTGTCTTCTAGCAACCATTGAAATTGGTTTAAGATACCTTTGGCCAGTGCAGTATATTTATTGTTTATTCTACCAGGTGAGCACCAGGGGTATTGCCCCTATGTTTTTTGGAACGCTTTGAATGATAATTGAAATTGCCTTTATGAGTGGGAATCTATTTTTTCTTTTATATGCACCTGCACTTTGTTTTTACTCTCTGTATTACTCGCAGCTCGCATGAAACAAACATTGACGTGTTATTATTTCTCTCATTAAACAGAACAGCTAACATAAATGATCACAAATAGATCTCTCACTATCAAGGTTTCATTCTTGACGACGACGTATTCCGTACTCTATCCGCATTCCTTCCTCCCGACTACTCATTTCCCTAATAACCTAGCATAGCGTGACCAGGTGACTTTAACACCTGTTTCGTGCAAAGTACATGTGTGGGGCAGTAACCCTAGGAAGAGGCAAATCAAGCTATAAATGGAGTTATTTTACATGAGTGGGCACCTTGAGGCGAATGCTAAAGACCTGGTAGACAGAGACATGAACAGCACTCGGACGCTTGAGAGGGTGCCTGCGATGGCTTCTTGCAACCAAGGCCTTTCCCTTTGGCATTAACATGGCTCACCTGCCCGATGTGGCTTTGCACTGTGTGAGATGGAGATTCAAACGCAAGAAATTGTAATGATCGATCGCACAACCAGTGAGAACGTGGAAACCCTTTGGAAAAGTGGTTCTGACAAAGTACCACCCAAACAATAGTTCCTTTTCCACACCCTGCTTGGGTGGTGCCTGAAAAAGTACCACCCAAACAATAGTTCCTTTTCCACACCCTGCTTGGGTGGTGCCTGAAAAAGTACCACCCAAACAATAGTTCCTTTTCCACACCCTGCTTGGGTGGTGCCTGAAAAAGGACCACCCAAACAATAGTTCCTTTTCTGCACCCTGCTTGGGTGGTGCCTGAAAAAGTACCATCCAAACAATAGTTCCTTTTCCGCACCCTGCTTTGGTGGTGTCTGAAAAAGGAACACCCGAACAATAGTTCCTTTTCTGCACCCTGCTTGGGTGGTGTCTGAAAAAGTACCACCCAAACAATAGTTCCTTTTCCGCACCCTGCTTTGGTGGTGTCTGAAAAAGTACCACCCAAACAATAGTTCCTTTTCTGCACCCTGCTTGGGTGGTGTCTGACAAAGGACCACCCTCACAATAGTTCCTTTTCCGCACCCTGCTTGGGTGGTGTCTGACAAAGGACCACCCTCACAATAGTTCCTTTTCCGCACCTTGCTTGGGTGGTGTCTGACAAAGGACCACCCTCACAATAGTTCCTTTTCCGCACCCTGCTTGGGTGGTGTCTGACAAAGTACCACCCAAACAATAGTTCCTTTTCCACACCCTGCTTGGGTGGTGTCTGACAAAGTACCACCCTCACAATAGTTCCTTTTCCGCACCCTGCTTGGGTGGTGTCTGACAAAGGACCACCCTCACAATAGTTCCTTTTCCGCACCCTGCTTGGGTGGTGTCTGACAAAGTACCACCCTCACAATAGTTCCTTTTCCGCACCCTGCTTGGGTGGTGTCTGACAAAGTACCACCCAAACAATAGTTCCTTTTCCGCACCCTGCTTGGGTGGTGTCTGACATATAATAATAATAATAATAATAATAATAATAATAATAATAATAATAACCATTCCTTTCATGTCATGAGGTGCTTAGGAGTTGCCAAGACAGTGTCATTGGCTAAGGAGTACAATCCTGGACGGGTTTGCCACTCCGACGCAGGATTTCCTGGATGTGTCGCCACTCTCGCGCAGGATTATTACCCCATTAAGCCAGTACTCATTTTGCTGACCTCGGAAGGATGACAGGCTGAGTCAACCCACCTGGTGTTATTGCAACCGCATGACAGCAGCTCAAACTCAAGACCCTAAGATCTTAAGCCACCCACCTTAACCATTAAAAGCCAACACCAGGTCTGATGTCTGACAAAGGATCACCCTAACAATAGTTCATCTTCCACACCATATCTATCTTTTATTCAAATCACCTTTATTTTTATTTGTTCTTCATGAGACTCTACTCAATGAACACCATCTTTGCACACCCGCACAGTGTAAAAAGTTTTGTGCTTACCTCACAGAGCAGTATAAGAGTACAACAACAACTACTACTACTACTACTACTACTACTACTACTACTACTACTACTACGCCACGCCATTTTGCTGCTCCTCGAGCCGTGCTATTTTCGACATTTCCATCTCATCCTCTTCCGTTTTCGTTTGTATTTTTGGTTTATTTGGGTTATTTGAACCGAGTTGGTTCATTTTGTTACTTTACTTTGACGTCCCGTTTGAGTTATTAGTCCTTTTGTGTTTGGGCCTAGCCGCGGCGTGCGGCCGCACCCGTGTGGGACTAGATTTGCCGCGCCCGATTTGTGGCGTATCACAAACTGTTTGACTGCCTTGTTTTTGCTTAATCACCCTTGACTTTCTGTGCTAAATTTGCATAGTTTTGGCGATTAAGCCGATAAGTTATTTGCTCAACGCGCGTTTGATTATCCTTTTGAGTTAATCACCAGCATACCTGTACGGTCGTGCTAAAATAAACAGAAGCTCGCGAACGAGCTCATTGGTATTTTTTTTTTTCCATTTTCATTTGACGGGAAATATACCGTTAATAGTAATCATGCCTCTGGATGGTACGTGGGCAAAAATGGCCGCTACTACCTCTGGTGCAGGTGGGAACCGCCCTGCCCACCCGTTTAAGGCGTTAACAAGGAAGCACGGGGTGAAATGCGAGTTGGGACAAATCACCCAAATAGAGGCCTATGTGAACGCACTCGCTAGTGTGGTTGATCCAGCAACGATAGTTGCAGCCTCGAAAATGTATGGACAAGCTGTGTTCTTTCTTAACTCAGAGGCTGCAGCAAACAAAGCCATTGAGAAAGGGATTAGTGTGGGAGGACTCTTTGTACAAGTCGAGCCGCTCTCAAGTCTTGGTACAAGGATAATTATATCTAATATACCTCCTTACGTGCCTGACAATGTCGTGGTGCCTTTCCTGGAACGACTGGGAGTGTTGAGATCACCCATCAAGCCTGTGTCTTTGGGCTGTCATGAGCCCTCCCTACAACATGTCTGGTCTTTTAAAAGACAAGTATCCATTGAATTGGGAAAGGAGGCTGAATGTGAGGGGTCGTTTGTTATTCCTTTTGACGGAAAGAATTACAGGGTGTTTTATATGACAAACGAACCCCGTTGTTTTGTATGCAAAGCGAAGGATCACAGGAGAGCAGACTGCCCCACCATCATTAAAGAGGTTGCAGCTCCTCAACGTCCAGATCAGCCTCGAGAGGATCCCAGCGTCACTGTAGGTAACCTAAGAGAGGCGGTTGCTCCTTTGTGCTCGAGGGCAGTGGACCCTCAAGAAAGTTCTATACCAGCTTCTCATCCCAACTCTTCTGATGCCATAAATCAATGGCAGGCAGTGGGAGCAGGGAAGGCAAAGAGAGCACAGAAGAGGAAATCAGAACCCGCAGAGGACGGGACCACGGAACACCCTGGTACAATTGAGGATGACACGGGAAGTAATGTGTCAAAGGGATTTGTAACGCCTAGTATTCTGAAGGAGAAAAGAGTGGTAACCCAATCTGAAGAAATGGAAGAAGAAGAAGAAGAGGAAACTATTCATCAAACGACAGGATATGGAGAGTCTTCTCTCTCAGATCCACCCAAAGACAGTTTGAAGAATGAACAGGAAGGGAGACCGTCAGGTAGTAAACCCAGCACGGAAAAGACAAACAACCTAGAGGTATCTGACTTGACAGGGCCAAACGATACTGTGATGTTGGCTCCTGAGAAAATGCATCCAATAATTACAACTGCAACGAAGCTTCAAAATAAACCAGGGATTGAAACGTCTACAAGAGCAGTTCTGAACCGAAGGATTAACACCGAAGTTTCAAAGGATTCTGAAGTAGCATTCATCGGAGGGACAGACAGAGAGAAGGAACCAGACACACAAGCATCAATAAAGTTGCTGGCACTGACCGACATCTCAGGTGATGTCACTTCACTCACTGTTGGCGCAGAAAGGGGAATAGTTGAGCACATCTCTATTTTACGACCCCAAAAGGTTGGATCTCCTATACCAACTGAGGAGGAGGCATCCATTCCCACAGGTGTAGCAACGTCCGCCGCATCAGAGCGAAAGGAGCGTTCCTCTGCGCCAGAAGATTATGCCAAGTCAGCCTTGAGAGACGACATGGCAGAAGACTTGACACATTGTACAAGTCCAAAGGAGAAGGATCTTGAACCTCCAGACAGCGATGATGAGGAAAGTATTGGTGATGGGGAAGACTATCAAGGGTCACTGACTGGTTTAGAGACAGACCTACCGGCAGGGCGCCATTCCTGCATTCCCAGCCAGGAGATACTCGAGTTCCTGGAACAAAGCTTGCATAGCAGGAAGAAAGTGGAAAATGCACTGAAACGGTGGAAAGATTATGACTTGCTAGTGCATTCCTTGTATGCACTAAGGAGAGAGGGACATAAAACAAGGACTTCAGGCTCGGCCGAACAAGCCCGAGTCAGGAAGTTTCTAGCAAAGTTGTTGAGTTACGGGCCTGAATATAAATTCGTTTAGGAGGATGAATTTCACAGAAACAAAACTCTCAATACAACAATGACATCAAACTTACGAATAGGATCATTGAATGTCAATGGCTGTAAGGATGCATTCCGTGTGCACCAGGTATTGTCATTCTGTGTGAAGGAAAAACTTGAAGTAACCTTTTTGCAGGAAACCCACACGACCCCAGAGGCTGCATCCCGATGGGAAAACCAATGGGAAGGCTTGGCCTTTTTCAGTCACCTAACGGACACATCTTGTGGAGTGGCTACCCTCTTTTCACCAAAGAGGAAACCTGAAATACTTGTCGTAAAGGAAGCCAGTGTGGGGCGGTTGCTACATATAAAAGCAAAGTTTGAAGAATTTGTTGTCAATTTCGTCAACATTTATGCACCTTGTGTAGGAGTTGCAAGGGGGATTTTCTTCAACCGGTTGCAGAGATTCATGCTCACCTTGCCTGGTGAAGAGTGTGTAATTCTTGGAGGAGACTTTAATTGCACTCTAAACCCCTCCCTTGATCGAATAGGTCAGGAGCCGCATAATCCCTCTGTAAGAATATTACAACAAACCATAACACTGTTAAACTTGAGGGATACTTGGCACATACAACACCCCACAGACAGAACATTCACGTATACGAGTATCAGAGGTGGTCATATATCACAATCCCGGCTCGATAGAATTTACGTGTCTCACCGTTGGTGTAAGAGTGTCAGTGACTCCGGCATAAAAGTTGCCCATTTCACAGATCACAACTTGGCCTGGATTAAGTTTTCCCTGGCGGAAACAAGGCGAGGCCCTGGCTTGTGGCACCTGAACAATGCTTTAAGTCAGGATGAAGCCTTTTTGTCAATCTTTTTGAATTTTTGGCAAGCCTGGAGGAATAAAAAAGGAGATTTTTGCTCACTTGGATTCTGGTGGGATGTAGGCAAGGTACGATTGAAATTGCTGTGTCAGGAATACTCGTATGGATCGAGCAAAACACTTGGGTTAGGGATCAAAAGACTGGAAGAGGAACTGCTGCACCTTGAGAAGCACCTGGCCACACTTACCTCTACTGAACTGCAGGCATACCAAGAAAAAAAGAGCACCCTTAAAGCATGTAGTCGTGTGAAGGCACGAGGGGCATATGTGCGCTCTCGTTTGCAGTTTATTTCTGAGGATGAATATGTCCTGAATTATCTCAAAGGGGTGGAAAAACGCAAAGGGCAATTCAGGGCTATAGCGAGTGTTCTTGCAGAAGATGGTCTCTTGCTCAATGGCTCTGAGGATGTTCAAAAACGAATTAGAGCCTTTTACACTCAGCTGTATTCGGGTAAGAGCACAGATGCAGGTGCAGGTGGCACTTTGTGGAGTAGTCTTCCTGAAGCCTCTGTAGAAGACCGGGAGCAGCTGGAGACTCCATTATCTCTGGAAGAATTGAAAACCGCCCTGCACAGCCTATCAAGAGATAAAGCCCCTGGCATGGATGGCTTATCATGTGAATTCTATATAAAAGTATGGGACTTGGTTGGACCTGATTACCTAAGCGTAGCTCAGGAAGCATGTGATACAGGTATAATGCCCCTTTCTTGGCGTCGAGCGATGCTGGTCTTGATTCCCAAGGAGGGTGACTTGAGAGACTTGAAGAATTACCGCCCTGTGTCTCTGCTGTGTGTGGATTATAAGGTCATGGCTAAAATGTTGTCACTCCGTCTTGGACCAGTCCTGACAAAATTAGTCAGCCCGGACCAATCTTATGCCATTCCAGGCAGGACAATACATGACAACATATCCCTTGTCAGAGACCTGATACAGTATGCGGACATGACTCGGACTCAAGTCGGATTTCTTTCCTTGGATCAGGAGAAAGCCTTTGACCAGATGAACCATGAGTATCTGTTTGAAACCTTGCTAACATTTGGGTTGGGGAGGAGATTTGTAGGCATGATTCAGACGTTGTACATGTCGGCAGAATGCCTAGTCAAAGTCAACGGTTTCTTGCTCGCGCCCTTTCCATTTAAGAGAGGAATAAGACAAGGATGTCCCCTGTCCGGCCAATTATATTCCCTATGTATCGAACCCTTCCTTTGTTTGATGAGAAGAAGGCTAACTGGCATTGTGGTGCCACACAACAGGGTCAACCTCAAACTTTCTGCATATGCAGATGATGTTCTCGTGTTTGCCAGTAATGCAAGGGATATGCAAATAGTTTATGATTGTCAGCAGGTCTATTCAGCAGCATCGTCTGCTACAATCAATTGGAGGAAAAGCTCGGGGCTTCTAATTGGACAAATGCAGGTAAAGGAGTTACCAACACTTTTTCAGAAATTGACCTGGAGTCGCAATGAGCTCAAATATTTGGGGGTGCACTTATCCACTTCCCATGGGTCCTCACCACTCATTAACTGGAACACTTTAGGGGACAAGATCGAAGCAAAGTTGAGAGACTGGAGTGGACTACTAAAAGTCCTGTCTCTGAGGGGAAAAACACTCCTTATTAAACAGTTTATAATTCCGAAGTTAGTATTCAGGCTCTCTTGCATAAGCACTCCAGAGGAGTTTCTGGTTAAGATGCAGAGGAAGCTACTGGACTACTTTTGGAATGGTAAACACTGGGTTTCCCTGGGCATTCTGAGCTTGCCTTTTTCAGAAGGTGGACAGTCTTTTCCCTGCCTTCGAAGCCACTACCACGCATCCAGGCTGAAGACCATACAACGTTACCTACATGTGAACCCTGCACCGCAATGGTGCTCACTGGCATCATACTTCTTCAGCAAAGTGCTCAATCTTGGGTACAAAAGGAATCTTTTCATCATTACATCTCGGAGCCTGTCTAGTGCTACATTGCCTCCTTTTTATCAAGAAATGCTGAAGGCTTGGAATGTAGTCGACGTACAAAGAACAGTTCCTTATCCAGGCAAGGACCTGTTAGAAGAACCGCTCATTCTCAACCCTCTTCTACAGGGCCCAACTCTGGCTTCCTTTTCAGTACGAAGGAGCCTCTTAGCTGGTAGCAAATCCACAGTGGGAGACCTTCTGAACGATGGTAAGAGAATGCTTTTACCCAAGGAACTCGCAGCGAAAATGGGCCTGAGGACAATCAGGATCCCCTCCAGGATACTTGAAGAGGTCAAAAGCTCCTTGCCTCCCGATTGTCTGGAATATCTAGAGAATCCCAAAGAGGGTGATGGATCTGGACAGATGTCCATCGGTAACTCCATGGATTTTAAAATCCGACCACGATGTTGCGAGCTCTCTCAGCCAATACCTGCAAACAATATGAGTAAGACCCCTGGCACAGTGGAAATGTCGTTCTGTGGGCTATCAAGGAAAAATATATACCTGCTAGTGATCCACTCGCTCCATTATATAGCTCTTGCAACCCGACTGGATACTCCCTGGCGTGAGATTCTTCCACTTCCTTCGACTGTTCATCCACGTTGGGATTCACTCTATCTCTACCCAACGCCAAGAATGATGGCAGACTTAAGTTGGAGGTTGCTACATGGTGCACTGAGCTCTGGATCTATGATGCGGCACTTCACTAACGTCTCAGAGGATTGCTGCTTTTGTGGTGAAAGGGAAACTATATTTCACATATACCTTCAATGCCACCGTCTTGAACCAGTGTTCTTACTGATGAAAAATCTTCTCTTGCGCTTCTGGCTTCACTTCTCTCCAACACTTTTTATCATCGGGCACCCGGTAAAGAAACTAAGCAAGTCACGAGATCTCCTTGTTAACTTTATTTTAGCCTGTGCAAAAATGGCAATATATAAAACCAGGAAGGAAAAAATTGAGAAAGATGTGGTGGAACACAGTTCTGTATGTCTGAAGGGCTTAATACGCTCACGCATTATTTCAGAGTACAAGGCGGCAGAATATAGTAACACTGTTCAAAAGTTTAAGGAAACCTGGACTATAAATGATGCACTTTGTACGGTCTCCCCACAAGATATTTTGCTCTTATTTGTATAAATGTGTTATTTGGCATTCTTTTTGGTGTTCTTTGGCGTTCTTTTTTTTTGGTGTTCTTTGGCGTTCTTTTACCTTCCCCTTATTTGTCTTGGTAGTGCTTTCTCTTCAAAATGCTCTACCTTGGCTACTGTAGTTCAAACCATGGACTTGCAGAGATGAGGAATTGAGCGACATTAAACTGGGAACATATGTTTGCCTGAGCTTGCATGAGCTCTGAACGCAAATCTCTGTAACCTTTCCAACAAAAGCACTACTACTACTACTACTACTACTACTACTACTACTACTAATAATAATAATAATAATAATAACGTTCAGGCCATTTTGTAAAAGGCTTATGTGATTGATTTGCCAACTGACCAGTGTGTCCCCATTTTCCACACTCTTGTGTCCGTGCGTGTGTGAGGCCAGGCCAGCAAGCGGGGCAGCGCTTGTTAGCTGGAGAGCGGGCAGACTGGCGAATACCACTGGTTGTCGTCGCTTCGCTTACCTGCACATGCCTCATCTTCCTCATTTCTGTCCTCATCTACTGGAGGTGAGCTCATTCTCGAGCTTGTCTTTTACGTTCCCTCACAGCTCGTTAATCCTGAACCTACATCTCACTGGCCCGATCAGACCTGAGAACTACCACAGTGAACTATCAATTTAGGAAAATCGGGTTTGATACAATCCATCACCCAATTATTGATGAACATTTGCCGTCCCATCTCATGAAAAGGTTCAAATGTGCACTTTGTTTGTCTCATGATCAATCTGTATTTCGATTGTTTTTTTAATGCCATTCAAATTGGTAAATGAGGAAGAAAAAAAACCCCCATCATGTGCCCATCATGTTTTCTTTCTTTTATTTACCAGCACAACATATATTAATCAATGGACGTGCCAGCCCTCAGATGAAAAAAACAAAAAACTTTTAGAGGCCATTTTCCCCCCACAAAGCGTAGGTTGGCCTTTTTAGGGCACCGTGGTTGTTGTTGTTTTTGTTGGTCCCCTTTTTGAAGCAATGTTTTACGGCCGGATGCCCTTCCTGCCGCCAACCTTGTTTGTCGCCTTTTATGACAAACAGGGAATTACCAGTGAACTGGTACTCAATTTGCCGACCTCGGAAGGATGACAGGCCGAGTCAACCCCCCTGGCGTTAATTCAGCGATTGACCGGGATTCAAACCCAGGATTCTAGGATCCTAAGCTGGCACCCTGACCGCTAAGCCAACACCGTCAATGGATGGACGTTAAACGGGCTGGCAATCTGCTGGCAATAGTTGGTGTACGTTAAAATTCCCATTGCACTACAATCCTACTGGGAAGTAGGAGGTCGCAGCTCTGCTAAGCTCAAGCCTAATACATGGAGCCTATGCAACTGTTTAGCCAGAAGAGCTTTTTTGTACATTGCTCCTTTCCTATGCCATCTCCAGGGGCTCCATGACATCATTGCCGGGCACCGAAGGGGGCCCAGCAATGACGTGCGCTGAAAGGGAGTACTCAGTTTTCACTCCGGTTTCTTTCTTGTTTACTGACGCCGAAGGGTGCCCGGCAATAACGTGAGCTGAAAGGGAGTACTCAGTTTTCACTCCGGTGTCTTGCTTGTTACTTGCAAAACGGAAGATTTTTCAAGCATATTGGTCAGTTGCGTTTGTTACTTGGCCAAAAAATTTTTTTGGACAAGTATGTTGATCACTCCGGTTTGTTTGTGTGTGTGTTTTTGTGTGTTTGTCTGTCCACTCACTTATACTTGCCTACAGGTCACAATTTTAAACCAATCTGCACGAAACTTCACCAAATGGTAGAGTTGGTGGTCAGACAGAATCCTATTTATTTTTGAGGTCAAAAGGTCAAAAGGTCAACATAGGCCACTTTTTCCAAATTTCTAAAATCCTCAATGTTCATCCAATTGACTTGAAATTTGAATAGGATTTGCATATCAGCTAACTGAATTCAGCCTCCAACTATTTTGGAGACAAATATAGGCCTACGGTCAACCACCTTTCTCAAATTTCTAAAATCCTCAATTGTCATCCGATTGACTTGAAATTTGAATTGGATTTGCATGTCAGCTGACTGAGTCTGACTGTTTTGCCAAGTGTCGCTCCATGAGTGATTTTTCATTATTCTGTCATTCTTTGTTTGTCACCGTCCTACAGGTCACAATTCTAGACCAGATCTTCACGAAACCTCACCAAGTTGTAGAGGTCGTCACAGTGGAGAAGCCTATTGACTTTGAGGTCAAAGGTCATCTGAGGTCACATTTCTAAAATCGCCATTTTGAATCCGGTTGACTTGAAAATTGAACAGCATTTGTATATTGAGTCACTAAATTGGAAAACCCACGATTTTGAGGTCAAAAGGTGAAAGGTCAACTCAAGGTCAAACTTCTAAAATCATCAATTTTCATATGAAAAAGTGTCACTTTACATTCTATGAACCTGAGCTTTGATCAAGATCGTCAATTTTAATCTTGATGAAATGGACAATTTGATGGATCAAGGGTAACCTTTTTTGGAGGGGGGGGGGGGTGGATTTTGCAAGTATCGTGCTCTGCATGACGTCTTCTCGTTTTCTTGTTCGTTTGTTTGTTTGTCCGGGCGTTACCTCAGCCATACTTTGAGCGAGGAAGCTGAAATTTCGGCACAATATTGAGCAAGTCCTTTGTCAAAAACAGTATTTTTGTTTTTTGATTAATCAATTAATTGAGGAGTTATTTAATTATTATCGATTCTTTCTCTCCTTTCTTTTCTGGGCATTATGTCAGGCACCTTTTGAGCTAGGAAGCTGATATTTGGGCACGACAATGACCAAGTGATTTGGCTGTAAAGGGTATTTTTAATTTATTAAATTATTCGATTAATGACAATTACTTTTTTATACTCTACTGTATAAAGAATATACTCTACTCTATATACTCTACTGCGAAGAAGTTACAGATTTGGATGAAACGGTGATGGTTCAGGTATTCTATTAGCCAATTGATTAATTATTTAAAATTTTAATGATTATTATTTATTTATTTTCATTATTAATCATTTATTTATTTACTTTCTTATCTGCCAATATCTCAGGCACCTTTTGAGCTATGAAGCTGATATTTGGACACGACAGTGACCATGTGATGTGGCTCTAAAGGATATTTTTGATTTATTGATTAATCAATTAATCGATTTGGTATGTATTGATTAATCAATTAATTATATATATATATTGTCAATAAATGACTTATTTAATTAATTTTCAAAAAGTTACAGCTTCGGATGAAACATTGATGGTTGAGGTTAGCTATTAGCCAATTGATTAAGAAATTATTTTATGATTATTAATTATTGATTTTAATTATGCAATTAATCAATCAATTATTGTACACCTCTCCCTCCCAATACCATCTCTATGTGCTGCACGGCGGTATCGCCGGGCGCTGAAGGCGCTCCGGCAATGCCGTGCTGGAGGATATTTATTTATTTGGCATGGGGGCAGTGTACTTTGAATGTATCTGTACTTGTTTGTTTTCTTTCTTGGTTGTCCGGGCGATATCTCAGCCATCCTTTGAGCTAGGAAGCTGAAATTTCAGCACAATAGTGAGCAAGTGTACTTTGAATGTATGGAAGCTAAATTGTTAAAACTTAAATTGTTCCTAGTTACCCCCAGAACTATTTTGTGCACCACAGACAGGTTAATGTGTGCCAGGCATTTCCTTCCTGTAGGTCAGGATGCATGCAGCAATAGCTGATGTGGCACATGCTTCCTGGTACCCCCTACAGTAATGTGATCTGATCTAGACCTCCTGTCTGCCAGCATTAGTTGATAGACATTAGAATTCACATGGTGTCCTTCGCAAAGAGTAGGCCAACTATTTCCAGCACCATGACCAAATTCCAAATTCCTGCCCGAACTACTGTGGGAGAGAAATGGCAAACTGCCCAGCATGAACCTTGCCAAGAAACTGCTTCAGCTGAACCAACGCTATATAATATTGATTGCTGAGCCACCTGATGTTTGTTCTGCATGAAAACTTTAATGGTATTTTACAATGTTGTTTCTTCCATGTCCAAAAAACTGCACACATCGCTTTCTTTAAAGTTCTTACCATCAAGAGGTTGGCCAAACGGGGTTTACTCTTCTAAAACGGGGTTTACTTACAAACGTTATTGCCGGGGGGAGGGAGTGGTATAAAACACATGGACACTGCTCGGACTTCCAGGAAAGAGGTCGGTATTTCAAAAAAGTGGATCTGCAGTGAATTAATGGGGGTAGAAAAGATCAAGGTTTTGGATGAGGGAAGATAGGAGATGGTGGTGAACAGCTATTTTAAAGACCTGGAGGGAGGAGTGGGATTGAAGAGAGTGAGGGAGTTTGTTCCAGAGGCAGGAGACAAGAGGAATGAATGAGTGAAGGTGAATAGAGAGTCTTGATTTTGGCAGTTTAACCATAAGAGGGTTGCAGGCAGATCCTGTGCGACCTATAGGAATATTTGGGGGACAGAGCACAGAGAGAGCTGGGGGAGCAAGGCCGGAGAGGAGTCTGTAGAAGACAGAAAGACCATCAACCTGCCTGCGGTGAGTGAGTGAAAGGCCCTCAGAGTTAGCTTCATCGCAGGAGATTCTAATGATTCTGAAAGCTGTGGTTTCTACAGCGTGAAGACGAGCTAGGTGTGAGGCAGGAGCACCAGCCCAGAGGGGGGAACAGTATTCCATTGAGCTGCGGATGAAAGCCTTGTATGTGGTGAGGAGCTCAGGTGTGCCAAGGAAGGACTTCGCACGATGGAGGATGCCCAGTCGGCAACTGGCTTTGGAGGCCAGATTTGAAATGTGGTTTTCCCAGGAAAGATCATGGCAGATAGTGAGACCCAAGAGCTTGAGTGACAGAACTTCTTGAAGAGGTTTGTTGAGAAAGTAGAAGGGAGGGTTGTCCAGTCGGTCTTTTCGGAGAGACATAGTAAAAGTGTGAGATTTGTCAGGATTGAAAGACATGTTCCACTTGTTTGACCAGTCTGTGATTTTGTCCAGGTCTGCAGAGAGTGAGGAGGCTGCAGACTGCCGATGTGAGGGATGAGGTATGGAGCGGCAGAGAGTGGAGTCATCAGCAAAGAGATAGAGAAGATTTTCCAGAGAGTCGGAGAGATCATTGATGAAGACCAGAAAAAGCACAGGGCCCAGACTCTATATACTCTATTGTGGGGGACTTGGAATGTTCTCTCAACCTTGTGCTTAAAAATGCAGAATGTGTTTTAATGTTCATCGAAAGATAAGTAGGTGAGCTTATTGTTAATCTCTGAATTGCGTTTTCAATCGACTATCAAGACAAATGATTGTGCAGATAACATCATTTGTATTCCTGGTGGTGCTCTGATAGGTGGTGTTGATGAGTGGAGAAGCCTGACTAGTTTTGTTGTTGCTGTTGTTGTTTTGCTCTTGTGATACAGTGCCTTCAGAAAGTATTTACACCCCTTGACGTTTTTCACATTTTGTTGTGTTACAGCCTGAATTTAAAATGGATTAAAATGAGATATTTTTTGTCACTGATCTCCAAATAATACCCTATAATGTCAAAGTGGAATTATTTTTTTCGAAATTCTTACAGAATAATTAAACATTAAATACAGAAATATCTAATTTCCACAAGTATTAAACTCCCTGAGTCAATTGCCTTTGGCAGTGATTACAGCTTTGAGTCTTCCTGGGTATGTCTGTTTCAGCTTTGCACATCTGTATTTAGGGAGTTTCTCCCATTCTTCCTTGCACATTTGCTCAAGCTATGTCAAGTTGTATGGAGAGCTTCGATGACAAACAATTTTCAAGTCCTTTCACAGATTCTCAATGGAATTGAAGTCTGGTCTTTTGCTGGACCACTCAAGGACTTTCATGTTCTTGTTCTGAAGCCATTCCAGTCTTGCTGTGGCTGTATGCTTGGTGTCATTGCCCTGCTGGAAAGCAAATCTTCGCCACAGTCTAAGATCTTTTGCCCTCTGAAGCAGGTTCTCCTCAAGGATTTGCCTGTTTTTGACTCCATTCATTGTTCCTCTATCCTCACAAGTCTCACTGTCTCTGCCACTGAAAAGCATCCCCATAGCATGATGCTGCCATCACCATACTTCACGATAGGGATGGTGGTAGATGGGTGATGAGCTCTGCTCGGTTTTTTCTGCCAGACATAGCGCTTTGCATTCAGGCCAAAGTGTTCAATTTTCGTTTCATCAGACCCAGAATCTTTTACCTCAGAGTTTTTCACGTATCTTTTTGCAAACTCCAATGTGCTGTCATGTGCCTTTTTCTCAGGAGTGGCTTTCGTCTCGTCACTCTCCCATAAAGCCCAGACAGCAACTGTCTGGATATCTCCATATTCTTTCCATTTCCTATTGCTGTTGCTCACTGCGCTCTTGGGAACTTTCAACACTCTCGAAGTTGTTTTATACCCTTCCCAGATATATGCCTCATCACAATTCTATCACAGAGTTCTACGGACAGTTCCTTGGACTTCATGGTAGAGTTTCTGCTCTGACATGCACTGTCAACTGTGTGAGCTTATATGGAAAGGTGCGTTTCTTTCTAAATCATGTCCAATCAATTGAATTCACCACAGGTGGACTCCAATCAAGTTGTGGTGACATCTCAAGAATGATCAAAGGAAATTGCATGAACCTGAGCTCAATTTGGAGTTTCATAGCAAAGGGGTTGAATACTTATTGACTCAAGACATGTCAGCTTTTCATTATTAATTATTCTGTTAAATTTTTTGAAAAACAATTTCACTTTGACATTATGGGGTATTATGTGTGGATCATTAACAAAAAAAAAAATCTCAATTCAACCCATTTTAAATTTAGGTTGTATCACAACAAAATGTAAAAACAAAGTCAAGGGGTGTGAAAACTTTCTGAAGGCACTGTCCTGTATGTTCCATGGCTTATCTTGGAAAATTTATTTCAAAATTGTTATACCTGTTTGATTTTGTTTCCAATAGGTCAACAGACAAGGCTCAGTATTTAGTCACAAGTCCTAGCAAGTGGAGGCAAATTCTGAGTCACAATAGGTTATATTTTCTGCCCTGTCTGTCTGTCTGTTTATTTGTTTGTCCGTTTGTAACAAAATATCTCAAAAAGTTGTGGGCGGATTTGGACGAAATTTGGCAGAGATGTAGCGTATGTGGACCAACTTCTGTCCTGGAAGTCCTTGGTCTCCTTGTGTTTTATACCTCTCCCCCCCCCCCCCCCCCCTTCCCACGCCTCCTCCCCCCAAGCCCTCTCCCTCCCACACTTCTCCCTGCTCTCAAATGTTGTGTTTGTGTGCTTCCCCTTCTCTCCCCATCTTGTCTTCCGCTCCCTCTTTTATATATTTTGTTTGTCTGGTTGATTTGTTTGTGAAATAAATGTTAGCTCTTTCACGAGCCTCGATTCAGTATCCCAAAAAAAAAAAAAGATTCGATTTTGGTGAAGATCCGGATTCGGATCCGGCTCCTAGAATTTTAAAAGTGATTCTTCACCATTGGGAGATAGGGCCAAACACGATGCATAGCAGGATATCTCAAAAAGTTGTGGATGGATTTGGACGAAACTTGGTCGACCGTTTGGGTGTCTGACAAGGACGATTTGATTCGATTTTGGTGGTGATCTGAATATGAATTCGGATATGAGAATTATTTAATTTTTAAAGTGATTCTTCACCATTGAGAGATAGGGCCAAAAACAATCATATAGCACGATATCTCAAAACGTTATTGACAGATTTGGACAAAACTTGGTGGACCGGTTGTATGTGTGACAAGAGAGAATCGATTCCATTTTGGTGAAGATCTGAATCCGGATCCATGTAGTATAATTTTTAAAGTGAATCTTCACCATTGGGTGAAATGGACAACCAGGTGGGCAATTCCACGGTTACTCACATTACAATACATTACATTAATGCATCTATATGTATATGTAATGTGAGTAACCGTGGAATTGCCCAGGTGGAGGGAGGTATGCTCTCTACTGAGTGCCGTTCTTGTTTGATTCTGCATCCTTATTACTAGCACTGAGTGCCGTTCATGGAGATACACTAGTGCAGACACGAGTTCAGACTTAGGTTGTCCATTATTGGTAAGGCTGAGTATTGCCACTCATCATCACTTCACTTAAGTAAAATAGAAGTCAATAAATGAACCACATTTGTTGATCAAAGAAACAGTCACAGGGTTGAGGCAGACTACTCTCTTGATGGACTGTATTGCAAAAATGGGAAGGTGGGAAATGAGCAGATAGGGGACGGTTATTGAGTCTGGCCCAGGCCCATAGCTCTTTCTTGATATTCTGAATACGCGGAGCTCACACTCTGCTACAGAACTCTGACTCTTGTTTCTCATTCCTGTTTGTTACCTGGGCGTTCCATGCTGAACTCAACCTGGTTGGCTGATCCTCTTTTAATCAGTTGCTGACTCAATCTGTTTAACTGATGCCCTTTTAATCAGTTGCTGTTCACTCGACTTGATTACTTAATGCTCTTTTTACAAGATGCCGTGCTTGTCCTGGCTAAGTTGATGTTCTTTGAATGGGGCGCTCGATTGCACTTGTTGTCTCGGGCTTCCCGGAGCACTCACAGGCTCGAGCTAAGCATGCTCCTTCCGACATATCTGACACTGACTCCCAAATACCTTGTGCTCATTATTCCGGTCTTGCCAGCACATCCCCGAAGTTATCTCAGGAACTCTGTGGGCTTTTACCGCCCCATCTTCACCCACCCCATTAATCTGAGCTGGCTTTTCACCGTTGTCATTTGCACAGAGTGGCACTTCACCTACCTCTACCACTTCACCCTTTACCCAGCGCTGCCCAGGGGCACTTTCACCTATGGCACTGTGACAACATATGCACAGCTTTTAGCTTCACCCCCATTCGCTCATTCTTTCTTTACTTTACTGTGCTGCTTCTCTCACCATCCCTTCGGCTCGGCTTCGATTGTACTCACTCCCAACAAGGTCAATGGCGCTATCCTCCCCACTTGGCTATGATGCCACAAGCGGATTATTAGTGCAAAGGAAGTGGCGTTATCATTTGCACGCCTTTCATAAATGGCCATGAATGTATGGCTAACCCGATGGATTTTATTTTGCTTCCTTTAGATATCTAGATGCCAAAAAGTGTCGTAAAAGAGCCTTGTAAACTTATTCTACCTTTATGAAATGAGGAGGGTGATTAGACGTGTGTTTGTGTGTGTGTGCACGATATCCGTGTGTGTGTGTCTCTCTGTCTGTCTGTCCGGGCCATAACTTTTTGTCCCCCGTCGCACCGCGGAGCGAAAGGGGGACTATGGTTTTCCCGTGCGTGCGTGTGTGCCTGCATACGTGTGTATGTGCGTGCGTGCATAAATGAAGGACCGAATTCTAATTTGGTGTGTGGGTGCAACCCACGTCAAAATCCAATATGGCCGCCGCCATGTATGTCTGAACCTTGTGAGCGGAATATCTTGAAAAATAAGCGAAGTACCAACTTCTAATCTGGTGTGTGGGTGTATCTACACACAAGGAAGAACGCTATTGAAAATTGGGTCGCCACGTCAAAATCCAAGATGGCCGCCACCATATATATTGTTGTAGGTGACGGGTCGCGCCTCCCGGCACGGCCGTCCCACGGGTGCAACGCCGGCTGGTTCGACACAGATCTCGGGTTACGCGCCTCTATCGCGATACCAAATTACACCTGTGCCTTGCCAGTTGGGGAGACACCCATCGCTACAGGTTGGGTTTGTCAGAGACCGAGCGAAGTCTGCCGCAACCTGTAGCCAGTTTGGTTTTAATTACAAATCGAGCGGATTGCTCTTCAATGCGACACAGATGAATGCAGTGCGGCAACTTCCATACGAATCAACCAGATTTAATGGGGGAACATTAGGGTACACAAAACAAGCAAGGCGTTCATGATAACATTATAATTCAACTATGAGTAATAACCCGCTCTTATCTAGGGAGCTACAATTAAGGGTTTCGCGGGGTGACCCTAACGAGATAAACCTTAGGCCTGGACAACATTCATACAAGACAGGGGGTACTTGGTGGTGTTGATGGACGAGAGGTGAAGATGTGAAAAGGGCGAATGCAGCTCGTAACAAGCCGATGTCGCCGGATTTGAAGGCCCCGCTTGGGCCTGCAGTCTGCCAAATGGCGGCCCGCCCTCTTATCGGCCACGCATCAAGCGTCGCGAAACGGCGGCCACGCGATCAGCACGATTGTCGAACTCCCTTCTTCCGAGAGAGAGAGAGAACTCCGTTATTCTCACTCGCCTTGGTGGTTCTCGTCCGCCGCGAAGGCCTGTCCACACGCCATCCGCGCATGCATCTTTTTCCACCTCTTCCCTCGCACTTGCTCAGCGACCCCTCGAAGCGCCGCTTCCGGTTTTTGACGGCGCTTGTCGTTTTTGCCCGCTCAATCGCGCTTTCTCACGTCAATCCATTGCCTCGATCATGGCATTGCAACCGAGGCCGGTCTTAATGGAACTTGCACCTTGTTTGATTGTCAAGATGTAATTAAAAGGGAACCGTCTCTTGTACACCACCAATGCACCACACAAAACAGCCTGCTACACCTTCCGACACAAAACTACCATCCCAGTACAGACGATCTATGGTAAACATACATCTAAGAGGGGACCTGAACTAATTCTATATTTAATAAACCACTAAGGGCCATTTCCGCAACACTACCCCCACCTTTCTCCCGAGGCTCTCCCGAGCCTCCACTAGGGGCAGCCCGCGGGAATGGCCCTGTCTAACGTACAGCACAAATCTCCCATTTACTCTAACCCACAACATTGCAAGCACTTAACTCCAAGAAGCAAAGTATCAGTAAGATTGGCATGTCCCTATCCTAGTGTGTCGGATCACTAATCTAACAAACACATCCACACTCTATGCACAATACTTAACATTCTAATTATGCATTTGCGCAGGAGGGCATTCAATGTTACTTTCGACACCAATATTCACATCGGAGCAAGACATTCAGAGTTTCAAAGCTTCTTGACGTGTTCGCTCCTTCACGCCTCCTCCCGGCAGTGTTGTGTCTTCACCCCAGAGGGGTTTCCTTACTTCGTGGCCTTATTGGCCTCTCACCAGGTGAGTTCAGTCGGCCCAGTGGCCTAATCTCACAAAGAGTCCTTCGGCCCACTGAGCCCACAAGACGGCATGAATCTTCGGCTGCAACAGCCCGCAAAAGCACTTTGGCCTCCATGGCCCACAAAAATGCTTCGGCCCACATGGCACACAACCGAGCAGCAGCAGGCAACAAGCCCTGCCTTGGACAGCAGGTGGCACAGTTCTACCGATGGTAAGCAAATGCAGTCTGGAGGCATTCTTGAGGGTGCAAGTGGGGGTGATGACCTCAGCCCAGGCAAAATGAAGAGTACCCTTAACCTTCCTTGCCTGACTTATCTTGGTACGACTTGTTTTAGTATGGTCTTCTTAAAAAGTCCTTTCACTTTTTAGCTGACAGGATGGTGTGCTTCTTAATCAATTGTTATCTGTGTGCTCATGACACACTGGTGGCTTCTCTGGCACTTGGAGAGGGCGACCGAACCTGGCCCTTGTTCACAACTTTCCCATCAACACGACTCGTACCAGGTGTCACACATGAATGGTGCGGAGGAGAGTTCATCGAACCTAACCTTTTACTTGAAGCTCTAACCAATGGCACAAACCCTGCCATTGCCACAATGATCCTAATGACCCATTTTTCCCAACCTGGCACACTGTTCCATTCTTTTAAACCTGGGCAAGGCCCTTATTTGTCTCTTTTTCTTCACTTGGTGGTGCCAGGCATAACTCATTGGCTGGGGAGTGTGACTACAACTAGGCCTCTTTGCCTGCTTCCAATAGGTGGTGGGGGACACCCAGCGACCTCGGGGTTCACCTGAGCGCGCCTCTGGCGCTCCTAAATAAGGGGTGGCTCTCTAGCCCCCACACTGTGCTCTCCAAGCACTCTAACCGGGTGGCTCTCTAGCCCCCACACTGTGCTCTCTTAGCACTCTAAACCCTACTGTCTGGTGTCCCCTCCCGACTCACCAACTTCCAATACCATGTCACACTCCCAGCCAGTACCACCATACCTTGGCTGCACCTACCCCTAGCAGTCCGCCTGCACAATGGAACAGCAGCCAGAATCCACGTCAAATCCACTAAGTCCCCCTAACCTACACTCACTTGGTTAGGAGACTCCTACCAACAGGGTACATTGTTCGCACTCACTCTCCTCATTCACACAATCACGCCATTCATCCCAAACACCTTCGTCATTCATTCCACAGTGCCACACACCCAGTCCACAACACCATCCAACACCTTCCACTTTTTGCAGGGGTGTTTAACGCCCTGTCTGTCATGTCCCCACTATTTCTCTCATTTTTTTTTTTTTTTTTTTTTTAAATAGTCACGCACATCCACTTGTGCCACTCTTGTCTCTTCTGTCAGTCTCTCAATTTGCAATCTCTCTCGATATTATTTTCAGTCAAGAATTCCCTTTTTTTTTTTCTTTCCAATCTGGCCTGCTTCTGTGGCTCATTGGAAAGGGAGTGAGGGAAGGAATCCCTCATTACCCCTTACATGGCCCCGCCGCCTTTCCGCCACGGCTCATAAGGGTCACGTCTCAATTGGGGTCGTGGTCCACCCCCTCCTTTTCTCCAGGGTTCGCGGAAGTCAGGTAGACCCCACTTGGGGGAGCGGCCTCCCCCTCTTCTCTTTAATTCCCTGAAGACAGGTAAATCCCATTTAGCTAGCCGAACCCCTCGTGTCCTCAGAGAGGTCCGATGACCAAGGGACACCTGGCGGTGTCGTTGCTGGGCCCCTCTTGTTCGAAAATGGGTCCAGGGAGTATGTGACGCATGCCAACGCCGCCTGCTACGCATCTGCGCTCTACCTCGAAGTTCCTGTGAAGCTGAGGGAGAAATTACAATCCCCTTTCTAAAGCCTGCTCCTGGTGGAATTTCTATTTCCCCTTGCACCTCGAACCTATTTCCTACGTCACCACTCATTCCATGCTCCGCACTCACACACGTTTCGGCCTTGACAGCACACCCCGGTGCTGTAAACTGGACTATGGGCTCACAGCATTCATCCACAGGCATTCCATCCACACATTCAGGTGTCACGCATACGTGCACCCCATCGGACAGAGTCTCTTGATTAACATCAAATCCAATTGCGAACTTAAGCTCATCATCCGCACCATGTATGCAGATGCCCACGTACCTGCTTCGTTCCAAAGTCACATCGGTCCGGTCGCTCATCATTGGTTCGCCACACTCCTCTGGGGCTGTCAGCTTCACTTGCTGGACCTGCTCAAAATGTGTTTCATGAGTCAACAACCCCGTATACTCCCTCCATGTCTCCATCACCAGGGTTTGCTCCAATTGTTGTTTCATTCGACGAGTGATGCCAATCAAGTCCTGCACCACTAACATTCCTCCCTGTGATGACGTCACACATCCCACATTATTGTGCTGCCCTACTTCCTGGCTCCATTTTCTTTCCCAGTTGAGTCGTTCTTCCTCTCTGAGCCTTTTTAGTTGTTCGTTACCTTTCCGGAGTCTTTCCATCTCTGCGGACTCCACCCTTGCTTTCTCCTTTAATTGGTCAATTTCCGATTCATATTCCTCTTGTTTCTTATGCCACCGTCCCTCTTGTGCTTCATTCTCCAACCTCGTCGTTTCTCTCAATTGATTGATTTCCTTTTCCTGCTTCATTCGTTGTTCTTTCATTACCCTTTCATCCATGTCATTCTTTAACCTGGCTTTGGCTTCCATCTGTTCAATCTGCACAGTGTGGTTCCTTAACGTTTCCTTCTCCGTCCTCTCTCTTTCCTCACTTAACATCCTCAGCTTGTTTTGTAATTCCCTTTCTTTGTTTTGGTGTTTCTGTAACTCCATCTCATTTTTTAGTCTTGCTTTACCTTCTATCTGCTCAATCTGCCCAGTGTGTTTCCTTAACATTTCACTCTCCATCCTCTCTTTTTCCTCACTTATCTCCTCTACTCTTTCGCATGCTTCCTCTCTCCTTTTGTCCATCCTCTTCCCGTATTCCTTGCTACTTTCCATTTGACGTGCCAGTTCATTTCCTCTGTACTCTGATTCCCGAAACTGGCTTGATTTCTCAGACAATTCTCCCTTCAGTTGTTCCAATTCCAAATCGTGTTCCTCTCTTTCCTTTTTCAAGTTCTCCCGATCCCGGGCGTTTCTGCTTTGTTCTTTCTCTATTCTCTTGTTCAGTTTGCTCTTCTCTTGTTCCATGTATTCCTCCCCTCTTTTTATCTTCTGTTCTAGGCTTTCTCTTGTCTGATCACCGGATCTTACCTTTTCCTTCAGTTGTTCCAACTCATGGGTACTCCCCTCTACTTTCCTCTTTTCTCCCTGTAGTACCTGGACTTTTTCCACCAATTGATTCCCTATGCCTTCCAATTCGAGAATCCGTGCTCGTTCCCATCTGGAATCTGTGTTGTCTCGCAATGCGCCGGCCAAGGCCATTTCCGTCCAGTGAATTCGTTCCTGTGCATCGACCAATTGTTGTGACTCCCTTTGCTCCTCATTTTCCTGAACCTCACTTGCCTGCTGTAGTGCCTCATGCAATTTCGTGTGTAACTCCCCAATATAATCCTCCTTACACTCCACCTGCTCCCAGGCATCGTCCAATCGTGCATGAAGCTCGTTAATGTACGCATTGTCGTCCTGCTTATTTTGCCATGACGCATGCTGTGACCACGTGGTTTGGATCGGTGGGTGGGAGCGTTTTCTTCGTGATGTGCGGCTCGTTGCACTCTTAATACCGATTCTCTCCCACCTCGTGTCACGCTGCTGAGCCGCGCAGCCATTTTGCGACTCCATCTTCCTTTATAAATTACGAAGTTTGACACCCAATCCACTCAAAATAAAAATGAAACCAAATTTGGAATTTGCGAGCGACGTGTTTTTTTTTTTTTTTTTTCTTTACGCGCCTCTCACAATCGATGTTCGGGGTGCGAAATGCACCCCAGGTCCAAATCCTGACTCCTGACACCAGTGTTGTAGGTGACGGGTCGCGCCTCCCGGCACGGCCGTCCCACGGGTGCAACGCCGGCTGGTTCGACACAGATCTCGGGTTACGCGCCTCTATCGCGATACCAAATTACACCTGTGCCTTGCCAGTTGGGGAGACACCCATCGCTACAGGTTGGGTTTGTCAGAGACCGAGCGAAGTCTGCCGCAACCTGTAGCCAGTTTGGTTTTAATTACAAATCGAGCGGATTGCTCTTCAATGCGACACAGATGAATGCAGTGCGGCAACTTCCATACGAATCAACCAGATTTAATGGGGGAACATTAGGGTACACAAAACAAGCAAGGCGTTCATGATAACATTATAATTCAACTATGAGTAATAACCCGCTCTTATCTAGGGAGCTACAATTAAGGGTTTCGCGGGGTGACCCTAACGAGATAAACCTTAGGCCTGGACAACATTCATACAAGACAGGGGGTACTTGGTGGTGTTGATGGACGAGAGGTGAAGATGTGAAAAGGGCGAATGCAGCTCGTAACAAGCCGATGTCGCCGGATTTGAAGGCCCCGCTTGGGCCTGCAGTCTGCCAAATGGCGGCCCGCCCTCTTATCGGCCACGCATCAAGCGTCGCGAAACGGCGGCCACGCGATCAGCACGATTGTCGAACTCCCTTCTTCCGAGAGAGAGAGAGAACTCCGTTATTCTCACTCGCCTTGGTGGTTCTCGTCCGCCGCGAAGGCCTGTCCACACGCCATCCGCGCATGCATCTTTTTCCACCTCTTCCCTCGCACTTGCTCAGCGACCCCTCGAAGCGCCGCTTCCGGTTTTTGACGGCGCTTGTCGTTTTTGCCCGCTCAATCGCGCTTTCTCACGTCAATCCATTGCCTCGATCATGGCATTGCAACCGAGGCCGGTCTTAATGGAACTTGCACCTTGTTTGATTGTCAAGATGTAATTAAAAGGGAACCGTCTCTTGTACACCACCAATGCACCACACAAAACAGCCTGCTACACCTTCCGACACAAAACTACCATCCCAGTACAGACGATCTATGGTAAACATACATCTAAGAGGGGACCTGAACTAATTCTATATTTAATAAACCACTAAGGGCCATTTCCGCAACAATATGTCTAAACCTTGTGAGCGAAACATCTTGAAAAATAAACGAACTACTAACTTCTAATCTGGTGTGTGGGTGTATCTACGCATAAGGGACAACGCTATTGAAAATTGGGTCGCCACGTCAAAATCCAAGATGGCCGCCGCCATGTATATCTGAACCTTGTGAGCGGAATATCTTGAAAAATAAGCGAAGTACCAACTTCTAATCTGGTGTGTGGGTGTATCTAGGCACAAGGAAGAACGCTATTGAAAATTGGGTCGCCACGTCAAAATCCAAGATGGCCGCCGCCATGTATGTCTGAACCTTGTGAGCGGAATATCTTGAAAAATAAGCGAAGTACCAACTTCTAATCTGGTGTGTGGGTGTATCTAGGCATAAGGAAGAAGTCTATTGAAAATTGGGTTGCCACGTCAAAATCCAAGATGGCCGCCACCATATATATGTCTGAACCTTGTGAGCGGAATATCTTGAAAAATAAGCGAAGTACCAACTTCTAATCTGGTGTGTGGGTGTATCTAGGCATAAGGAAGAACGCTATTGAAAATTGGGTCGCCACGTTAAAATCCAAGATGGCCGCCACCATATATATGTCTGAACCTTGTGAGCGAAATATCTTGAAAAATAAACGAACTACTTACTTCTAATCTGGTGTGTGGGTGTATCTAGGCATAAGGAAGAAGTCTATTTAAAATTGGGTCGCCACTTCAAAATCCAAGATGGCCGCCTTTCGTCTTCCACTTTGTCAACTCACATCACTTCACCGAAGGGGGACCTAGGCGTAACGCTTGTTTTAAAAAAAAAATCATTTTAGCTATTGTCATCAAATTTTCACCAAAGCTTTGTCATGAAAATACGGAGAAGGCCAATTAATAATTTGATCTAAAGGTAAAAGGACAGCGTCACATAAAATCATCAATTTTAATCCAATTGACATGAAATTTACATTTACCATTTGAGTTTTGTCATCAAATTTTCAACAAAGCTTTATTATGAAAATACGGAGAACGCAAATTAAGAATTTGGTGAAAATGTCAATAGGTCAAAGGTCAGAATCACATAAAAGCTTCAATTTTCAATAAATTGACCTGAAATTTTAAGAATTTGCATACTGCGTCACTGAGTTGGTTCACCAATCAAAAACTAGAGGCCCATTTTTTTTAGATCAAAAGCTCAAAGGTCAAGGTTGCATAAAATCATCAATTTTGATCCGATTCACCTGACATTTTAAGAATTTGCATATTGGGTCACTGAATTGGTTCACCAATCAAAAGCTAGAAGCTGATTGGTTTATTATATCAAAAGGTCAAAGGTCAGGGTTGCATAAAATTGCCAATTTTCACCCGATTGACCTCAAATTTAAAGAATTTGCATGTTTGGTCACTTAATTGGTTCATCAATCAAAAGCTACAAGACGATTGTTTTTTTTTTAGATCATAAAGTAAAATGTTAAGGTTGCATAAAATTGCCAATTTTCATTTGATTGACTTAACATCTTACTATAATGCATCAAATGTCCGTCTGTCTGTTCGGAGGTACCGGAAAAACTGCTGAACCGATCGCAAATATATTTTGGGTGGGTAATCCTGGGAACCCTGGGAGTAAAATAGGCTATTTAGTTTCCCCAATTTCAGCTTTGGTCTCCAGCATTCTCAGGTTTGGACTCCCGCATAACATTCGCGTTCACATAACGTTCATTGTGACGATGTTCTCATTGTGACGAAGTTGTGACGATGTATGTGTTCACGGTAGTGTTTGACGTGACAGTGTGAACGTAATTTCGTAATGTTTTTCATTTCGTAATCCTTTAATGAACGTTTAATGTTTAATGAACGTTTAATGTTTAATGAACGTTTAATGCCCTTCGATGTCCGGGGCCGCACGTGCGCTACACTGAACGGGCCAGCATGTACCTTGCCCTTCGCCGTCAGGCTCGGGTAAACCACTGAGCCCCATCTGTGATGCGGACTGGGGCTTGAGACTGTCCCACGAACGAGGAATTCCCAGTAAGCGCGAGTCATCAGCTCGCGTTGATGAAGTCCCTGCCCTTTGTACACACCGCCCGTCGCTACTACCAATCGGACGGTTTGATGAGATCCTCGGAACAGCCCCTGCACGAGCCGTTCTCGGCTCGTGCCGGTGCATCGAAAAGATGAGCGAACTTGACTGTCTAGACTCTAGAGGAAGTAAAAGTCGTAACAAGTTTTCCGTCGGTGAACCTGCGGAAGGATCATTATCGGGACAACATGAGAGCGAGCGAGACGTACGTGGGACGTGATCGTCCATGTACTGTTTAGCCATGTACTGTTTAGCCATGTACTGTTTAGATTTTGATGATTTGCGTGTGATATGATTTGACGGATGTTTATATGAATCGTTTAAAATAAAAAAAGCCTTCAATTTCTGATATTTTACCTTTTCATTTTGGCTTCCCAATTGAAGCCCCGCCCGTAGGGTGGGTACTGTTGCTAGTTTAAAGAATTTGCATATGGATTGGTTCAATTAATAATTGGTTCACGAATCACAGCTTCGAAGCCGATTGTTTTTTGTTTTGTTTTTAGATCAAAAGGTCAAAGGTCAAGGCTGCATAACATCGTCAATTTTCCTGTTGTGTTTGTTATGTTTACTTTAGCATCCGGAAGAATAAGAATAAGAGGACGTGTGAATACAAAGCGGACGTGGACGTGCTTTGCATTCTCAGATGCTTTCTAGTGTCTTTTAGAATCCAAAATGCATATGCAACGTCGAAGACTAGTGAGTCTCAAAAGCAGAGGAAGAACAAGTGATCTGATCGCGAACAAAGGGGAGGAATTAATGTATTAGTTGAAGACCAATGTGCATGGTATCCCGTGCAGAGTTTGACATGAAGACATGACATTTTAGACAAGACGGCAATTCGAACGGCTCTAATAAAGTGGAACTGCATAGATCTGGAGATTTAATTAGTGGAAATAATGAGGTCAAATTAGCGGAGATTGATGTAAAAGTTTGTTGGGCGAATGAGTGGCCTTTGACTGAAATCCAGCAGCTCTGCAAAGGAAAAGGATGGGGTGATTGTCGGGAAATAAGTAAATAAAGCAGTGAAGCAATGCCGGCCAAAGAGCCGTACATTGTACAGTCCAAGAGAGATCAAATTTATTCTCAATGAGCCCTTTGATTTGGCTACTGGTGTCCAATACTAACAAATATGGGGCCTATTTAAAATGTTCTTGGAATGAGATACTGTGGAATCTCGTTGGAATGTTCTTGGAATTTACATGCCGTTTAGTTTTACGGTGTAGCCCATGCGGCAATGCCCCCTGGAACAGCGTTTGTCTGTCAGTCCAGCCCTTCCGCCGGCATTTTGTGGGTATATTCCCTTTAACATTTGTTTTCTCTGCAACTGTTGGTCCGATTGACACAAAATTTTCACCATAGGAGCTCCTCCTGTATAATTTTTAAATCATAATTATGCTGTTATAGGTGCAATCTTGGAAAAACTGAAAAACTGCACTTCTATATCTCCGAAACCACTCCATGGAAAAAAAATGAAAGATGGCTCATTCTAAAGTACTCCACATGGAGCATAACATATGTTTAGGACGATGTCATAGTTGCCTTCATTATGAAATCATAAATGGACAAGTAAGACACTTGGTCGGATCATTATGAAATATCTTGAGCATAATCTCTGGACAAATTGGTTGAGAAAAATAATGATGCGTCATTGGTCACTTGATTTGGCAGCCATATTTTTATGGTGCAGCCCGTAGAGCAATGCCATCTGGAACAGCATTTGTCTGTCCGTCCAGTGTTTGTTTGGATGTCCCTCACAAACGTCCACCAATCAGAGTTGATGATCTGGTCACATGACAGAGGGACAGCAGACCCTCCACTCATGAAAAACTGCACCTCCATCACCACAATCAGATCCAAGCCTGGCTATGCCATTGTTAGACTATAAGGTCTTGTTTTTATTTCTTTATTTCTCAGCATCATAGCTCGATATAATTGTTCACATAATGAGTGTGTGAGTGTGAGTGTGTGTGTGTGTGTGTGTGTGTGTGTGTGTGTGTGTGTGTGTGTGTGTGTGTACGTGTACGCTAATGCCATATATACTGTATATATACACACACACATATATATATATACAGTGGAACCTTGACTTACGAGTTTAATTCGTTCTGTGACCGAGCTCGTAACTCAAATTGCTCGTTTCTCAAATCAAATTTCCCCATTAAAATGCATTGAAATGCTATTAATCCGTTCCAGCCCGCTAAAAACCACACCAATTTTTTTTTAAATATACAGTATATATAAAAATATCTCGCGCTTTATATTTCACCTGTATGCAGCAGACAAGTTGGCAGGATGGCCTGGACTGGAGGTACGCACACTTGACTCTAAAGCCTAAACTGTCCAGCCTGGGTTTGAATCCCGACCCAGCTATAACCTGTCATGGGTGAATCACAGGCAGGGTGATTCATCAATGTGTGTACCGCTAAACTGGGCGCCCCGTTTGCGTCCCATTAGTTGTTGGATGTTAAGGATCTCACCGTGTTTTCCACAAAGAGAAGGCGAGCTATCGCCGGCACTCTGAACAAGTTGTGGCCTGGCATGCTCTTCTCCTCTGCCGTTATATACGTCCTCCTCGGCATCTTTTTCCAGAAGAGCCCTGTCTCATCACAGTTGAAGATTTGCTGGGGGATGTATCGTTCGGCTTCTATCAGTTCGGCAAAAGTTATAATAAAATCTTCAGCTGCCTTCACATCCGCCTCACCAAGTCGACAACACGCACACCTCGCTCATGTTTTTCGACGATTGCGTGTTTTATATCCAAGCACATCATCCTCTTCTTCTTCTCAGTTATAATAAAATCTTCAGCTGCCTTCACATCCGCCTCACCAAGTCGACAACACGCACACCTCGCTCATGTTTTCCGACGATTGCGTGTTTTATATCCAAGCACATCATCCTCTTCTTCTTCTCAGTACCGTGTTTTCCACAAAGAGAAGGCGAGCTATCGCCGGCACTCTGAACAAGTTGACGGCAGAGATACTGTACTTGCACGGCAAGATAACCACGTGACCAGAACCCACCTGGTGGCGTAAACTCAAAATAACCAACATGCGAAAACAAAAATGCAGCGCTATACGACAGAGATACTGTACTTGCACGGCAAGATAACCACGTGACCAGAACCCACCTGGTGGCGTAAACTCAAAATAACCAACATGCGAAAAACAAAAATGCAGCGCTATACGACAGAGATACTGTACTTGCACGGCAAGATAACCACGTGACCGGGTGGCGAAAGCTCGTAACTCAGATCTCGGCTCGCATCTCAAAGCAATAAACCGCCCGAGCGACGGCTCGTATCTCGAAAAACTCGTAAGTTGGGGCACTCGTAACTCAAGGTTCCACTGTATATTGTTACGTGTGTGGGGTCGGTAATGGAATACCTTAGTCCAGATAGGATTGTATAGGGTAGTGTGCTCTGAATGTTGCGAAGAAGAAACCTTCCTCTAATTAAGTCAAGGTAGTGTTCTGGGCCCTGTGCTTTTTCTGGTCTTCATCAATGATCTCTCCGACTCTGGAAAATCCTCTCTATCTCTTTACTGATGACTCCACTCTCTGCCGCTCCATTCCTCATCCCTCAGATCGACAGTCTGCAGCCTCCTCACTCTCTGCAGACCTGGACAAAATCACAGACTGGTAAAACAAGTGGAACATGTCTTTCAATCCTGACAAATCTCACACTCTTACGATGTCTCTCCGAAAAGACCAACTGGAAAACCCTCCCATCTACTTTCTCAACAATCCTCTCCAAGAAGTTCTGTCGCTCAAGCTTTTTGGTCTCACCATCTGCCATGATCTTTCTTGGGAAAACCACATTTCCAAGCTGGCCTCCAAAGCCAGTCGCCGACTGGGCATCCTCCGTCGTGCGAAGTCCTTCCTTGGCACACCTGAGCTCCTCACCACATACAAGGCTTTCATCCGCAGCTCAATGGAATACTGTCCCCCTCTCTGGGCTGGTACTCCTGCCTCACACCTAGCTCAACTTCATGCTGTTCAAACCAAAGCTTTCAGAATCATTGGAATCTCCTGCGATTAAGCTAACTCCGAGGGCCTTTCACTCACTCACTCACTCACGGCAGGCAGGTTGGTGGTCTTTCTGTCTTCTACCGATTCCTCTCCGGCCTTGCTCCCCCCGCTCTCTCTGTGCTCTGTCCCCCAAATATTCTTACAGGTCGCACAAGATCTGCCAGCAACCCTCTTGTAGTTAAACTGCCAAAATCTAGGCTCTCTGCTCACCTTCACTCTTTCATTCCCCTTTTCTCCTGCCTCTGGAACAAACTCCCTCACTCTCTTCAATCCCACTCCTCCCTCCAGGTCTTTAAAACAGCTGTTCACCACCATCTCTTATCTTCTCCCATCCAAAACCTTGATCTTTTCTACCCACATTAATTCACCCCAGATCCACTTTTTTTAAATTCCAACTTCTTTCCTGGAAGTCCTTGCAGTGTCCATATGTTTTATACCTCTCCCACCTCCCCCCAAGCCTTCTCCCTCCCACAGTTCTCTCGATGTCCCTGCTCTCAAGTGTTGTGTTTGTGTCCTTCCCCCTCTCGCCCCATCTTGTCTACCGCTCCCCTTATTTTGTGTTTTATGTGTCGGTTTGATTTTTTTGTGTGATTAATCTTAGCTCTTTCACGAGCCTCAATGTTGTATACAAAAAAAAAAGAAAAAGGTCATGCCCGGATGTCCGTGTAAGCGTCATATGTCTCCATGCTAGGGGTGAAAGAAGAAGAAGAACCACCTTTAGAGGCCATTTTTCCCTGCAAAGCAGGGGTTAGCCTTTTTCGGGCACCATGGTCCCCTTTTTGAAGCAATGTTTTACGGCCGGATGCCCTTCCTGCCACCAACCCTGTTAGTCGACTCTTGCGACACACAGGGAATTACCAGTGAACTGGTACTCAATTTGCCGACCTCGGAAGGATGACAGGCTGAGTCAACCCCCCTGGCGTTAATTCAGCGATCGACCAGGATCCGAGGATCCCAAGCCGGCACCATAACCACTAAGCCAACACCAGGCTCTCCATGCTCGGGGTGGAGCTATGTTAATTAGTTAGGGTATAAGGGTAAATTTCCTGTGTGTAGTCGCCTCGGTATTTTTCCCTTCGTTCTTATGACACTTGGCGAACCCCTGCCCTAGCAGGGAAAATGGCCTGAAAATGCCTGTTGTGTGTTGTTGTTCTTATCACACTTACCCAACCACCCATCTTATAACACTTACCCCGTTCTGTGAGCTTGTGTGGCCTACCACTTCGTGGCTGAGCTGTTGTTGCTCATAGACGTTTCTACTTCACAATAACAGCACTTACAGTTGATCGTGGCAGCTCGAGCAGGGCAGAAATTTGACGAACTGACTTGTTGGAAAGGTGGCATCCTATGACGGTGCCACGTTGAAAGTCACTGAGCTCTTCAGTATGGCCCTTTCTGCTGCCAATGTTTGTCTATGGAGATTGCATGGCTGTGTGCTTGATTATATATACCTGTCAGCAATGGGTGTAGCTGAAACAGCCGAACCCACTAATTAGAAGGGGTGTCCGCATACTTTTGGCCATGTGGTGTATATATAAACTCCTCCCATGCTTTGCGGGATATCCCACCATTCACACTGTGAACATTGCTTCGCAGAATTTTCCACCAGCTGAGTAACACGTCATCCCTCGTGAGTTACTGTACAGAATGACAGCACTCTACCACATCTTTTAGTGCAATTAGATGTCCGTCCTTTCCCTATCAAAACAATGCCCTGACATTTGTGGATTTTCCTTGATATTCTTGGGATTTTCCTCAACATTCACACATTTTCCTCAAAGCTTGTGGGATTTTCTGTGAATCTGGAACCGCAGGGAAACTATACTTTTTTCACATTGAAACAATGCCCCCACAATCACGGTTCCGACATTCAGGGCATTTTCCAGGAACATATCCACCGCAAATTTCGTGGATAGTGAGATAGTGAGACCCAAAAGATTGAGTTACAGAACTTCTTTGACAGGATTGCTGAGAAAGTAGATGGGAGGTTTTTCCAGATGCTCTTTTCGGAGAGACATAGTTGAGAGTGTGAGTTTTGTCCGGATTGGAAGACATGTTGCACGTGTTTTACCAGCTTGTCATTTTATCCAGGTCTGCAAAGAGTGTAGAGGCACATGCCTGCCAATCTGAGGGATGAGAGATGTAGCGGCAGAGGATTTTCCAGAGAGTCAGAGGGATCATTGGTGAAAATTAGGACAAGCACAGGGCCCAGAACACTGCCTTGAGGAACTCCAGCCTGGACAGGAAGAGGAGATCAGAGAATTCCATTTAGAGGCACACGTTGACTAAGACAGGAGAGGAAGTCCACGAGCCATTCATGGAGATTTCATTGGATACCATAAGACAAGAGTTTGGTGAGCACAGCGGGGTGATAGACCACAGAGAAGGCAAGAGAAATGTCAAAGGGAGACGGCTCTGATTTCCTGTCTGGCATTGAGGACCTTCATCCATTGTTGAGACAGCAGAAGCAGCATTTCCAGAGTAGAGTAGAGTAGAGTAGAGTAGAGTAGAGTAGAGTAGAGTAGAGTGGTCTGGTCTGAATCCAAATTTGATGATGTGAGATCAAGCCATTGGAGAAGAGGAAGGGTTTAATGTCAGAAGTGAAGATGGATTCCATGACCTTGCTGATTATTGGGAGCAGGCTGATTGGTCTGTCGTTGCAAGGATCTGTTTTTGCACCCTTTTTATGTAAAGCAGTAATGTTGGCTGATTTCCAAGGAGATGGCAGATGATCTTGAGCAAAAGAGAGGGTGAAGAAAACAGAGAGAGTGGGTGTGATAGAGTGGCAGGGCAGGATTTTAGGACCCGGGGGGCTGATTCCGTCTGGTCCACTTGCAGAATCAGAGTCGAGGTTTGACAGGAACTTCTCCACTTTGTCGGGAGAGAAGGACACAGTCCAGGAGCAGCTGCGTACGACTGGGTAAGGTTGGTACAGACAGGGATGGGTTTGGGAAGGAATAATAGCAAAAGGCAGTATAACAATAAAAGGTTGTGTGTGTGTGTGTGTGTGTGTGTGTGTGTGTGTGTGTGTGTGTGTGTGTGTGTGTGTGTGTGTGTGTGTGTGTGGTCATTAAGCATACCATATTCCTTTTGCTAACCCCCCCTCTTTTCTTCCCCTTCCCCTCGCTTTCCATTCTTTTCTCCACCCCCTCCCCTCTCCCTCTACTCCTCCCCTTCCTTCCTTCTCTCCCCTCCCTTCTCCCTCCTTCGCTTGTCCTCCCCCTCTCCTCTTTCCCTCTCCATTTCCCTCACCTGCTCCTCCTCTTCTCCCCCTCCCCCTCTCTTCTCCCACTCCCCCCATCCCTCCTGCTCCCCTCCCATCCTTCTCACCGCCTCCATTTCTGCCTCCCCTCCGCCTATCCCCTTCACTTTTCGACGCACCTTTTCGACGCACCTTTTCAATGCACCTTCACTTTAATTTTCGAGATTTTTAAAAGAGAGCGGTAAATCCATACATAGGCTCCTTCGTTCACCGCTGTTATGTCTGGGCGTGTGGCGCATATAGAGCCTCGCGTCTCTGAAAGTACCATAAAACGGAAGAAGAAGAAGATCTGGGTGAACTGTTTTGTTTTGGAGTGGGTGTTGGAGTTGGGAGGGGCTGGGGTTGGGTGTGAGGGGAACGGGTGGGGTTTGTGAGGATGAGGGAGGAGAAGCGGTGAGGTTGGAGACAGGGGACCGGGTGGGATGAGAGAGGGTAAAGGGTGACAGGAGGGACCCTGCTTGTACCTTTGATAGTACACATATATCTACTGTATATATTGATACCTTTGCTGGCGTGCCTCGGATTGTTGTGATCATCTCTTTATTTTTTATCTTTTTGAACACTCCTCTCATAATGCGGGAGTTCAGTGCATGCAGGGAGATCATTTGAAACATTGATGAATGGCTTGACTTGTTCCAGGACGTTACATTCCAACCTGTAGGTGTGATTTGTTCCAGGACGTTAGATTCCTACCTGTAGGTGTGATTTGTGCCAGACAGCTCATGCTGCTGCTGAGGAACCCCAATTGCTGGGATATCAATCAAGAGTTCATTATATATATCCATAAGAAGTTTGCTTAGTCCGTCTATCTGGAGAGGCCACCAAATTGCTAGGATATATGCAGGTAAAAGCTTTTCATGGATTGCACATGATCTGCTTCCTCATGTCGCTGCACCTTGTATTTTGCTGATATACAAGTTGCGGAGGCCTTTTCTGGAACTTTGCCCCTGGATTGATAACATTTTGTTGGAGGTTTCTCCAGTCTCAATTCATCCTTGCATGTCAATGGTTAATGAATGAATTCACGCAAATGATTTGCATGGATCGTAAAATGTCCTCGTGCAGGCCTTTATGGCTTCTGCTTCCCAATGCCACTTTATTGGTTTCCTCACCTCATCTCTCTGGCTTTACATTTACTTCTACCTTCTGGTCTTTCTATCTCTGTCAGTAAGGGTTTTTATCGTCCTGGCATTCACGGCATCCTTCAGCTTTTTGTGGTGCTTTTATGAACCAATTTTTTATTACCTGCCAGGCCTTTGGGTTGTATACAAACAGCAAGAATGCGTTGTATGACCTTGCTGTGTGTCCTGAGGGTTAGGCCACCCGCGTATTGTATTATCGACCTTTTCACTGCTTGGCGTGACCCTATGATTTGATGGTCTTTGGTCTGGAGTCAAATACATCACAAATCATTTATCCTGACCGACAGGATGCGTCTGCCACACATCATCCCGTCTGTGGTCCACAAACAGATCTGGAGAGGTATCTGGGAAAAATGCAATTCAACGAAGGATAAACCTCAGGACAGCCCAGAAAAGTTTACTCGTACGTCATACTGCGGGAATATTGGGAACGAGAATATTTATTACATTCTCGCCCTTTACTGGGACCAGGTCTTCCGCTGCGCATAGCAACGTTTATCCTTCCTTGTGCATAGCAACGATTATCCTTCCTTGTGCATAGCAACGATTATCCTTCCTTTTCAAGTGTAATTTTCAGGTTACCTCTCCAGATATGTTTGTGGACCGGTGTGTGCAGATATCCTATTGGTCAGGACCCATGTCGTGCGTCGTTCTTAGTCCCTTAACAATCGGTAGGTTTGTACTTGATAGAGGGGGAGTCGTGGGGATTGTGGCGAGGTTAAGCATTCGCTCCCTATTGATTGCGGTCATGTTGTAGCCAGAAACACGTATTTGCAGATTGTGCCCCTGCACTTGGCGAGCTGGCCTGTGCAGGCCACGAATGTAATAATAGCATTGTGCCTAATGCGATGCAAAACAATCGACCCTGTTGGGCAATATAAATTAGCTGCAGCGCCTGCTTTTTTGTAATATGTACATTGCCGGAGGTTTATCCTTCTTTAATTGGATTATTAAGCGTGTGTTCAGCTTGGTCACAATGTTTTCATCTTTTCACCATTTCATGAAATGAAAGGACTTTCTCAATTGAGAAGCTGCTTTATTACCCTCACCAGAGGAGAGGGTATTGCATTTGAGTCCGTTTGTTTGTCTGTTTCTCTGCTTGTTTGTCTATGTGTCTGTTTGTCTGTTTGTTTGTCATGATTTTTTATCATAAATATGATTTTCTCTGCAACCGTTGGTCCGATTGACAGGAAATTTTCACCATAGGTGCAACTCCACCTGTATAATTTTTAATGATAATTATGACGTCATAGGTCACGTGGTTCTGCCGCCATCTTGGAAAAATCGAAGAACTTTGCACCTATATATCTTGGAAAGCGCTGAATAGACAAAATTGAGACATGGCTCATTGTAAAGAACTCTCCATGGGGAATAAAATATGTTAATGATGATGTCATAGGTGCCTCCATTATGACGTCATAATTCGACAAGTACAACACTTCATCCAATCAAGCTGAAATTTATTGAGCATAATCTAGGAATAAATTAGTTTAGAAAAAGATCATGACATCAACGGTTACGTGGTTCGGCCGCCATATTTGTTTCAACACAAAAGCCTTGAAAACCACTGAAAATACATCCTGGTGAGGGTTTGCAATCTCTGATTGCTCTTTTTCCTGTTTTAACTTGTGAGAGCCTATAGAACCAAACACGCACTGCTCATTTTTGTTGGTTGGCCATGTTTCCTTCCCTTTTTTCGTACAATTCCATCTACATTGTTACAGTATCAGCACACACACCGGACCGGGCCTTTGAGGTACGTACTCGGACCTGCCGCCACTACCGAACCAAAGGCCACCAGACCACGGATATCTCCGCAGCCCGTCCAGTTGTTAAACAAGTGCGGGCGCCCCTTGAGATTATTAAGACGAACAGGTTCTTCTCACCTTTTATGTCATGTTACCTGTTTGTGATGTAATGATCTAAACTAAGGTCCATGGCCTCAGCATTCACACATGTTCTAACTACAATTATGGCCAAGCAAACTGTGGGTAAATGCTGGCTAAACACTACCAAAGCGAAACAGGGGCAAAACTCTCGTCTATCCACTACATACACGCTATGTCAGATCAATGAAAGAAAGGACACGAACGAGGAGAACAGAAAGAGGCAATTCGAAGCATGCGTTCAACTCCTCACTTATCTCACGCAACCATGTGTGGTTGCGTCACACCAAGTGTTGCGAGAGGTGAAGGGGTGAGGGGTGAGGGGTGGGTGTTGTGTGGGAAGCATGTGGTGTGAGAACACATGCAGCTTTGCAACACCGCAGGGGCTTCACCACACCCTTGGCTTGTGGGCCGCTTGCCTCCAGCCCTGGCACGACTCGCTTCTGTGCCTCATACCCCAGCGCAGTCGGATCCAGCGTGACCCGTAACAGCAATACAGGGTGTTCTCGTGCCCCTGGTGTATCGACAACAGCCACAAACTTTTTTGTATGTCACGCCAAGCATGTCTCCACCCTCCCCTCCTCCCCACGCACAAATCTCGAATGGTGTTAATCGGCGATTTGCAAAACATTTTCACACAAAATCCTTCCATGTACTTGGTGTGTTTGAGAGGCATTGTACTGTGCAATGAATGTGAAGTGCAGGGAGGGGAGAATGTGGGAAGGTAGGTTTACTGGCCCGGAAGATTAAGTGTCGATGATATGGGACTCGTTCCCCTGTGGCTGATGGAGGTTGGGGGTGGTTTGGAGGCCAAGTGAAACAGATAAATAATTGTGAATGATACAATAATGAGGGGATGGAATGGCGAGGGAATAACCGCGTAAGCAGCATGAATGAACAGACGACCGCCAAAGGACAAGAATATACCAATCGCGGGGTTGAATAAAAGTGAAGATTGGGTAAAGGAGGGGTAATTGAACTGATGCTTGGTGAAACTGATTATTGGTGGATTGAGGAGAGAGATTGATTGTTGTAACAGACTGATGGTGGATAGAAAGAGAGAAAGATATACAGTCGGACCCCGCTATTCGTTCCTGGAAAATCCGCGAATAGCGAAACCCGCAAATATCGGGGCATCGTTTCAATGAAAAAAGGGGGGATAGGTTCCCGATTCGTGGAAATCCACAAATAGAGAGGACCAAACCACTAATGGTGAGGCAAAATCCGCGAATGGTGAGGCACATCCAGATAATGTCGACCATAATCCGCAAAGGTCAATGAAAGTCTCGGAAATGGCGAGACAAAACCCGCGAATGTCAACGAAAATCTGCGAAGGTCGATGAAAATCCCGTGAATGTATGCCGCGGCATTTTTCAACCATTTTTGACCTCAGACAAATGTCAAACGACATGGGTTTAATCTCTGCTTGAGAGAATGTCACATAGCTATTTGGGCGGTGCATAAGTTAACAGACTGCTGTCTCGATTGCTGAGGCCGATGGTCACGATTATTTTTCAAGGAATGTCTTGGAACAATGAAGAATTCCCAGGCTGCTGACCATGGAAATAGATAGCTGGGTATATTTGACAATTCTAATGTGGTGACACTGTGAGATTTACCAGGATTGAAAGATATGTTCCATTTATCGGAGCAGTAGCTTATCAATTCTAGATCACCAGAGACCCTGCAAAAAATGTTCCATAGAATGAATGAATGAATGAATGATCGTTTTAAGGCCATTTTCCCCCGCTAGAGCGGGGGTTAGCCTTGCGGGCCCCATGACAATCATGGTTCCCTGTTTGAGGCAATGTTTTTTTTAGAGATTCCATAAAAATGTTTCTATAGAAGTCTTATAGACATCCTATAGAACAGTCCAATAGAGTTTCTATAGAACTCTAGGACCGTTTGTAGAGAACAACTTTCCTATAGAACATGTTTTCTATAGAAACCTGAAGAGCACTTTCTCTACAATCTTATAGAGTGGTTTCTATAGAATCCTATAGGATCGTTCTTTAGAATCCTATAGACCTGTTTCAATAGAACCCTATATAATGGCTTCTATAGAAAGGCACAAAATCCTATAGAAATTAATTCTATAAGATTTATTGAAAGTGCTCTTCAGGATTCTATAGAAAACATGTTCTATAGGAAAGTTGTTCTCTACAAACGGTCCTAGAGTTCTAGAGAAACTCTATTGGACTGTTCTATAGGATGTCTATAAGACTTCTATAGAAACATTTTTATGGAATCTCTATGGAACATTTTTTACAGGGTAAATTCAGTACATCACAAAACACATGCTGCACTGTAGAAATAAGGTACATCACAAAACACATGCTGCACTGTAGAAATAAGGTACATCACAAAACACATGCTGCACTGTAGAAATAAGGTACATCACAATAATAGACATGCTGCACTGTAGAAATAAGGTACATCACAATAATAGACATGCTGCACTGTAGAAATAAGGTACATCACAATAATAGACATGCTGCACTGTCGAAATACAGTACATCACAATAATAGACATGCTGCACTGTCGAAATACAGTACATCACAATAATAGACATGCTGCACTGTAGAAATAAGGTACATCACAATAATAGACATGCTGCACTGTCGAAATACAGTACATCACAAAAATAGTCATGCTGCACTGTCGAAATACAGTACATCACAATAATAGACATGCTGCACTGTCGAAATACAGTACATCACAATAATAGACATGCTGCACTGTAGAAATAAGGTACATCACAATAATAGACATGCTGCACTGTCGAAATACAGTACATCACAAAAATAGTCATGCTGCACTGTCGAAATACAGTACATCACAAAAATAGACATGCTGCACTGTCGAAATACAGTACATCACAAAAATAGACATGCTGCACTGTCGAAATACAGTACATCGCAATAATAGACATGCTGCACTGTCGAAATACAGTACATCACAATAATAGACATGCTGCACTGTCGAAATACAGTACATCACAATAATAGACATGCTGCACTGTCGAAATACAGTACATCACAATAATAGACATGCTGCACTGTCGAAATACAGTACATCACAATAATAGACATGCTTAACTGTCGAAATACAGTACATCACAATAATAGACATGCTGCACTGTCGAAATACAGTACATCACAATAATAGACATGCTGCACTGTCGAAATACAGTACATCACAATAATAGACATGCTGCACTGTCGAAATACAGTACATCACAACAATAGACATGCTGCACTGTCGAAATACAGTACATCACAATAATAGACATGCTGCACTGTCGAAATACAGTACATCACAACAATAGACATGCTGCACTGTCGAAATACAGTACATCACAATAATAGACATGCTGCACTGTCGAAATACAGTACATCACAATAATAGACATGCTGCACTGTCGAAATACAGTACATCACAATAATAGACATGCTGCACTGTATAAATAGAGTACATCACAACAATAGACATGCTGCACTGTCGAAATACAGTACATCACAACAATAGACATGCTGCACTGTCGAAATACAGTACATCACAATAATAGACATGCTGCACTGTATAAATAGAGTACATCACAACAATAGACATGCTGCACTGTATAAATAGAGTACATCACAATAATAGACATGCTGCACTGTCGAAATACAGTACATCACAATAATAGACATGCTGCACTGTCGAAATACAGTACATCACAGCAATAGACATGCTGCACTGTCGAAATACAGTACATCACAGCAATAGACATGCTGCACTGTCGAAATACAGTACATCACAATAATAGACATGCTGCACTGTCGAAATACAGTACATCACAATAATAGACATGCTGCACTGTCGAAATACAGTACATCACAATAATAGACATGCTGCACTGTCGAAATACAGTACATCACAATAATAGACATGCTGCACTGTATAAATAGAGTACATCACAACAATAGACATGCTGCACTGTATAAATAGAGTACATCACAATAATAGACATGCTGCACTGTCGAAATACAGCACATGACAACAATAGACATGCTGCACTCTATAAATAGAGTACATCACAATAATAGACATGCTGCACTGTATAAATAGAGTACATCACAACAATAGACATGCTGCACTGTATAAATAGAGTGCATCGCAATAATAGACATGCTGCACTGTCGAAATACAGCACATCACAACAATAGACATGCTGCACTCTATAAATAGAGTACATCACAATAATAGACATGCTGCACTGTATAAATAGAGTACATCACAATAATAGACATGCTGCACTGTATAAATAGAGTACATCACAATAATAGACATGCTGCACTGTATACATAGAGTACATCACAATAATAGACATGCTGCACTCTATAAATAGAGTACATCACAATAATAGACATGCTGCACTGTATACATAGAGTACATCACAATAATAGACATGCTGCACTGTATAAATAGAGTACATCACAATAATAGACATGCTGCACTCTATAAATAGAGTACATCACAATAATAGACATGCTGCACTGTATAAATAGAGTACATCACAATAATAGACATGCTGCACTGTATAAATAGAGTACATCACAATTATAGACATGCTGCACTGTATAAATAGAGTACATCACAACAATAGACATGCTGCACTCTATAAATAGAGTACATCACAATAATAGACATGCTGCACTGTATAAATAGAGTACATCACAATAATAGACATGCTGCACTGTATACATAGAGTACATCACAATAATAGACATGCTGCACTGTATAAATAGAGTACATCACAATAATAGACATGCTGCACTCTATAAATAGAGTACATCACAATTATAGACATGCTGCACTGTATAAATAGAGTACATCACAATAATAGACATGCTGCACTGTATACATAGAGTACATCACAATAATAGACATGCTGCACTGTCGAAATACAGCACATCACAATAATAGACATGCTGCACTCTATAAATAGAGTACATCACAATTATAGACATGCTGCACTGTATAAATAGAGTACATCACAATAATAGACATGCTGCACTCTATAAATAGAGTACATCACAATAATAGACATGCTGCACTGTAGAAATAAGGTACATCACAATAATAGACATGCTGCACTGTCGAAATACAGTACATCACAAAAATAGTCATGCTGCACTGTCGAAATACAGTACATCACAAAAATAGTCATGCTGCACTGTCGAAATACAGTACATCACAATAATAGACATGCTGCACTGTATAAATAGAGTACATCACAATAATAGACATGCTGCACTGTCGAAATACAGTACATCACAAAAATAGTCATGCTGCACTGTAGAAATAAGGTACATCACAATAATAGACATGCTGCACTGTATAAATAGAGTACATCACAATAATAGACATGCTGCACTGTCGAAATACAGTACATCACAAAAATAGTCATGCTGCACTGTCGAAATACAGTACATCACAATAATAGACATGCTGCACTGTCGAAATACAGTACATCACAAAAATAGTCATGCTGCACTGTCGAAATACAGTACATCACAATAATAGACATGCTGCACTGTAGAAATAAGGTACATCACAATAATAGACATGCTGCACTGTCGAAATACAGTACATCACAAAAATAGTCATGCTGCACTGTCGAAATACAGTACATCACAATAATAGACATGCTGCACTGTAGAAATAAGGGACATCACAATAATAGACATGCTGCACTGTCGAAATACAGTACATCACAAAAATAGTCATGCTGCACTGTCGAAATACAGTACATCACAATAATAGACATGCTGCACTGTCGAAATACAGTACATCACAAAAATAGTCATGCTGCACTGTCGAAATACAGTACATCACAATAATAGACATGCTGCACTGTAGAAATAAGGTACATCACAATAATAGACATGCTGCACTGTCGAAATACAGTACATCACAAAAATAGTCATGCTGCACTGTCGAAATACAGTACATCACAATAATAGACATGCTGCACTGTAGAAATAAGGGACATCACAATAATAGACATGCTGCACTGTCGAAATACAGTACATCACAAAAATAGTCATGCTGCACTGTCGAAATACAGTACATCACAATAATAGACATGCTGCACTGTCGAAATACAGTACATCACAAAAATAGTCATGCTGCACTGTCGAAATACAGTACATCACAATAATAGACATGCTGCACTGTAGAAATAAGGTACATCACAATAATAGACATGCTGCACTGTCGAAATACAGTACATCACAAAAATAGTCATGCTGCACTGTCGAAATACAGTACATCACAATAATAGACATGCTGCACTGTCGAAATACAGTACATCACAATAATAGACATGCTGCACTGTCGAAATACAGTACATCGCAATAATAGACATGCTGCACTGTCGAAATACAGTACATCACAATAATAGACATGCTGCACTGTCAAAATACAGTACATCACAACAATAGACATGCTGCACTGTCGAAATACAGTACATCACAATAATAGACATGCTGCACTGTCGAAATACAGTACATCACAATAATAGACATGCTGCACTGTCGAAATACAGTACATCACAATAATAGACATGCTGCACTGTCGAAATACAGCACATCACAATAATAGACATGCTGCACTGTATAAATAGGGTACATCACAACAATAGACATGCTGCACTGTATAAATAGAGTACATCACAATAATAGACATGCTGCACTGTCGAAATACAGTACATCACAACAATAGACATGCTGCACTGTCGAAATACAGTACATCACAATAATAGACATGCTGCACTGTCGAAATACAGTACATCACAATAATAGACATGCTGCACTGTCGAAATACAGTACATCACAACAATAGACATGCTGCACTGTCGAAATACAGTACATCACAACAATAGACATGCTGCACTGTCGAAATACAGTACATCACAATAATAGACATGCTGCACTGTCGAAATACAGTACATCACAATAATAGACATGCTGCACTGTCGAAATACAGTACATCACAATAATAGACATGCTGCACTGTCGAAATACAGTACATCACAATAATAGACATGCTGCACTGTCGAAATACAGTACATCACAATAATAGACATGCTGCACTGTCGAAATACAGTACATCACAACAATAGACATGCTGCACTGTCGAAATACAGTACATCACAATAATAGACATGCTGCACTGTCGAAATACAGTACATCACAACAATAGACATGCTGCACTGTCGAAATACAGTACATCACAATAATAGACATGCTGCACTGTCGAAATACAGTACATCACAATAATAGACATGCTGCACTGTCGAAATACAGTACATCACAATAATAGACATGCTGCACTGTATAAATAGAGTACATCACAACAATAGACATGCTGCACTGTCGAAATACAGTACATCACAACAATAGACATGCTGCACTGTCGAAATACAGTACATCACAATAATAGACATGCTGCACTGTCGAAATACAGTACATCACAATAATAGACATGCTGCACTGTATAAATAGAGTACATCACAATAATAGACATGCTGCACTGTATAAATAGAGTACATCACAATAATAGACATGCTGCACTGTCGAAATACAGTACATCACAGCAATAGACATGCTGCACTGTCGAAATACAGTACATCACAGCAATAGACATGCTGCACTGTCGAAATACAGTACATCACAGCAATAGACATGCTGCACTGTCGAAATACAGTACATCACAATAATAGACATGCTGCACTGTCGAAATACAGTACATCACAATAATAGACATGCTGCACTGTCGAAATACAGTACATCACAATAATAGACATGCTGCACTGTCGAAATACAGTACATCACAATAATAGACATGCTGCACTGTCGAAATACAGTACATCACAATAATAGACATGCTGCACTGTATAAATAGAGTACATCACAACAATAGACATGCTGCACTGTCGAAATACAGCACATGACAACAATAGACATGCTGCACTCTATAAATAGAGTACATCACAATAATAGACATGCTGCACTGTATAAATAGAGTACATCACAATAATAGACATGCTGCACTGTATAAATAGAGTACATCACAACAATAGACATGCTGCACTGTATAAATAGAGTACATCACAACAATAGACATGCTGCACTGTATAAATAGAGTGCATCGCAATAATAGACATGCTGCACTGTCGAAATACAGCACATCACAACAATAGACATGCTGCACTCTATAAATAGAGTACATCACAATAATAGACATGCTGCACTGTATAAATAGAGTACATCACAATAATAGACATGCTGCACTGTATAAATAGAGTACATCACAATAATAGACATGCTGCACTGTATACATAGAGTACATCACAATAATAGACATGCTGCACTCTATAAATAGAGTACATCACAATAATAGACATGCTGCACTGTATACATAGAGTACATCACAATAATAGACATGCTGCACTGTATAAATAGAGTACATCACAATAATAGACATGCTGCACTCTATAAATAGAGTACATCACAATAATAGACATGCTGCACTGTATAAATAGAGTACATCACAATTATAGACATGCTGCACTGTATACATAGAGTACATCACGATAATAGACATGCTGCACTGTATAAATAGAGTACATCACAATAATAGACATGCTGCACTCTATAAATAGAGTACATCACAATTATAGACATGCTGCACTGTATAAATAGAGTACATCACAATAATAGACATGCTGCACTGTCGAAATACAGCACATCACAATAATAGACATGCTGCACTCTATAAATAGAGTACATCACAATTATAGACATGCTGCACTGTATAAATAGAGTACATCACAATAATAGACATGCTGCACTGTATACATAGAGTACATCACAATTATAGACATGCTGCACTGTATAAATAGAGTACATCACAATAATAGACATGCTGCACTCTATAAATAGAGTACATCACAATAATAGACATGCTGCACTGTAGAAATAAGGTACATCACAATAATAGACATGCTGCACTGTCGAAATACAGTACATCACAAAAATAGTCATGCTGCACTGTCGAAATACAGTACATCACAATAATAGACATGCTGCACTGTCGAAATACAGTACATCACAAAAATAGTCATGCTGCACTGTCGAAATACAGTACATCACAATAATAGACATGCTGCACTGTAGAAATAAGGTACATCACAATAATAGACATGCTGCACTGTCGAAATACAGTACATCACAAAAATAGTCATGCTGCACTGCCGAAATACAGTACATCACAATAATAGACATGCTGCACTGTCGAAATACAGTACATCACAATAATAGACATGCTGCACTGTCGAAATACAGTACATCGCAATAATAGACATGCTGCACTGTCGAAATACAGTACATCACAATAATAGACATGCTGCACTGTCAAAATACAGTACATCACAACAATAGACATGCTGCACTGTCGAAATACAGTACATCACAATAATAGACATGCTGCACTGTCGAAATACAGTACATCACAATAATAGACATGCTGCACTGTCGAAATACAGTACATCACAATAATAGACATGCTGCACTGTCGAAATACAGCACATCACAATAATAGACATGCTGCACTGTATAAATAGGGTACATCACAACAATAGACATGCTGCACTGTATAAATAGAGTACATCACAATAATAGACATGCTGCACTGTCGAAATACAGTACATCACAACAATAGACATGCTGCACTGTCGAAATACAGTACATCACAATAATAGACATGCGGCACTGTCGAAATACAGTACATCACAATAATAGACATGCTGCACTGTCGAAATACAGTACATCACAACAATAGACATGCTGCACTGTCGAAATACAGTACATCACAACAATAGACATGCTGCACTGTCGAAATACAGTACATCACAATAATAGACATGCTGCACTGTCGAAATACAGTACATCACAATAATAGACATGCTGCACTGTCGAAATACAGTACATCACAATAATAGACATGCTGCACTGTCGAAATACAGTACATCACAATAATAGACATGCTGCACTGTCGAAATACAGTACATCACAATAATAGACATGCTGCACTGTCGAAATACAGTACATCACAACAATAGACATGCTGCACTGTCGAAATACAGTACATCACAATAATAGACATGCTGCACTGTCGAAATACAGTACATCACAACAATAGACATGCTGCACTGTCGAAATACAGCACATCACAATAATAGACATGCTGCACTGTCGAAATACAGTACATCACAATAATAGACATGCTGCACTGTCGAAATACAGTACATCACAATAATAGACATGCTGCACTGTATAAATAGAGTACATCACAACAATAGACATGCTGCACTGTCGAAATACAGTACATCACAACAATAGACATGCTGCACTGTCGAAATACAGTACATCACAATAATAGACATGCTGCACTGTATAAATAGAGTACATCACAACAATAGACATGCTGCACTGTATAAATAGAGTACATCACAATAATAGACATGCTGCACTGTCGAAATACAGTACATCACAATAATAGACATGCTGCACTGTCGAAATACAGTACATCACAGCAATAGACATGCTGCACTGTCGAAATACAGTACATCACAATAATAGACATGCTGCACTGTCGAAATACAGTACATCACAATAATAGACATGCTGCACTGTCGAAATACAGTACATCACAATAATAGACATGCTGCACTGTCGAAATACAGTACATCACAATAATAGACATGCTGCACTGTATAAATAGAGTACATCACAACAATAGACATGCTGCACTGTATAAATAGAGTACATCACAATAATAGACATGCTGCACTGTCGAAATACAGCACATGACAACAATAGACATGCTGCACTCTATAAATAGAGTACATCACAATAATAGACATGCTGCACTGTATAAATAGAGTACATCACAATAATAGACATGCTGCACTGTATAAATAGAGTACATCACAACAATAGACATGCTGCACTGTATAAATAGAGTGCATCGCAATAATAGACATGCTGCACTGTCGAAATACAGCACATGACAACAATAGACATGCTGCACTCTATAAATAGAGTACATCACAATAATAGACATGCTGCACTGTATAAATAGAGTACATCACAATAATAGACATGCTGCACTGTATAAATAGAGTACATCACAATAATAGACATGCTGCACTGTATACATAGAGTACATCACAATAATAGACATGCTGCACTCTATAAATAGAGTACATTGTGGCGGACACAAAAGCCCACTGGCGTGGTGACATCATTCCACGCACCAAGTGGGCGGTGGCCACGCACCAGGGGTAGGCGTGGCCTCATGATATACACCGGGCGCCCAGCCCGGAACAGTACAGTGTTACAGTGCAGTCTTACAATAAAGACGTTTATATGTTACCGCTTGTCCGCTTCCTCCTTGCTCACAAGCAGCGCGCGTAACGCCGCGCTTTACTGGTGACCCTCGACGTTGGATCTGCCGTAGCGATCCTTCCGAACACGACGCCATGGCAATGGCGATTAAACTTCCCGAATTTTGGGAGGCCCAGGCCGAGGTCTGGTTCGTTCAAGCCGAAGCCCAGTTTCAGCTTCGGCGCCTCACCAACGACGACCTGCGCTACTGCCATGTCGTCGCCTCCCTCGGGCCCGGCACGGCCGCTCGAGTTGTGTCCGTCCTTCGCCACCCACCGGACGGCCACAAGTACGAGACACTCAAGCGGCTACTCCTAGCCACGTTCGGCCTCACGGACGACGCACGTGCCGACCGCCTCCTGGATCTCCCCGAGCTCGGTGAGACGCGCCCGTCGGTCCGAATGGACCATATGCTGTCCCTGTTGGGCGACGAGGCCCCCGGTTCGCTATTCCGGGCGCTTTTCCGTCGCCAACTTCCAGCGCAGGTTCGCCTCGCGTTGGCCGGGACCGGGCTAACGGAACCCCGAGCATTGGCGGCCGAGGCGGACAAGTACTTCGCCGCTTCGGACACGCGGGCGAGCGTTGGCGTGGCCGTCACGGCCTTCGACGCTGATGTTCCACAGCATCATCTTCTACAGCACGCTGATGTTCCACAGCATCATCTTCTACAGCACGCTGTGGTTCAGCAGCATGCTGATACGCACCTCGTGAACGCCGCCACGCCCCGCCCACCGCCGCGGCGAAAACCGCCACCGCGGGGAAACCCGTCGACTCCACCGGCCTGGCGGAGCCAGCCGCGCTCCTCCAGCTCCACCACCTGGTGCCGGTTCCACGCCAAGTTCGGCCACGAAGCTCGGCGGTGTCATCCGCCGTGCTCCTTCAACGGGTCGGGAAATGCCCGGGCCTGCGCTCAATTGTGGCGATGAGCGCCGGCCGTTCGAGCAGCCTATTGTTCATAACGGACACCTTCTCCGGGCGCCGTTACCTGTGTGACACGGGAGCACAGGTGAGTGTCATTCCCGCCGGCACGTCAGACAAGCACGCCGCGGGTGGGGGCCCCGCGCTGCTTGCCGCGAACGGGACGCCCATCCGTACGTACGGAAAACGCTGCCTCTCTCTGCGGTTTGGAGGGCAGGTTTTCCGATGGACGTTCGTCACCGCCGACGTGCCCATGGCACTGCTTGGCGCGGACTTCCTGTGCGCTAATGGGCTCCTGGTCGATGTCAAGCGCAGACGGCTTGTCCAGGCCGAGACGTTCAGCTCGCTCGCATGTGCGTTGCCCAGCTCAACGAGCGGCTTGCCAAGCGGCTTGCCGAACGATTCGGTTCCGGCCACGTTGGTCTGTACGCTTCCGGCAGCGGACGCATTCACCCGCCTCCTCGCCGGCTTCCCGGCCCTCACGCGGCCCACCTTCTCGGCGTGGGCCGTCAAGCACGGGGTGGCCCATCACATCCCCACCGTCGGGCCACCGGTCTACGCCCGGGCACGCCGCCTCGAGCCGACGAAGCTGGCGGTGGCAAAAGCGGAGTTCGCTACCCTGGAGCGACTCGGCATCGTTCGGCGCTCAGAGAGCGCTTGGGCGTCGCCGCTGCACATCGTGCCGAAGCCCGGCGGGGGATGGCGACCGTGCGGGGACTATCGCCGTCTCAATGACGCCACGACTCCCGACCGCTACCCCGTCCCCCACATTCAGGACTTTTCCACCCGTTTGGCGGGCAGGTCCTTCTTCTCGAAGGTGGACCTCATACGCGGCTACCATCAGGTCCCCGTCAGGCCGGAGGACGTCCCGAAGACGGCGGTCATCACGCCATTCGGACTCTTCGAGTTCCTGCGCATGCCCTTCGGTCTGAAGAATGCGGCTCAGGCGTTCCAGCGACTGATGGACAGCGTCCTGCGCGACTTGGATTTTGTCTACGTCTACCTGGACGATATCCTCGTCGCCAGCGCGTCCCGCGAAGAGCACCTACGCCACCTCCGCACGCTCTTCGAACGCCTGGGCCAGCATGGCCTGATTGTGAACCCCGCAAAGTGCCGGTTCGGCGCCGCCACAATCGATTTTCTGGGGCACCGTGTCACCAGGCACGGCGCCGTCCCCCTGCCGGCCAAGGTGGAGGCGGTGAAGGGGTTTCCGCGCCCCCGCACGATCAGAGGGCTGCAGGAGTTCCTGGGCATGGTGAACTTTTACCATCGGTTCCTGCCCCGTATCGCCCAGCTCCTGCGCCCCCTGCACGAAGCTCTCCGAGGTAAGCCGGGCAAAGGCGACGTTACCTGGACCGAGCAGATGGACACGGCGTTCACGGGCGCGAAGCTCGCCTTGGCTAACGCCACCATGCTCGCGCACCCGGCGCCCGATGCACCGATCGCCCTCACCACCGATGCCTCGGACTACGCGGTGGGCGCGGTGCACGAGCAATGGGTGCGTGGAGCTTGGCAACCGCTGGCGTTCTTTAGCCGGCAGCTTCGCCCGCCCGAACGCCGTTACAGTACCTTCGACCGCGAGTTGCTCGGACTTCACTTGGCGGTCAGGCACTTCCGCCATCTGCTCGAGGGCCGGGCGTTCACTGCCTTCGTCGACCACAAGCCGCTGATCTTTGCGATGGGCAAGGTCACCGAGCCGTGGTCGGCCCGGCAGCAGCGTCACCTCTCGGCCGTGTCCGAGTACACGACGGACATCCAGCACGTCGCGGGGAAGGACAACCCGGTGGCGGATTGCCTTTCCCGGGCCGTCGCCCATGCAGTCCACCTCGGCATCGACTATGCCCGGATGGCAGCGGACCAGGCCGCTGACCCCGACGTCCAGGCCTTGCGGACCGCCGTCACGGGCCTCCGCGTCACCGAGGTGCCATTCGACGGCGCGGGGGCGGCCCTCTTGTGCGACGTCTCCCTCGGGCGTCCTCGCCCCATTGTGCCCGCGGGCTGGCAGCGCCAGGTGTTTGACGCCATCCACGGCCTGTCCCACCCGGGTGCGAGGGCCTCCCAAAGGCTGATCGCCGACAAGTTCGTCTGGCATGGCCTCCGGAAGGCCGTCCGCGGCTGGGCCAGGACGTGCCTCGCGTGCCAGCGCGCCAAGGTGCACCGGCACACCCAGGCCCCGTTGGCCCCGTTCACGGTGCCGGAACGCCGGTTTGACCACGTCCACGTGGACCTGGTGGGACCTCTGCCCCCCTCGCGGGGTTTCACCTACGTCCTCACCATGGTGGACCGCACCACCCGGTGGCCGGAGGCCGTGCCCTTGGCGTCGACAACGGCGGCCGATGTCGCGCAGGCTTTCATCGCCACCTGGGTCGCCCGGTTCGGCGCCCCCTCAGACATCTCATCCGACCGCGGCCCCCAGTTCACCTCGGAGCTCTGGGGGGCGGTTGCGCAGGGGCTCGGGGTCCGGCTGCACCGAACCACGGCCTACCACCCCCAGGCTAACGGCCTGTGTAAGCGATTTCACCGCTCATTGAAGGCCGCGCTCCGGGCCACCCTCCGCGACGGCGGCTGGGTCGACAGGCTCCCCTGGGTCCTGCTGGGCCTCCGGACGGCGCCCAAGGAGGACCTGCGCGCATCCGCGGCGGAGTTGGTCTTCGGGCAACCGCTGCGGGTGCCGGGCGAGTTCCTCCCCGACTCCACGGCACCATGGTCCGCGGCACAGCAGCGCTCCGCTCTGCAAGAGACCGCCCAGAGGTTCGCCCCGGTGCCAACGGCATGCCACGGGCACCCACCGACGCACGTCGCCCCGGAGCTTCGCACGGCGGAGTACGTCTTCGTCCGCCACGATGCCCATCGGACACCACTGCGGCCCCCGTACGACGGGCCTTTCCGCGTGCTGGAGACCGGGGCGAAGCACTTCACCCTGGACATCGGCGGTACTCCTGACCGCGTTTCGGTAGACCGCCTCAAGCCGGCCCACCGCGATGTGGACCATCCACCGCCAGTGGCCCGACCCCCACGTCGGGGCCGCCCTCCTGCGGGCGGACCCCCGGCACCGCCCAGCCCCGCCGCCACGTCGCCCCCCGGTCCTGCACCCATCCCAGGGGCAGCCAGGGGCATCCCACCTGGTATCCCTGCACCCCGGACGCCGCCGATCGCCAGGGGGTGCTTCGGCCGGGTCATTCGTCTGCCCCGCAAACTGGCCCTCCAGGTGCGCGGGAATTCTGGGGGGGCGCGTGTGGCGGACACAAAAGCCCACTGGCGTGGTGACATCATTCCACGCACCAAGTGGGCGGTGGCCACGCACCAGGGGTAGGCGTGGCCTCATGATATACACCGGGCGCCCAGCCCGGAACAGTACAGTGTTACAGTGCAGTCTTACAAAAAAGACGTTTATATGTTACCGCTTGTCCGCTTCCTCCTTGCTCACAAGCAGCGCGCGTAACGCCGCGCTTTAACATCACAATAATAGACATGCTGCACTGTATACATAGAGTACATCACAATAATAGACATGCTGCACTGTATAAATAGAGTACATCACAATAATAGACATGCTGCACTCTATAAATAGAGTACATCACAATAATAGACATGCTGCACTGTATAAATAGAGTACATCACAATTATAGACATGCTGCACTGTATAAATAGAGTACATCACAACAATAGACATGCTGCACTCTATAAATAGAGTACATCACAATAATAGACATGCTGCACTGTATAAATAGAGTACATCACAATAATAGACATGCTGCACTGTATACATAGAGTACATCACAATAATAGACATGCTGCACTGTATAAATAGAGTACATCACAATAATAGACATGCTGCACTCTATAAATAGAGTACATCACAATTATAGACATGCTGCACTGTATAAATAGAGTACATCACAATAATAGACATGCTGCACTGTATACATAGAGTACATCACAATAATAGACATGCTGCACTGTCGAAATACAGCACATCACAATAATAGACATGCTGCACTCTATAAATAGAGTACATCACAATTATAGACATGCTGCACTGTATAAATAGAGTACATCACAATAATAGACATGCTGCACTGTATACATAGAGTACATCACAATTATAGACATGCTGCACTGTATAAATAGAGTACATCACAATAATAGACATGCTGCACTCTATAAATAGAGTACATCACAATTATAGACATGCTGCACTGTATAAATAGAGTACATCACAATAATAGACATGCTGCACTGTCGAAATACAGCACATCACAACAATAGACATGCTGCACTCTATAAATAGAGTACATCACAATAATAGACATGCTGCACTGTATAAATAGAGTACATCACAATAATAGACATGCTGCACTGTATAAATAGAGTACATCACAACAATAGACATGCTGCACTGTATAAATAGAGTACATCACAATAATAGACATGCTGCACTGTATAAATAGAGTACATCACAACAATAGACATGCTGCACTGTATAAATAGAGTACATCACAATAATAGACATGCTGCACTGTATAAATAGAGTACATCACAACAATAGACATGCTGCACTGTATAGATAGAGTACATCACAACAATAGACATGCTGCACTGTATAAATAGAGTACATCACAACAATAGACATGCTGCACTGTCGAAATACAGCACATCACAACAATAGACATGCTGCACTCTATAAATAGAGTACATCACAACAATAGACATGCTGCACTGTATAAATAGAGTACATCACAACAATAGACATGCTGCACTGTATAAATAGAGTACATCACAATAATAGACATGCTGCACTGTATAAATAGAGTACATCACAACAATAGACATGCTGCACTGTATAAATAGAGTACATCACAATAATAGACATGCTGCACTGTATAAATAGAGTACATCACAACAATAGACATGCTGCACTGTATAAATAGAGTACATCACAATAATAGACATGCTGCACTGTATAAATAGAGTACATCACAATAATAGACATGCTGCACTGTATAAATAGAGTACATCACAATAATAGACATGCTGCACTGTCGAAATACAGTACATCACAATAATAGACATGCTGCACTTTATCCCAAAAGGACTCACTACACGTCACACGCCTGGAACACTCGTTTCACTTTTCAGGCAACCATTCGTAGAGGGCCAAGGTTCTTTAGCTCCGCTGCCGAAGGTGGATGGATGGAGGTTGTGTTTTCACCCCTGTCTGTTTGCCTGTTACTTGCAAAATCGAATATTTTTCCAAGTACAGTATATTGGTTTGTCTTGTGGGTTATTCTGAACGTGTCTGATCTGTATGTCAATCGCCTTCAGGTCACAATTTTAAACCGATCTTTAAGAAAGTTCAGCAAATGGTAGAGTTGATAATCAGGAAAAAGCCAATTGAATTTGAGGTCAAAAGGACAAAAGCTCAACATAGAACAAGGTGAACAACTTTGGTGCAATCATCATACGTTTTTGGGTTTTTTTCCAATACACCAGAAAAAAATTTCCAATTTTTTTTTCCAATTTCCGCGTTTTTCCAATACGCCATTTCTGTCTGTCTGATGAATTTTTGACGCCAATACATTCTGTCGTTACTTATCCAATCTCAACCAAACTTGACAGGATTTTTTTTTTTTTTTTTTTTTTTTTTTGTATACTGAATCGAGGCTCGTGAAAGAGCTAACATTTATTTCACAAACAAATCAACCAGACAAACAAAATATACAAAAAGAGGGAGCGGAAGACAAGATGGGGAGAGAAGGGGAAGCACACAAACACAACATTTGAGAGCAGGGAGAAGTGTGGGAGGGAGAGGGCTTGGGGGGAGGAAGCATGGGAGGAGGAGGGGGAGGGGGGGGGGGGGAGAGGTATAAAACACAAGGGGACCGAAATTAGCGGGGGTAGAAAAGATCAAGGTTTTGGATGGGGGAGGATAAGAGATGGTGGTGAACAGCTGTTTTAAAGACCTGGAGGGTGGAGTGGGATTGAAGAGAGTGAGGGAGTTTGTTCCAGAGGTGGGAGAAAAGAGGAATGAAGGAGTGAAGGTGAGCAGAAAGTCTTGATTTTGGCAGTTTAACCATAAGAGGGTTGCAGGCAGATCTTGTGCGACCTGTAGGAATATTTGGGGGACAGAGCCCAGAGAGGGCTGGGGGGGCAAGGCCAGAGAGGAGTCGGTAGAAGACGGAAAGACCACCAACCTGCCTGCGGTGAGTGAGTGAAAGGCCCTTGGAGTTAGCTTCATCGCGGGAGATTCCGATGATTCTGAACGCTTTGGTTTCAACAGCGTGAAGACGGGCTAGGTGTGAGGCAGGAGCACCAGACCAGAGGGGAGAGCAGTATTCCATAGAGCTGCGGATGAAAGCCTTGTATGTGGTGAGGAGCTCAGGTGTGCCAAGGAAGGACTTCGCACGACGGAGGATGCCCAGTCGGCGACTGGCTTTGGAGGCCAGATTTGAAATGTGGTTTTCCCAGGAAAGATCATGGCAAATAGTGAGACCCAAAAGCTTGAGTGACAGAACTTCTTGGAGAGGATTATTCAGAAAGTGGATGGGAGGGTTTTCCAGTCGGTCTTTTCGGAGAGACATCGTAAGAGTGTGAGATTTATCAGGATTGAAAGATCCAATTTCCAAGTATATTTTGGAAATATTTTGGATCCAATTTCCAAGATCCAATTTCCAAGATCCAATTTCCAGAAGAACAACAACGAACCGCTAGTTCGAGATATGTTAAAAATGACCAAGGGTTACATAATGGAGGTTGTAGCACATTCATTTGCCCCCCTCCCCAAGGGGGTTTTCTCCCCTGAGTGGGTTTTCTCCGCCATTGCCGTCAATGGGTTGCGTGTTGAGGTGTATAGCCATATTAAGTTAGCTTTATCGTGGCGTTTTTCTAAGGCCGCTTCGAATAACAAAACTAACGGTAATAGCGTAATATTAATGCCATTACAAAACCATATTAATACCAATAATATCTCACCTCCCCAAGAGGTTTTTCCTCCTTGAACAAACATTTGTTACGGCCTAAAGCACACCAAGCCCAGCCTTCAATCACTGCACTGTCTTTATTAATGATTATCACACGAAAAATCTCTACCTACACACAAAACAAAGAAGGGAGAAAAGAGGGGAAAACCAGAGTACACGAGTCCAAGAGTAGGCAGGTCCAAGAGTAGGCAGGTCCAAGAGTAGGCCCCCAATGCAGGCCCAGCAGTAGGCCCCAGTGCAGGCACAGCGGTAGGCCCCAGTGCAGGCCCAGCACGAGAGGGTAGGAGTAGGCAGGTGCACGAGTAGGCCCCAAGGCAGGCCCATGCAGTAGGCCCCAGTGCAGGCCCAGCGGTAGGCCCCAGTGCAGGCCCAGCACTCCTCGCTGTTAAACGTTGATTGATCTTCCTTGGTGAGAAAATGCTTTGTCGAAATCAGCTCGACCTCATTTGATTCAAATAAATCAACAATTGCAAACTTCCGTTGTCCCATTGCAGGTCACTATAGGTGGGTGGATCAAAATACAAAACTTACAAAAAGATAAAACCCGATTCGTCGACAGAAAATAACCCGCCGTGAAAGTTGAATGAAGACTCTGTGAGAATGGAGCTGCATAACAAAGCATACTCCGAGCAGACGACAGTTAGCTGATCATGCGCAGTGAAAGAGCGTGAGGAAATTCGCGCCAAAAATGTACACGTGTATAAGTACGCGAGTTATGTTTGGTCATCCCATTATAAAGTAGATCCAAAACGATTTGGTTAAGATGGAAAAAAAATGTATGAACCTAATTTCGACAAACCCGCCTTTTGTTTTCAAAATTGGCAAGTTAGCCAATCATTGCTATTTTATTGCCTAAGACTTCGTTTTAACAGAAAGTAGGTCCTGGCCCCCCACCCCTCCCCCCTCCCTCATTACACTCGCAACATATCGGCCATTTCCGTAATCTCCTCGCTGATTTCCGCTCCGGAGTCTTCAGGTACCCCGTACACAGTACAGTAGCGCCTGCCGGCGACGTACAGTATGTTCGTTCGCCTTTGTATTCGTCATCTGAGAAATGATAAGGCATATTGTTCATAAACTAACTGCTTATAATATACTGCAAACACTATACTATAGCGAGCTGCCATGAGAACTGGCGAAATCCGTTATCTGACCAAGCGGTTCAGGGAACAAGGTTAGACAAGATACATTCAAAATGGCCGTCCTCTTCTATAGAACACCATTTTATAGAACACCATTTTATAGAACACCATTGCTGTCCTATAGAACATAGTCCTCTTCTATAGACCACCATTGCTGTCCTATAGAACAGGAGTGTTGTCCTATAGAACACCATTTTTAGCCGCGTCGCAAGACGCTGGTCATAGAGTGCCCTCTGCTGTTGTTGTTGTTCTTCTTGTTCTTCTTCTTGTTCTTGCAGAGAAGACAAAACCTCAAAGCTCCACCAATTCTGGGAACCATAGCTCCACCCATTGTGGGAGAGGCTTCATATAAACAAATATCCACCATTTTATTAACTCGCATAGCTTTGAGGCCTGTTTTGTAGGCCCGTGGTGTCTTCCTCTCTCACACAGTTTTATTTCAAATCAAATTCGATATATCATTTCATTTTTCACAGTCGCTAACATAGTTTTAGACTCGGTTGAAAAAAAACGGGAAGAAAATCCGATGAAAGTTGCCCTTTATAGAACGAAATGAATTCTCAAAGGCCTGTAACTTCAAGTCCATTGAGATATTTTTTTTTTAAATCGCGGCATGGTCAGTCATACACCGCCCGAAATAAGAGACGGGAAAATGCCGAGATATATATATTTTGTTTAAATCGCGGCATGGTCAGTCATACACCGCCCGAAATAACAGACGGGAAAATGCCGAGATATATTAAAAATTCGTCCATTTGATGACAATCGTCACGATGAAATATTTAATTTATACGTCGTCACAATAATGTGGAGAGAGGAGCATAGCTTCGTTCACGTGTCGCCACATACGGGAAATTGCCGAGATATATATATTTTAAATCGCGGCATGGTCAGTCATACACCGCCTGAAATAACAGACGGGAAAATGCCGAGATATATTAAAAATTCGTCCATTTGATGACAATCGTCACGATGAAATATTTAATTTATACGTCGTCACAATAATGTGGAGAGAGGAGCATAGCTTCGTTCACGTGTCGCCACACACGGCAAATTGCCGAGATATATATATTTTTAATTGCGGCATGGTCAGTCATACACCGCCTGAAATAACAGACGGGAAAATGCCGAGATATATTAAAAATTCGTCCATTTGATGACAATCGTCACGATGAAATATTTAATTTATACGTCGTCACAATAATGTGGAGAGAGGAGCATAGCTTCGTTCACGTGTCGCCACACACGGCAAATTGCCGAGATATATATATTTTTAATTGCGGCATGGTCAGTCATACACCGCCTGAAATAACAGACGGGAAAATGCCGAGATATATTAAAAATTCGTCGCCACACACGGGAAATTGCCGAGATATATTTTCACTTTGCACAAAAATAACATCAAGTAATCGAATCAATAGGAATGTCCTGTGCCTATAACATCGACGTTATAGGCACAGCTGCATCTAGGCATTGTGTAACATCGACGCGGCTTTTGTTTTAATTAAAACTTTTTGTACTTGTTGTCCTATAGAACAGGAGTGTTGTCCGATAGAACAGAGGTGCTCTTCTATAGAACAACATTTCTGTCCTATAGAACGCCATTTTTAGACCACCATTGCTGTCCTATAGAACAGGAGTGTTGTCCTATAGAACACCATTTCTGTCCTATAGAACGCCATTTTTAGACCACCATTGCTGTCCTATAGAACAGGAGTGTTGTCCTATAGAACACCATTTCTGTCCTATAGAACGCCATTTTTAGACCACCATTGCTGTCCTATAGAACAGGAGTGTTGTCCTATAGAACACCATTTCTGTCCTATAGAACACCATCTTTAGACCACCATTGCTGTCCTATAGAACAGGAGTGTTGTCCTATAGAACACCACTTCTGTCCTATAGAACGCCATTTTTAGACCACCATTGCTGTCCTATAGAACAGGAGTGTTGTCCTATAGAACACCATTTCTGTCCTATAGAACCCCATTTTTAGACCACCATTGCTGTCCTATAGAACAGGAGTGTTGTCCTATAGAACAACATTTCTGTCCTATAGAACACCATTTTTAGACCACCATTGCTGTCCTATATAACAGGAGTGTTGTCCTATAGAACAGAGACCTGCTCTTCTATAGAACACCGTTTCTGTCCTATAGAACGCCATTTTTGTCCTGAAGAACTACGGTGCTGTTCTATAGAAATTAATTGTTCCATAGAGATTTCTATAGAAGTCTATTGGTTTCTTCAGATATTCTATAGAACATTTTTAGCAGGGGAGTGATGCAGTTACTGTCTTTCTTTTCAGTGCAATGAAGTACTGCACCACACAATGTGGAATCATATGCGAAATGTCATCCCTCTGCTTTCGTAAAAATAGATATTTCCTAAAAAAATGATCCTTTCTTAAAAAAAAAACATATCCTCCTTTAAAAAGTCAAAAGCAAGATGTGGTCCTCTGCAAACCAACAGTGAGGGCAAAGCAACGAGGCTTTAACCACCACCAATACCACTAAGCTTCTCAGATATATGAATAGGATACATGAATTTCCTCTTCCTTGGAGGAAGAAAATGCCAGTCAGCTGTGACTATAAATCTTCCATTTTGCTTTGAAGGGAAGGAGAATGAATGAATTAAATGCTTTAGCCACTTGGATAATTTTTGAAGGAGCTTCTTCTGTGGTTTGAGAACAACATGGAGAAAACAAGGAATGTCACAGACACTTTGGCTTGTCTGCAACAAGCGGTCAGGAGCTGGAATTCAGTGTCTCTCCCGCACCAAATGCAGAATGTTTACAAATCTTGTTATTATCCTTTTGTTCATTCGGGAGCAATTGTGTGGCTTGTCTTGCAAAAACTATATGATCATCGCGTCAAACGTTTCCATGAGCCATGTGTATCGATTTCACCAATCCGGATGACAGAACACAAAGGTGAGCTTGTTCAGAGTATCCGACTACAAAGAAAAGTTTGTGCTCGCTAAAAAGCTGGTTTGGGAATTTGTGATATATTTATGATGGACATAGTCTTTCGATTCCATTCTTTATACTTTAAACTGTCACTTGATTATATGAGATAATGGTACAGTATATCTCTGATCATCACAGGCCATTTGTAGGTACATCACTGCCTTCATGGATCAGTTTTCTGTCCATCTGTGCCATCCAAGGATGAGATACAAAAATAACGAGACAACCTGGGAGAGAGAGAGACAGACACAGACCGTGACACAGACCGAGACACAGACCGAGACAGAGACAGAGACAGGGAGAGAGAGCGAAGAGAGGAGAGAGGAGACAGAGACAGGGAGAGAGAGCGAAGAGAGGAGAGAGGAGACAGAGACAGGGAGAGAGAGCGAAGAGAGGAGAGAGAGAGAGAGAGAGAGAGAGAGAGAGAGAAAGAGAAAGAGAAAGAGAAAGAGAAAGAGAATGAAAATACAATTAACTGAGAACATCAGAAAGCAGGGATGGATTTAGGGGAGAACTAACAGGGCATTTGCCCAGGGCCAAAACTCCAGGGGGCCCACAAAAAACATACTGTCGTGTGGTTCCCTCAATTAACACTGCAAGAACCACGGAAGGCAAACGAGCGATAATTGAGGGGTTTTGAATCCAACTATGTGGCAGACTATCCGTGAGGAGGAAGAAGAGTACCGACTTACCTGGACGGGTCTCGCTGACGTCTTCACCCTGCAAAAATAAACTCGAACAAACACGGATTTAAAATGTACAAAAATAAACAGGTTTATTAAAACGGAATGCCGGTTACAAGAAACGCGATGTTAAATCAAATTCCTAATTTGGATGTCCCTACACCACTTACACCAGACTTATAACACAGACACAGGAAGAAAATAAACTGGAAAATAAAATACGTGTGGGTTATCGTGGCACTCAGCTCAACTCGCTTGGTGCGTCGTCAGCAATCGTCCAGGCCGAGTGCGCAGTCCCGACGCGGCTCCGGTGTTGGCGGGAAACCGCTCGTCATTTGGCACGCATGCACAAAGTCAGGCCTCCGTTCTCCTCGCACGCCAAATGATCGTTTCAGTCAGAGTGGCGAAGGCCAGGGGTGAGCGAGAGGCAGGAACGTCGAGGGACAAGAGGAATATGCGAGAGGCGAGGAAGGGCAACATGCAGGTGTGAAGGGCAAAAAGCAAGAGCGCAAGAGTCCAGGGTCAAAGAGCAAGAGCAAGAGAAAAATGTCCGTTCTCGAGTTCTTTTAACGTCGGGTCGTGACGACGTCATCAGCGCTTCTCCACCAATTTGCATCAGTTGCTTCATGTTCGCCCCTGACGTCATCGGTGGTCTTCGCCAATCGGTGCCCTGCTTCCTCCTCGGCCTTCCTTCCACCAATCAGCGGGTAGCTTCTTGCTCTGCCCTGGCCAATCACGAGTCCCTTCTTACCCTGCCTTCCCGTTGGTCAACTCCGGCCCAATAGTGAGTCGCTTCTTGCTCCACCCTGGCCAATCACGAGTCCCTCGGGGCGTGTCTTACGTATCACATATCACGTGTACATATCACCACCCCCACAAACATAACAATACGATACATTAATTTATTTATAAAGCTACTATTATTTATTGCCTTGTTGCCTCAAAGTTAGCAAAGACGGGAGACTGGAATTCAAGGTCTAAGATAAATAACGCACCATTTAACTTCAAAGACAAACTAATTTCAGACAAACATACCGCATGAGACACATGACATTTTATGGGAAGGTTGGCATCATCACGTCAAAAAGACGAAATCACACAACCACGAACGATCTTAAATTGTTTTGTACAGTAGGCCGAATCCAGTATCTGATGATGATGATGATGATGATGATGATGATGATGATGATGATGATGTTGATGATTATGAGTTCCTTATTATTTATACGTTTAAAAAATGGATTTCCGTTCCTTCTCACGGAAAAACTGGGCATCTCTCTCTGTATATAAATCACTCATTTGTTCCGGAAGCTTCGACGACATTCCGGAATGTCGGCGTTGCTAAAGAACTAGGCGTGGGTGCAGCAAATACATTTGATCCGTCTCCAAAATAACGTTCTCGTCTCAAAACCCTGATCCTGCTGTTCTTACCTTCAGGATTTTTTACTTTTGATGATTTTTCTTCAGTTTTAAAAAGTGTTGGAGCGAAATGTTTATAGATCTACACACAGTAACTCAGATCAGCTCTTTTATTCTTTTCTACCCACAACGTTTCAAGGTTTTTCTACTCTAATGTCCTGGGGGCTGTTAAACTTAAATCCGGCTCTGCTCCAAGGCAACGTCTCTCGAGTGCCAGGTTGGCACACTGATGTCCGTCATGTCATTTTGAGAACGGCCAAGTCTGAATGTGCTTTCGACTTCAGATTTACTTTCCCTTCTGCACAGCACTTGCACATCGATGCAATTATATGGCTTTACATTTGCAAGTGATTGAATAAAGCTCACATTGGATTGGCTTCCTGGAAAACTTGCACTCTTCCCGTGAGCCATCTGCAGAGTGCAAATATCTGCCTGCCAATGCAACTAAGTGGAGTTACTGCACACCCGCCCAGCATCTCCCTCCGCATTAAACTCCCCAAATACTGGCTTACTGCACACGTAAACCCTCTTGTTCCTTTTTTTTCTTCCGGTTGTGGAACCACCTTCCTGAGGTTATTCAATCTCGCCTTTTCATCCGCAGCTTCAAATAGGCAGCACACCATCATCTCATGGCACCTGCTCCTTACTCATGATATTTTACACCCCAATTGATTCTACTCAGGCCAAGGCTCCTTTTTTTGGCGTAATATGCTTCCTACTCTCCCCTCTCTCCTGTTTCACTTTTCGTTAATTCCCTTTCCTGCTGTGTTCAACGTGGCGCTATTGTTCCTTCCTTGCCTTATTACCCTCTGTCACCTCACTCTTGCTGTGGCGAGTCCAAAGGTCATGAAATTACAACAGCAAAAAAGCTTTGTGTGCACACTCATGCAAATTTCACCCAAAATTAGTGGACTGGCTGCCGCACTACAGGTTTCGGCCATATCCGTGTTGTGGAAAACCAATCAGGTCCACACAACTTTAGTCCAACGGGTGGTTTAATTGCATTTAGATCATGACATCATCCTGTAAAGCAGGAAATACAATAAGTATACGATGTGACATCACATGGGACCATTCATAACATTCAATGCAAGCAAGCTGGATATTCTATGCAGGCGTACCGTTAGCGAGTCTACCAGATGTAACGTGTCACAGGAGAAGTCTCGGAGCACCATCCGCAGCAGCGGGTCTTATAGTCACGCCCCTAGTGGTGTCAACGAGCAGCGAGCATCACCCCGGGTTCAGTACGAATACGATTTCACTACATTCTCCCCCCGTCGGAATTATACGGCAGCGCGGCTAAAAGCGAGTGAGCGTCAGCACGAACAGGGTGCGGAACATCAGTCGACCCAACCGTATCGGGCCGGGCGGCGAATTTCTCTGCCAGCACGCGTCCGAAATTCCCCGGGTACGGCATCACGTATCCCTGTGTCCCCGGCGTCGGAGGCGCCATCAGGGTCGGGTGACGAAGGGGGTAACTCCAAGTCGTCGGGCCCAGGTAGACGCGGCGAGGGAAGGGTCGGTAGACTTTCGGCGATGGGAGCGTCGGGAGAGGCCATAGTCTCATAGATGGGTTCGATGGGTTCGTCCGATTCCCTACTCAGGTCGGCGACCCTGCAAGGGGCAAGGTGACGGACAGAGACAGTAGTCTCACGGCCATCAGTCGTCATCACACGAGCATGCTCAGGATTAGCCTGGAGAATCTGCACTTTGTCCACAAGGGGGTCGTACTTGCTCGCGCGAACCGCCCGTTTAAGGTAGGCCGGCCCGGGCCCAGCGAGCCAACTGGGCAAAGACCGTATACACCCCGTGCTCCTGGGGTGGTGGAAAAGTCGCTCGTGGGGAGTTTGGTTGGTTGCCGTACACAGGAGAGCCCTGATCGAGTTCAACGCCGCAGGTAGCGACCAAGCCCATTTATCGAGGCCCCGGCCGAGGGTCCGGAGGTTGAGCATGACGGCCCTCCAGATAATCCCGTTGAAGCGTTCGATCTGCCCATTAGCCTGGGGTCTGTACGGCGTGGTGTAACTAGAAGCAATGTTATTTTGGAGCAGATAGCCGCGCACCTCCTGAGACAAGAAGACCGCACCCCGGTCGGTATGGACATAGGCCGGGTAACCGAACATTGAGAACAAGTTCTGTAAGCATCGCATCACCGTGGCAGCAGTCATGTCTGCGCACGTATAAGCAAAGGGGAATCGCGAGTACTCATCAACGATAGTGAGCAGATAGCGAGAGCCGCTCGACACCGGCAAGGGGCCCTTGAAATCCATCGCCAAGCGTTCCCACGGGCGCGTAGCCTTAACCAGAGTCCCCATGGGAGGGTTATAGAAACGCGGTTTGATTTCCGCGCAGATAGCGCAGTCGCGACAGATACGGCGGATATCGTCAATCGAGTATGGGAGATTGCCACACCGCACAAAATGAGCGAAACGCGTTATGACGGGATGGCCCGCAGTGGCATGCAGCACCCGTAGGCCCTCCAAAGAGGTGATACCCGCGCATGTAGCCGGTCGTGATAAGGCATCGGCGGCCCGGTTATCCTTCCCCGGGCGATATTTGATGGTGTAACAGAAGTCGGCGAGTTCGATACGCCAGCGAGTGATCTTCTCATTCTTAATGCGCTGGGCGTGTAAGGTGTCGTACATGAACGCAACGCTTTGCTGGTCCGTGATGATTTGGAAGCTCCGCCCGAGTAAGTACGGGCGCCATCGCCGAATAGACTCGACGATCGCATACGCTTCCTTTTCAACGGACGAGTGTCTCCGCTCAGCGGTGGTAAGAGTCCGTGAAAAGAAAGCCACGGGACGCCCCCCTTGGGAGAGGGTCGCCGCGATGGCCTGATCCGAGGCGTCACTTTCGAGGACGAAAGAGCCGCTCTCGTCGATTGTCGCCACGGCGGCTCGGGCGATGTCGGCCTTAAGGCCTTCAAAGGCCGCCGATGCGGCCGGACTCAGGGGGAAGGTGTCGCAGGCCACGAGGGGGCGAAGTTTCGCAGATAAACTTTGCACCCATTTGGAGTAATGGGCGAACAGCCCAAGGGCGCGCTTCAGGGACGCCCGATCACAGGGAGGGGCCATGTCGAGCAAAGGTCGCAGACGCTCCTTATCCGGAGCGACAGAGCCATGGGTCACGGTGTACCCCAGAAGATCTATCGTGCGTAGGGAGTATTGGCACTTATCCTCGTTCATAGTTAAGTGATACCTCTGCGCGACCTCAAGGAAGCGCTTCAGATTAGCATCATGGTGCCCTTGGTCATATCCACAAACCGTAAGATTATCGAGGTAGACGAAAACATCGGTTAAGTGCTCCCGCGCAACGAGGTCATCCATGGCCCTCTGGAAACAAGAGACCCCGTTCGTTACCCCAAAAGGCAATCGCGTAAATTGGTACAACCGCTGCCCCGACTCAAATGCGGTATAGATACGATCCGCCCTAGAGATAGGGATCTGGTGGTACGCACTACGGAGATCGAGAGTGCTATAGACCGAATACTGGGACACCTGTTGCACCAGCGCGTCCATCCCCGGAAGGGGGTAGGCATCCAGCTGTGTAAAGCGGTTAATCGTTTGGGAATAGTCGATTACCATGCGTCTGCGATGGGACTCGCTGCGCACCACCAAGACCTGGGCGCGCCACGGCGACCTACTAGGTTCTATGATGCCGTCTTTCAAGAGCTGAGCCGTTTCGTCCGCAATGAATTGCATGTCTGCGCGAGAGTAGCGCCGTGATTTCACCGCGACAGGGGTGCAGTCGGAGGTTAGATTGGGGAACAGCGAAAGCGGCTGGACGTCCATTTGCGCTAGGGCGCACACCGCAAGCGCGTCGTCCGCCCCCACAACAAGCGTGTCAGGCCCACCAAACTCCATTACCAGATGTCCATGCAGCTTAAGAAAATCGTGTCCTAACAGAATATCAGCACATAATGCGGGTAAAACCATAAGGTGTACATCAGGGAAAACCCGTCCCTTTAGCACGAGTTTCAATCGGCATTCCCCCTTCGTGCTGAGTCGAAGCCCCTGGTAAGCCATGAAGATCCGTCTCGTAGACCTCCAGATCCGCCATCCATGCCTGAGCACAAGTCGCTGGTCGATAAAACTATCCGTAGACCCTGTATCCACCAAGGCCCGAACACAATGGCCTTCGACCATGAGGGGAATAAGGGCTTGAGCCAGGCCAGACGAGGCTGCTGGGAGCGGGACTGAGCCCCCCGAATGGGTCGGACAAGCCTCGCGGGTGGATCCTATGCCAGCAGCAGTTTTGCGGTCGTGGCCGGAGTCTGTGTTGACCATGGGGAATCCATTAACGCCATCAGAGGGCTTTCCCAAGCATTCCGGTGTTTCGCGATTCAAAATCTGACAATTCTGACTGGAAAAGGCCTCCGTAGTATTTGAAATCGCCTTTTAACACTTTTGGCAGAAAAAGGCCTCCGTAGTATTCGAAATCGCCTTTTTGGGGGCGAGGGCCACCGTTAGCTCGTGGATGACACGAGGAGAACGTTCCGCTGGGGCTTGGCGAGGCTTCAAAGCCCCTTGCGTGGCCCGGAGTTTGGTCAAGGACACGTACTTCGTGCCCGATGGAGGATGAGACGGTGGTGGCTGTCCGGTGACGCCCGCCAAGGACGTCTGAGCGCCCAGGGGCCCGCAGAGAGGGGCCCTCCCCTTCGAAGTCGGGTAAGGCGCCGGGTTTCGGGCTCGGCTCGCAGGCTCCGCAATGAGCCCATTCAAGGTCGCCGCGCCCGCGCGACCGCGACCGCGCGATTCAATGAGCCGCGAACCGCGTGCCGTTTTCCTGCACACTCTCGCGTAATGTCCCTTTTGCGAGCACAAATGGCATATAGCGTCTCGTGCCGGACACACGAGCCGGGCATGGCGTGGCCCCCCACAGAAAAAGCATGCGGCCCCGCATAAGGCCTTGGGTCTGGTCGTAACGGCAGCCATCAGGGCTGGGTCTTCCTCCGGAGCATCCCGGAGTTCCGCGAGCGGGTCCGCGTCCTCGGCGGTAGCACTCTCCGGCCGGGCGTGTAGTGTAGTGCCCGCCAAGAGGCGCGTGCGATCATAGGTGTTCGATTGCATCCGCGCTTCAGTGTATACTTTCCCTTGCTCGAGTGCCGTAGCGAAGGTCAGGTCGGTCTTCTCTAAGAGCTTGAGCCTTAGTTCCTGGGAGGAGACCCCTGCAATGAAGGCATCTAAAAGAAGATCATCCTGAGCCTGCGCGGGAGTCCGTGGCTCCCTGATGCTGTCCAGCAAGAGCTGCCGGAGCTCCTGGGCGTAGTGGTCCATCGCCTCGTTGGGTTGCTGACGTCGCGTTTGCAGCAAATATCGTGCATACACCGGGCTTTTTTCCTTTATGTACAGCCGTTTGAGCTCCGCGATGGAGAGGTCATACGTCGCGCATTGAGCGATGGAGTTGTACACCCGGTAGTCGATTTTTGAATGAAGTGTTGCTAGCTTCACGGCAGCCGTCGGCGCGGTCTCAGGCTCGTCAAAATGATTCTCCAATGTTCTGAGCCAGTGCTTCAGTTGCAAGCCACCATCCGGGGCTTGCGGGTCGGCGCAGAATACGGCAACCGTCAGCGTCTTGTTGCCAGCCATGTCGGTAGATATAAATGCAATTAAGTGTTGTGGAAAACCAATCAGGTCCACACAACTTTAGTCCAACGGGTGGTTTAATTGCATTTAGATCATGACATCATCCTGTAAAGCAGGAAATACAATAAGTATACGATGTGACATCACATGGGACCATTCATAGTAACATTCAATGCAAGCAAGCTGGATATTCTATGCAGGCGTACCGTTAGCGAGTCTACCAGATGTAACGTGTCACAGGAGAAGTCTCGGAGCACCGTCCGCAGCAGCGGGTCTTATAGTCACGCCCCTAGTGGTGTCAACGAGCAGCGAGCATCACCCCGGGTTCAGTACGAATACGATTTCACTACAATCCGTCCATACCTTTTTGAGATATCCTGCTCACAGACAGACAAACAGACAGGGGTGACAACATAACCGGGTAGCAGGAGTAACTAGAATGACACTTGGTAGAACGCAAACCTCTGCCAGGCTAAACAGTTTACGTTTTGTATCCCATTGATAGGCTGGATCTGCATCTGGACGTAAAAATCGAATCCGATTTTTTTGTCACCTACCCAAATCATACCTGAACCAAAATCCAATCGGCTTGTTCTAGTCACCTACCCAACTCATACCTGAACCAAAATCAAATCGGCTTGTTCTCGTCACCTATCCAACTCATACCTGAACCAAAATCAAATCGGCTTGTTCTAGTCACCTACCCAACTCATACCTGAAACAAAATCAAATCGGCTTGTTCTAGTCACCTACCCAACTCATACCTGAACCCAAATCTAATCGGCTTGTTCTTGTCACCTACCTAAGTCATACCTGAACTGATGTCCGTCATGTCATTTTGAGAACGGCCAAGTCTGAATGTGCTTTCGACTTCAGATTTACTTTCCCTTCTGCACAGCACTTGCACATCGATGCAATTATATGGCTTTACATTTGCAAGTGATTGAATAAAGCTCACATTGGATTGGCTTCCTGGAAAACTTGCACTCTTCCCGTGAGCCATCTGCAGAGTGCAAATATCTGCCTGCCAATGCAACTAAGTGGAGTTACTGCACACCCGCCCAGCATCTCCCTCCGCATTAAACTCCCCAAATCCTGGCTTACTGCACACGTAAACCCTCTTGTTCCTTTTTTTTCTTCCGGTTGTGGAACCACCTTCCTGAGGTTATTCAATCTCGCCTTTTCATCCGCAGCTTCAAATAGGCAGCACACCATCATCTCATGGCACCTGCTCCTTACTCATGATATTTTACACCCCAATTGATTCTACTCAGGCCAAGGCTCCTTTTTTTGGCGTAATATGCTTCCTACTCTCCCCTCTCTCCTGTTTCACTTTTCGTTAATTCCCTTTCCTGCTGTGTTCAACGTGGCGCTATTGTTCCTTCCTTGCCTTATTACCCTCTGTCACCTCACTCTTGCTGTGGCGAGTCCAAAGGTCATGAAATTACAACAGCAAAGAAAGCTTTGTGTGCACACTCATGCAAATTTCACCCAAAATTAGTGGACTGGCTGCCGCACTACAGGTTTCGGCCATATCCGTCCATACCTTTTTGAGATATCCTGCTCACAGACAGACAAACAGACAGGGGTGACAACATTGTTCTTGTCACCGACCCAACTCATAACTCATACCTGAACCAAAATCTAATCGGCTTGTTCTTGTCACCTACCTAAGTCATACCTGAACCAAAATCAAATCGGCTTGTTCTTGTCACCTACCCAACTCATACCTGAACCAAAATCTAATCGGCTTGTTCTAGTCACCGACCCAACTCATACCTGAACCAAAATCTAATCGGCTTGTTCTCGTCACCTACCCAACTCATACCTGAACCAAAATCAAATCGGCTTGTTCTCGTCACCTATCCAACTCATACCTGAACCAAAATCAAATCGGCTTGTTCTAGTCACCGACCCAACTCATACCTGAAACAAAATCAAATCGGCTTGTTCTAGTCACCTACCCAACTCATAGCTGAACCCAAATCTAATCGGCTTGTTCTTGTCACCTACCCAACTCATACCTGAACCAAAATCTAATCGGCTTGTTCTAGTCACCGACCCAACTCATACCTGAACTAAAATCTAATCGGCTTGTTCTTGTCACCTACCCAACTCATACCTGAACCAAAATCTAATCGGCTTGTTCTTGTCACCTACCCAACTCATACCTGAACCCAAATCTATAATCGGCTTGTTCTAGTCACCGACCCAACTCATACCAGAACCAAAATCTAATCGGCTTGTTCTCGTCACCTACCCAATTCATACCAGAACCAAATTCTAATTGGCTTGTTCTAGTCACCGACCCAACTCATACCAGAACCAAAATCTAATCGGCTTGTTCTAGTCACCGACCCAACTCATACCAGAACCAAAATCTAATCGGCTTGTTCTAGTCACCGACCCAACTCATACCAGAACCAAAATCTAATCGGCTTGTTCTAGTCACCGACCCAACTCATACCAGAACCAAAATCTAATCAGCTTGTTCTAGTCACCTACCCATCTCGTACCCGAACCAAAATCTAATCGGCTTGTTCTTGTCACCAACCCAACTCTTACCTGAACCCAAATCTAATCGGCTTGTTCTTGTCACCTACCCAACTCATACCAGAACCAAAATCTAATCGGCTTGTTCTAGTCACCTACCCAACTCATACCTGAACCAAAATCTAATCGGCTTGTTCTAGTCATCTACCCATCTCATACCAGAACCAAAATCTAATCGGCTTGTTCTTCTCACCTACCCAACTCATACCAGAACCAAAATCAAATCGGCTTGTTCTAGTCACCTACTCAACTCATACCAGAACCAAAATCTAATCGGCTTGTTCTAGTCACCTACTCAACTCATACCTGAACCAAAATCTAATCGGCTTGTTCTAGTCACCTACCCAACTCATACCTGAACCAAAATCTAATCGGCTTGTTCTAGTCACCTACCCAACTCATACCAGAACCAAAATATAATCGGCTTGTTCTTCTCACCTACCCAACTCATACCAGAACCAAAATCAAATCGGCTTGTTCTCGTCACCTACCCAACTCATACCAGAACCAAAATCAAATCGGCTTGTTCTAGTCACCTACCCAACTCATACCTGAACCAAAATCTAATCGGCTTGTTCTAGTCACCTACCCAACTCATACCTGAACCCAAATCTAATCGGCTTGTTCTTCTCACCTACCCAACTCATACCTGAACCCAAATCTAATCGGCTTGTTCTTGTCACCGACCCAACTCATACCAGAACCAAAATCTAATCGGCTTGTTCTTGTCACCGACCCAACTCATAACTGAACAAAAATCTAATCAGCTTGTTCTCGTCACCTATGTGTGTGTGTGTGTGTGTGTGTGTGTGTGTGTGTGTGTGTGTGTGTGTGTGTGTGTGTGTGTGTGTGTGTGTGTGTGTGTGTGTGTGTGTGTGTGTGTGTCCTCTGTTCAGACTGATTTATAACTGCATTTGCTTCAAGCAAATGGTACTGATCCTGGTGCTGGGTTCGAACCACTGTGAATCTGCCTTTCCTTCCTCTTCTTCTTGGCTTCTTCTTCCATGTCCCCATTCCTTTTTTATTCCTCTTTTTCTTCCTTTTAAAGAAGGTGGTTATTTTGTCAAAGGCTTATTTCAGATTTTGCTTGGAATGAATGACAAAAACCAGATCCTTATTAAACAATTTTGAAGGCTAGCAACATCAACTCTTATAGCTGCCACGTGGGCAGGGCTGTGGCGTGCACAGGTGCACCGCTGACCATCGCATGGTCTTCATCTGATCAGATCAAACGTTTTTTCACACTTTTATTGAACTTCATCTGAACTTTGTTTGTTTGTCCCATTTTAAATCTTTCATCCGTTTTTTTTTTTTTGTTTTTTTTTTTTTTTTGTATACTGAATCGAGGCTCGTGAAAGAGCTAACATTTACTTCACAAACAAATCGACCAGACAAACAAAATACACAAAAAGAGGGAGCGGAAGACAAGATGGGGAGAAAAGGGGAAGCACACAAACACAACATCCGAGAGCAGGGAGATGTGTGGAAGGGAGGTAGGTTGTATGTGCCACCAATAAAAATGAACAAGACTGCAGATGCCATCGATTCCTCATTAACACTCAATAAATATTGTAGGCTCATCATTCAAATTGTCAGCCACAGACTGTATGCCACACCAGACTGTTTTCCAGGTTCTATACGTCCTAGAGAGCTGAAATTTGGCCCACGGTGCTCTTTTCTGCTACATTTTCATCTATCAAAATTTAATTTTAAAAAAATTGGTTTAAATTTTTTTTTTTAAAGAAAAAAGGGTGCAGCCCGAAAACATATTTTTTGATTTACTTGCTACAGAATGGTCTTCATTTGTGACTATGCAGGCATGGTACACCCGATGATTATCTTTTCAATAGAGAGGCACTGCAATGAGCAGATGCTGAAACCAAACAAAGTTTTCAGAATGTGTCGTTCAGGTGTGTGTATGTTAGCCATTGTTGCTCGTACACCAGGTCGCAGAATGGATTTGGCCCAATGTTTGTACATCTTACAGGTGAAATGAATCCCTCACGATTCATTCAATTACCATGAGGAACTTGGTTAACCCAGGGTTATTTAATTATGACTCCTGACCCAAACATGAGCAATGAGCTGTGCACATAAAGCTTCCTCGAGCCGTGTATCATCGGTGATGGCATTTCTTGAGCATTACAGAAATGATTCACAATAGCAGTTTGTTGTATCCCATAATGTTGTCCACAGTGATGCCTGTTGTCCTTTCACCCATTGTCCCACTCAGTTGTAGAGGACAGTTTGGGAAGACATGTTCATGTTTAATTTCATGTTGTATTGTTTTTGGCCTTGTGATGTGTTGGGGTTTCGCACCAATTCTGCTTCGATTCCAGATATGGAATAAAAATGAACAAGACTGCAGATGCCATCGATTCCTCATTAACACTCAATAAATATTGTAGGCTCATCATTCAAATTGTCATCCACAGACTGTATGCCGCACCAGACTGCAGTTTCGAGGCTGAAATGATGTTGAGTAATCTTCATATGAAATAACCATCAATAACATAAACTCCTTCAACCGATAAGTCCTCATCTCTGTATTTTGCCACAAAACGATGAGAATATCACAAGCATTGCCTACATCACACACTGAACGATCTGGATTCATCATCACATCGGGTTGCAGAAAGCACAGCTGGATGGAGTCTGGAGACATTTCTTCCGTGTGACCAATTTTTTAACGGCACACATAATCCTGAGATTTAAATCTGTTTCACCCTTCGCATTGCTGAAACTACCGTGTCTTCGTCCGCTGTGCAGTACTGGAAGAGATTAACAGTATGGAACAAAGAAAACAACATTTGTTGCACAATCAGAAAAGGTCTTCACAGCCAGCGGTTCCACTTTGCTCGGATTGATGCCATCAGCGGCTGTAAAGCAATACTGTGATTGTGTGCACCTTTTCTTCCAATCATCCAGAGCATCAGGTTTGGTAGGCCGGGAACAGCAAACGAGGACTCGCCGAGGCTTCTTGTTTGGTTTAAAAAGGGGAAAAAACTTGTCAAGGTTTCCATCCATTATTTGACAGCCCTGTGTTACGTCTCCGAAAGAGTGAACGGTCGTGCCTCAGACATGCTCGTCTCACTCTGACATCTCTTGGAGGAGATCTAGCTCACAAGACCAGCTTGTTTCTTTTTCTTTATTGGGTATGTCAAGGTCTGTTCCACCGACCTCTACATCACAAGCACTTCGTATTATATCTGTCCAAATCATTTTCTATGTCTCAAACAGATCTGCAAGTTTACCTGGAGCTGCAATATCTGCCGTGTTAGACTTTGAGTACGTCATAACTCTTCCTGTGAAATGACTGCAACTTGAGTTATCAGGCCTTGAATTATTACTATTCTTCGTTCATCCAGCGTGACCCCTCAATGAAAATTGGAATTATTCCGTTACCCCTGCCATTCCTGCTCATTGAGGCAATTTTAAGGAAATAAACAGGAATACTTAAAATGCGCAATTCTTCAATTTACAAATCATCAGTGGAACCTCATGGCCTAGTTCCTGCCTCGCACCTGCTTTTCTGAAACATTTCGCCTGAATACATGTGCCCTGCTTATCCTCAACTCTCCCCGGCAGCATCCTGTTCTTCCGTCATGACAACTTCCTCCTTATGGCTTTGTGCTTTAATTTCCTGTGACATCCGTTACCAGTTGAGCTGAGGCATGAAACACCCACGTTAGCGACGATAAAATGCATCGCTTTAACGCTATTGGTTGCTACGTGAATAGCTGTTGCCATCTATTGGACTAAACCGGCTCTGACCTGGGATACCTCGACTGGACATCTTGCTCCATAAAACATACCCGATGCCTGCCCAGTTTCGCCCCTCTCACTCAATGGTAGCTGGTAGTTGGGCAAACTATACTACAGCATTTCAATAGACATGGACACTCTTGGCAGTGATTGATCAGAGATGAACTAAATGGCCAAAAATTCAAGAGGCTATTGTGAACGTACAGTGGTTTACCATAATCAGCTGCTCAAACTCGGTTTCACTCTTATTTGGGGTGTCTTGGGGATTAGTACAGAGTATCAATCCACGTGTTCTCACTGATGTACAAAATAGTTTGTGCAAGTTGTGCCATTAGAACGTTAGACCTTGCACTTCGTTAACTCCACAGCATGTATGCGACTGTCTTCCCCTTTTAGACTGCCAATGAAGTCCATGCGACACTGTCATCCATTTGCTTTGGGCACCATTTTGTTTTCATTCCTTTCCCATTAATAGAACCACTTTTAGAGGCCATTTCCCCCCGCAGAGCAGGGGTTGGCCTTTTTCGGGCACCGTTGTCCCCTTTTTGAAGGGATGATTTATGGCCGGATGCCCTTCCTGCCGCCAACCCTGTTAGTCGCCTCTTGCAACACACAGGGAATTAACAGTGAACTGGTACTCAATTTGCGGACCTCAGAAGGATGAGCAGGCTGAGTCAACCCCCCTGGCATTAATTCAGCGATTGACCGGGATTTGAACCCAGGATCCTCGGATCCCAAGCCGGCACCCTAACCGCCAAGCCAACACCAGGCTATTCTTTTCCCATTAATAATAGAACATGTTTTCTTTAGACAAAATTTATAAAGTTTTTGCGATGTAGTTAAAAAAAAATCAACCTGCCACACCATTCAGCCACCTCCTCACCTGTTCTGGCACTATGTCTCCGAGCATGCTGTTAACGCAAAACAAGGTGTTGTTGAGCATCAAATAAAAAGGAGTCTTTGTGGAGGTGTTTCCGTTTCCATCACCACGTTCAAAATAGCCCATCAATGAGCTCACACCGAGCCACAAATTCCATATCAGTTCCTGCGACACAACCGTGCCTTTTAACCGAGCACAGTGAGTCATGGAAGTGCTGGCATCTCACGTTCTCACACTAGCAGTGTCAAGGCCTTGTGTCGATCTTACACCTAATCTAGTTACTGGTCATGTGAATGCCAGCAACACTGCCGCAAGCTTTCCTGTCTCGCTGTCCTGAGTGAAGCTTTGCAGACACGCATCATGAAGCTGCGCAAACATTATCTTTACAGATAATATGTGTTCGCATCACGGGTATTTGAAAGATTATCCTTGAGTGTTCTGGAATTGTGTTCCTTCTCTTTATATCTTTCCACTGGTGACGTGGCTACCGTCCAGTGATGGAATGCATCTCCCACAGCTGAGTCTGAAATCCTCGCAGATAACGGGACGGAGAAGCTTCTGCATGGCCTTTCTGAGCACGGCACAGATAAATGGGCCGTAGGAAGAAGTCTTTATGCGAATCCGTCGAGTAATTGAAGTCTGGAGCCAACAAGTGCTGAGAATGAAAGAGTGCTCTTTGCAGGAGGTGTTAAACGCGGCCATAAGCCATAATCAGAGTGAAAATGCCACGATGACTCGTGCTCGGTGCCATCAGTAGGCCAACAATGTTCTTTTGAGCTAAACGCCTTCGCTTTTGCAAAATAATTTCTGCTCCTGTCTCAAGAGAGATAGAATGTGTTCCCTAATGCAATTTACCGAAAACGCCATTTTGCACCAACGATACGACAAGGCGAGGAGATATATATATATATATATATATATATCGATAGCATTAGGCTCTTACTTTATCTCTGTTACTTCATTTTTAAACAATGTAATTAATTTTTATTTTCCTTTTCCTTACTTCCCCTTTTCACAACTTTCTCCATTTGCTTTTCTCACCATTTTTTTTGCTGCCATTGAGCACAGCACTGTGTGAGATTTTCAAGCCTGAGCTGGTAGATTACTGCACTGGTTGTGGGATGTCATTCATGTATGGAAACCTTCGCGAGGCACAAATGGTATTCGCAGACATAATTGTTTGATAACAGTATTTTGTGTGTTTTTGCAGGATTTTACACTTTTTACAGTAGGTGGAGATGAGCGATCCCCTGCATGGATCCCCTGTTCAAATTGATATTGGCTTACATCATTGTACATTTTCTCATTTGGCATTCTTATCTGAGCGCATAATTCATGGTGGGTGGACTCCTTGTATTCATTTGTCCAACATACACTCATTTCCTTGTAGTTGATGGAAAGGAGTTCTGATGTTGTCCAGGATGTAACAGTGGAAGATAGTCACTCGAGAGCATAAACATTTTTATTTCAACATGATCTAAGACTCGAGGACGAGCTGCAACACAAATTACACACACACGCAGACAAATACAGAAGACACAAGATGACGCCAGACTTGACTTGGGCACTCTGCACATTCCGGCATCCTTGTGACATCACTTTTCTGGACACAGTCAACAGGCAGGTTTTTTTTTGGTTTTTTTTGTATACAAGATGATTCTCGTGTAAGAGATAACATTAATGACAAAAAAAACCAAACGGACACATAAGACATAATGGGAGCGGGAGACAAGATGGGGAGAGAGGATGAAACACACAAGTACAACATTTGAGAGCAGGGACATCGGGAGATCTGTGGGAGGGAGAGTGCTTGGGGGGAGGAGGAATGGGAAGTGGGGGGGGAGGGAGTTGTATAAAACACATGGGCACTGCTAGGACTTCCAGGAAAGAGGTAGGTATTTCAGAAAAGTGGATCTGGGGTGAATTAACACGGGTAGAAAAGATCAAGGTTTTGGATGGGGGAAGATAAGAGATGGTGGTGAACAGCTGTTTTAAAGACCTGGAGGGAGGACTGAGATTGAAGAGAGTGCGGGAGTTTGTTCCAGAGGCAGGAGAAAAGAGGAATGAAAGAGTGAAGGTGAGCAGAGAGTCTTGATTTTTGGCAGTTTCACCAGAAGAGGGTTACTGGCAGATCTTGTGCGACCTGTAGGAGTATTTGGAGGACAGAGCACAGACAGGGTTGGGGGTGATGGGCCAGAGAGGAGTCGGTAGAAGACAGAAAGACCACCAACCTGCCTGCGGTGAGTGAGTGAAAGGCCCTCAGATTTAGCTTCATCGTGGGAGATTCCAATGATTCTGTAAGCTTTGGTTTCAACAGCGTGAAGATGAGCTAGGTGTGAGGCAGTAGCACCAGCCTAGAGGGGAGAGCAGTATTCCATTGAGCTGCGGATGAAATCCTTGTATGTGGTGAGGATCTCAGGTGTGCCAAGGAAGGACTTCACACGACGGAGGATGCCCAGTCGGCGATTGGCGTTGAATGCCAGCTTGGAAATGTGTTTTTCCCAGGAAAGATCATGGCAGATTGTGAGACCTAAGAGCTTGAGTGACAGAACTTCTTGGAGAGGATGGTTGAGAAAGTAGATGGGAGGGTTGTCCAGACGGTCTTTTCGGAGAGACATAGTGAGAGTATGAGATTTGTCAGGATTGAAAGACATGTTCCACTTGTTTGACCAGTCTGTGATTTTGTCCAGGTCTGCAGAGAATGAGGAGGCTGCAGTCTGCCGATCTGAGGGATGAGGTATGGAGCGGCAGAGAGTGGAGTCATCAGCAAAGAGATAGAGAGGATTTTCCAGAGAGTCAGAGAGATCATTGATGAAGACCAGAAAAACCACAGGGCCCAGAACACCGCATTGGGGAACTCCAGCCTGAACAGGAAGGGTAGATGAGAGAAATCCATTCAGGGCCACGCGTTGACTACGACCAGTGAGGAAATCCGCAAGCCATGCGTGGAGATTTCCATGGATACCATGGGAGGAGGGTTTGGTGAGCAGAGCGGGGTGCTAGACCGTATTGAAGGCACGTTATATGACAATGGAGACAGCTCTAATTTCCTGTTTGACATTGAGGATCTCCATCCATTGTTGAGACAGCAGATGCAGCATGTCCAGATTAGAATGACCTGGTCTGAATCCAAATTAATGATCCGAGATCAAGCCATTGTAGAAGATGAAGGATTTAATGTCAGATGCGATGATTGATTCCATGACCTTGCTGATCATTGGGAGCAGGCTGATTGGTCTGTGGTTGCAAGGATCTGTTTTCGCATCTTTTTGTGTAAAGCGGTAATGTTGGCTGATTTCCAAGCAGATGGCATATGACCTTGAGCAAAAAAGAGGGTGAAGAAAACAGAGAGAGGGTGTGAAAGAGCGGCGGAGCAGGATTTTAGGACCCATGGGCTGATGCCGCCTGGTCCAGTTGCAGAATCAGAGTCGAGGGTTGACAGAAACTTCTCCACCTTGTCAGGAGATAAGGACACAGAGTCCACCCAGCGGGCATACGACGTTGTTTCAATGTCGAATAACGGTTGGAATGAGGTCGCGACGTCGGACAACCAAAACCCAACCTGAGACCAATACCTACATCAAAACCCGACAGTCATTCAACGTTGTTTCACCGTTGGCAACTTGGCTTGATTTTTTAATCGAATAAATGACATTGTTTCAATGTTGGTTGTTCGACCCTACATCGACGTTGAAAGTGTGACATTGTATCAACGTTTATTCGACGTTGGAAAATGTATCAATGTTGGAAAAACGACGTTTATTCAACATTGGAAAAATGACGTTGATCCAATTTGCAAATCCAACTCGTTTTCAACCTCGGGTCCACGTCGAATCTTGACGTTCATTCAACGTGGATCCAATGTCTGTGTGCCTACTGGGCAGGAGCAGCTGGGTACGACTGGGTATGGTGGGTACAGAGAGAGACGGGTTTGGGACACAAGATTTTGAGGCAAACACAGAGTTGAGGCATTCAGCTTTTTCATGTGCGGTTTGAAGAAATATCCCTCCCCATTGGATGCAAACCCATTGGGTTGCCCATGCTTTATCCTCTAAATGCTTTGTGTAAAGCAAGGAAGCAGCACATGCCATTCTTAACGTCATTGCTATGATTCGGCCAGAGTCCGAAACGAATCATTGACCTCCCAGAATAACAGCCAATGTACAAACTGCAATTCCACAGAGTCTGGTTAATAAAAATTTCTTCTTAACCATATTTACTTTGCATTCCAACATCCATTGTTCAGACATTTAGAAGTTCAAGCTTGCTCACCGCACTCTTTTATTATTTTTTAAAGAATGGTGGAGAGATTTAGCCAGTTTTTAGAGGAAGGGAAAAAGTTAAGATTACTTTAAAAAAAAAAAGCGAAATCTTCCTCTAAATCGTGAAAACTTTGAAGCCTCTGAAATACTCTTGCTGCATGATGCTCAAATCGAACAGTTTTTTTGCATTCATAGTCAAGGCTCGTGGAAGAGCTTGTGCCGTACAATGAACGTAACAGACAGCACGCATGGGGTGGACAAAATGGATACAGAAGGAGACTCCAAGGTTGGAAAACTGGAAAATTGGAAGGAGGAGGGATTTGGGTGGGGTTGACACGGGTAGAAAAGATTATGGTTTATGGTTGGTGATTATGTGAAATGGTGGTGGCCAGCTGTCTTGAAGATCTGGAGGGAAGATCGAGATTGAAGAAGAAGAAGAAGAAGACCGAGATTGAAGTGGATGTGAAAGATGATTCCACAGTTGAGAAAAAAAAAAACGAACAAATGAGCAGTGATCCTGGATTTTGGTCGTTTCACCAGAACCAGATGGTGGACCATGTGAGCCCTGCAGAAAGCTAGGTTTGGGAGCAGAGGGTGCAAGACCAGAAAGGAGGCGGAAGAAGACAGAGACCACCGACGGGTCTCTGATAGGAAAGTGATAGATTCAGCTTCATTGCGGGAGATTCCAATAATCTTAAACAGTCGTGGCCAAAAATATTGGCATTTAAAGCAGGTGATTCTCCTTTACTTTGGAATTGAACTCACCTGTGGTGAGTTGCAGGTGCCTGCAATATAAAAATCACTCATTCAACCAGTTTGAACAGAGATAAGGAGTCACTCTGCAGTTTTGTGTCAATGTGTGTACCACAATGAGCATGGAGAAAAGAAAGAAAACCAGAGAATTGTCTGAGGAGGTCAGACACAAGATTGTAGCCAAGCATGGACAATCTCAAGGCTACAAGTCCATCTCCAGAGAGCTTGTTGTTCCTGTGTCCACCATACACAATGTTATCAGGAAGTTTAAGGCCCTTGGCACTGTAGCCAACCTCCCTGGACGTGGCCGCAAGAGAAAGTTTAACCAAAGATTGCAGCGAAGGATTGTTTGAACGGTGGAGAAAACACCCCGATCAACTGCCAAACAGATTCCAGCTGACGTTCAGACACAAAGTAGGACAGTTTCAACTCGTACCATCCGTCGCCAGCTCAATGAAAGGGCGTTCTATGGTAGGGGACCCAGGAGGACCCCACTGCTAAGAGAGAGACATAAGAAAGCCCGACTGGAGTTTTCTCAAACACACCTGAACAAGCCAAAATCCTTTTGGGAAAATGTCCTGTGGACAGATGAGACCAAATTAGAGCTTTTTTGGTAAAGCACATCATCTCTGTGTTTACAGACAACAAATGAAGCCTTCAAAGAAAATAACACCTTCCCTACAGTCAAACATGGAGGAGGTACATTGATGTTTTGGGGTTGCTGTGTTGCCTCTGGCACAGGGTGCCTTGAATGTGTGCATGCATAGTGTTACGGATTCGTAACTTCCGTTATTGGGGTTTTCCCCCACTTGACGTAGTTCTCATCTTATGTACTATTATTATCTTCAAAAGGTTTATTATTCAGGAACGGTTATCTAGAGTTAAAAAGGCTAACTTTAAATGATACAGGAAACCGAACCGGAAGAGAGGAAGAGGAAGAAGCGGCGCGAGCAAAGTCGGAGAAGACGTGTGACGTCAGCGCTCCGTAACGAGCAAGGTCTACCGACAGTCGCGAGGGAATTTTGAGTTCCTTGAAAGGACATCCGGCGATAGGAATTATCGCTGTAGGGGAGAAATCTGCGTAGTCACATTTGGGCGCTGTGATTCCGACGAATCCTCACCTCGTCGCATTGGCTCAAGCAGGAGCCGTCGGCCATTTTGAACCCCGCGCTTCGGATACCAACGAAGGTTTTGCCTCGCGTCATCTTCACACCAACATCCTACCGTCGGTCGGGGATGTGTGTGTGCGACCGCTTCGTCTCCAATTACTTTGCGGGTTGCTGAGTGAGCGGTGAAGGTGCGCCACTGGAGGGCGCCTTTGTACAGTTTGGCGGGGCGATCTCCAAGGCCAACTGTACGCTCTTCGGATATCGACTGGAGAGCGAGATTCGGGCTTTGACCGGATTTCGTTCTATCGACCGCTGGAGCGAATCACATACGCCTTGGAAAAGGTTATAGAGACATTGAGGAGTGTCCTTTCACTCGCTGGCAGCGCAGTGAGTTACCTGACTTTATTAATGGTAAATAGAGTGCACTCTTAATGGCCATTTGTTGTACCATGATTCCTGTGTATGATTTCTAATACAATTTTGTTCATTTGTAATCATTGGTGTGGTTTCACTATTAATTTTCAACACAGCGTAACATATTTTTCTGCCGGGGCTCCTTTCGGGGTTCGGAGGTTACCGAGACCCGGAGATTGTGGAGGACTCCGTAACAGAAATTGGGGTCTCGTCTAATTGACTCCAATTGACAATTGACAATTGGGTCTTCGTCCGGGATTTAATTCCCTAAAAACGTCCATTTGGGATTGATCCAGATAGAAATTGGGGGTTTGTACTGTGGAAACATTGGGGGGGGGGGGGGGCTCGGCTTTGCTGATTAAATTCCCTAAATCTCGGACGGTGGATTAAATTCCTTAAATTTCGTCTGGGAAAGAATTCCCTAGCATTCCCAAATTTTCCAATTTTGGGAATTTTTCAACATTCCCAAATTTTTCCAAAAAAAAAAAGATATATATTTTTTTTGGGGGGGGAAATTTCTTGTGTGAAGGTTAACAGGTGTTAACGGATAGTCACCATGGAGTTTGACGCTGAGAGGTTTACAGCGACCCCGAGTGAGGCACAGTTCCGAGTGTTACTAAAATCGGAACTCTTGAGATTGGCCAAACATTTTGGCTTGGAGGTCCGAGCTAAAATGAAGAAAACAGAGATGCAGACAGTGGTGATATAATCTATGGTGGAACTCGGAACATGAGGAGAGGGAGCCTTGAATTGGTTACCAGAAGAACAAGAAAATGTGGAGCTCCAAAAAACGGAGATGCAATTGCAGAGCCAGGAAAGGTTAAAAGCATAGAAAACAGAACTCCAAGAAAGGTTAAAAGCACAGGAAAGAGAACTCCAGGAAAGGTTAGAAGACAAAAAAGCAGAGGAAAGGAGAGCTGCAAGAGAACTCCAAGCAGAGGAGAGAAAAGCGGAAAGGGAGTTAAAGGACCGTGAATTGGCGCGTCAGCAGGAAATTAAAGTCAAGGAGCTGGAGTTAATGAGAGAACGGGGAGAGGTACCATCCATGCTGACTGGTTCGACACCTAGCCAGAACACATGTGATGTTGGCAGACATGTTAGGATGGTTCCACTCTTCAATGAAAAGGAGGTAGCCAAGTTTTTCTTACACTTTGAGAAAGTGTCTCGAATGCTAAAATGGCCGGAGGAGTCCTGGACCATGTTAGTGCAAAGTGTTCTGGTGGGTAAAGCTCAAGATATTTATTCGGCTTTACCGATTGACCACTGTGCAGATTATGAGATAGTGAAGAAAACCATTCTCAAAGCCTATGAATTGGTCCCTGAAACTTACCGGCAAAAATTCCGGAATGCCAGGAAGAGGGAGAGTGAGACCCATGTGGAGTTTGCCAGAATGCAAGAAACCATGTTTGATCAGTGGTGTGATCCAAAAGGAGTTGGGAAAGACTTCGAACTACTGCGACAATTGATCCTGGTGGAGGAATTCCAACAGTGTGTCCATGAGGACATTAAAGTTCATCTGGAGGAAAGGAAAGTACCAAAGCTGTATGAGGCAGCAGCCATGGCTGATGACTATGCCTTAACCCATAGGATGGGGTTCCACAAACCTAACTTCTTGCCTAGACCTAGCCAGGGGAGCTATGGTACATCAGGGGCGGAGAACGAAAATTCATGGGGGCGGCCTCGAGATGAATATGAGGACCACTCTGATACCACGACTTCTAGGAATCCAAAGACAGCAGTTCCAAGGCAGACTTACCCTCCGGGGGGGGCTTGAGACAAACCACGAGGTTCTCCTCCGGGCCTACTTGCGCTTTTTGCCATAAACCTGGACATTTGATGTCCCACTGTTATGCTCTGGGAAAGGAAAATCAGGAGCGGAGTTCGACAAGTACCACTCCGAATGCAATGGCAAATGTGAGTAATCGCCCTCAAAAGGGTTACCAACCATTTATTTCAGAGGGGTTTGTGTCACTGGATGGAGCCTCGACTAACCGTAGACCTGTTAGGGTATTGAGGGACACCGGAGCACATCAATCTTTAATGCTTGAAGGCATCTTGCCATTGTCAGAAGAGACGGCAACTGGTGATAGTGTTCGTTTACAGGGGATTGGTGGCTGTGTTAGAGCTCCACTTCATGCCATCCATTTGGAGTCCAATGTGGTGTCAGGACCGGTCACCATAGGTTTACAAGCCACTCTTCCTGTAGAGGGAGTATCTGTTGTTATCTGGAACGATTTCGCTGGTGGTCAAGTTTATGGCAACCCGATGGTTGTTAAAAAGTCTAGTAGGGAAAATAACACCACCCCAGTTAGGGATGGCGACAAATTTAGCAAGTTATTTGTCAGTGGACTGAACTTCAAAACAAAGGAAGATGTTCTGGAGTCTGCCTTCAGCAAATATGGACCGCTTTTGGAAGTGCCACTGATAAAAGACAGGGAGACACAAAAGTCAAGAGGGTTTGGCTTTGTCATGTTTGAAAACTCAAAGGATGCCAGAGATGCAGAAAAGGATCTGAATAGCAAGGAGTTGGAGGGTCGGACCATAACAGTAGGGAAGGCATTTCATAGGTGCCGTGGGGGCTACAGAAGAGGACAACGGAGTAGTAGTTTTGGTGGTGGCCGCAATCGATATTGTTATGGAGGCTCCCAGAGTTACGGCAGCTTCCAAAGGAAGGATTGTCAGAGTAGTGGCCGAGAAGGAGACCGCTATTCATGTGACTACAGTGACAAGCGGTCCCACCCTAATGATTATGAAAGTTCAGAAAAGTTGAAGCACTGAATGCTGCGGAGTCGCCGAGCCAAGATTCCTACACGGATTAACCGTGAACAATGCGACGTTCCTCAAGGCGTCCATGTAGTGAACTTTCCTGCACGGACTAACCATGAACTCCACGTTCCTAAAGGCGTCCATGTAGTGAATACTTCCAGGCCTCACCACCCAACCACCATGGAACCTGGCTTTCAGCTCGGCCTCCCGGGAAAAAGTGCTGTAGACTTGCTTGACTTTGGATTTTGATCACAGCCCCTTAACCTTCATTCAAAAGAAACTAAGGAAAAAAAATCAGAGGGTGCTGAGATGGAGTTTGGCTTTGCAGGAGACCAACTGGTAAATTGAACCTGTAAAGGGCAGCGACAATGTCGTGGTTGACGCTTGGTCCCGAGTAAATGAACTTTGGCAATCTCTGTAAGTTGTTTGAAGTTTTGTTGCTTTATTTTTGTGATGTTGATAATTGTTGCTCACGGGAATTGGTGATTTGGGTTGTGAGTTTATTCTTGTTTGTTTAAAGAGTTTGCATGCAAAGAAAGTTTTCGCTGTGTTCAAACTTTCTTTCTTGAGGGGGGGAAGTGTTACGGATTTGTAACTTCCATTATTGGGGTTTTCACCCACTTGATGTAGTTCTGATCTTATGTACTATTATTATCTTCAAAAGGTTTATTATTCAGGAACGGTTATCTAAAGTTAAAAAGGCTAACTTTAAATGATACAGGAAACCGAACCGGAAGAGTGGAAATGGAAGAAGCGGCGCGAGCAAAGTCGGAGAAGACGTGTGACGTCAGCGCTCCGTAACGAGCAAGGTCTACCGACAGTCACGAGGGAATTTTGAGTTCCTTGAAAGGACATCCGGCGATAGGAATTATCGCTGGAGGGGAGAAATCTGCGTAGTCAGATTTGGGCGCTGTGATTCCGACGATTCCTCGCCTCGTCGCATCGGCTCAAGCAGGAGCCGTCGGCCATTTTGAACCCCACGCTTCGGATACCAACGAAGGTTTTGCCTCGCGTCATCTTCACACCAACATCCTACCGTCGGTCGTGGATGTGTGTGTGCGACCGCTTCGTCTCCAATTACGCTGCGGGTTGCTGAGTGAGCGGTGAAGGTGCGCCTCTGGAGGGCACCTTTGTACAGTTTGGCAGGGCGATCTCCAAGGCCAACTGTACGCGCTTCGGATATTGACTGGAGAGCGAGATTCGGGCTTCGACCGGATTTCGTTCTATCGACCGCTGGAGCGAATCACATACGCCTTGGAAAAGGATATAGAGACATTGAGGAGTGTCCTTTCACTCGCTGGCAGCGCAGTGAGTTACCTGACTTTATTAATGGTAAATAGAGTGCACTCTTAATGCCCATTTGTTGTACCGTGATTCCTGTGTATGATTTTTAATACAATTTTGTTCATTTGTAATCATTGGTGTGGTTTCACTATTAATTTTCAACACAGGGTAACATATTTTTCTGCCGGGGCTCCTCTCAGTGTTCGGAGGTTACCGAGACCAGGAGATTGTAGAGGACTCCGTAACAATAAGATCATGAAATTAGGAGATTACCAAGGCATTTTGGAGCACAATGTTCAACCCAGTGTTAGAAAGCTTGGTCTCCGTGCAAGGTCACAGGTCTTGCAGCATGACAATGACCCCAAACATACTTCAAAAAGCACCCAGGAATGGTTCAAGCCAAAACACTGGAATGTTCTGAAGTGGCCAGCAATGGGTCCAGATCTAAATTCCATTGAACACCTGTGGGGAGATCTGAAAACAGCAGTTGGGAGAAGGCACCCTTCAAATCTGGGAGAACTGGAGCAGTTTGCACAAGCATAGTGGGCCAAACTGCCAGTAGAGAGATGTCGGAAGCTCAATCCTGGCTATAGGAAGTTCTTGACTGCAGTTATTTTGTCCAAAGGTTGTGCTACCCCCGGGTGTCAATAATTTTGTCAATGCCATTTCTTTTTATTTTCTGATTTTAAACGATATATTAAGTTCTGAATCAAAAACAAAGGTTCTGTAATATTAACAGTGAAATAAAGAATTGTTGAGACCAAATACTTTTGTAAATTTCAACTTATTTTTCGAGAAAATTGTGAGTTATTTGAAAAAAGTGCAAGGGTGCCAATATTCCAAGTGTTTGATGAGATCTTAAGATCTGAAGTTATTTTAGCATTAAGGTCTTCAGATATCGAATGTTGGATATTTAAAAATTTTGATGATAAAAGTGGGTAGGAGGGGGGGGAAATAAATAAATTTTCAAATACTGAAAGACTTGGCAGTGCAGCAATCCTAAGGGAGCAGTCTTCAAGCCAGGATGTTAAAGCTTCGGTTTTGGACAGACATTTCTGCCTAAAGGCATCATCAGGAAGATGAGAACAATTATTCACTTTCAAATGCAAAGATTTTTTTTGTCTGGGGTTGAATCCCAGTTGCATGGGAAGTCCTTTAAAAATAATGCTTGATTTACACAGGCAAACATGCCATCGCGGATCGGCCCGATCGGGATAGACTAAGGAGAGGATGCGCCGTGCTTTGCGTTCCATGCCCCATGAAGTCTGTGCTTGGAAATAATTGCGCTTAGTTGAATTTTACTGGTTTGTGTTATGCTGTCTGAAATACACGATAATTATTGGAAGCAAAAAAAAAAGAAGGCTTTAATTGCCAAGCTGCGTCGGAGTCGTTGGCATTGATGGGTTTGATATGAAGCCCGCGTGCGCATTTGCATTTAGTGCTGTGTATGAGCGAATGTTTTGCCATCACAACAACCATATAGTCAACTTCACACTTCTTGGGATCTCCTTACAATGGAGTTTACGATTTCCTTCAACGGCTATAACCATTAATAAACTGTGACTATAATAAAGGCTTCGCATGTTCTTGTCTCTCTTGCCTAAGTTCTCCATCATTCACTGCAACGCATTCCTGTTTCCTTGGTAATTTTTATTATTCCTTATGCGTGTTTCGTGTTGTGCAGGACAAACGATGCTGTAAAACGATTACAGAAATCGTAGCAGCCCTCTCTTTTTATCTGTCTATGGTGTCTTTACCTGTCGTTTCTATGCTTCACTCACATTCCATATTTTTGCGCCTTCACATCAGATTCTGCCGAGGAAGTTGTTATTGCAGAAACGGTGACGTCCAGCACTGGTGTGTAACGTGGCCTTTTGGAAACGCATGTACTTAGCTCCTTTTGGGGGGTGGTCCATGACAGTGCCTTGTGGGAAATCTCCCACCCCTACCCCTTCTTGCCCAGAGGGTTTGCGGCCTACGAATCAGTGCTTACACAAGTGCAAGATAATACCATTAGGGAAAAGGAAAATGCTTTGCAAAGGATTATCCTGCTTATTTGCACACTGTTATATGTGCGTGGTTCCCCACCAGGTCCACTCTCCCTTGTATTAGCAAAAGGCTTATTTCAGCATTACTGGGGTCATGCGGGCAGTTTGAGGTGAGACCCTGAGTCCTTAGGAAGAAACCAATTAGGCTGGCGCAGGCCTCCGCAATGCAAGCTCCACGATGCTCGTCCTTTTTAAGGAGACACAACGGGAATGGAGTTGAGGAAACCGAGGCATTCCCTCTGATTTAGTGTACCGCAATTGACCAACCAAATACTTAGTACCTAATTGTAATATACGTGGCCTTGTTGTCTTTGATGCATTATGCAAGTGCGGTGTATCATCACTTTGCCACGTGTTGCATCCGCTCAAAATAAAAGATGGCGATTTTGACTCGAATCTCACCGTATAATTCATGATGAGACGTGTGCATAGCTTCGGGTTGCGTACCATACCTGGTTTGACCACACCACTCGATACCAAGTATCGGCAACCCTGCTTTAAACGGTGCCTGCGGTATTGCTTCATTATTGATTGTACACACGACGCCATTGTTCATTCCTTGGCCTCTTCGATCAAAACAAGCTTGGCTTCTTTAACTGGTTAATTGGTGTACGAAAACATGATTTTTCAATACCTGTGAGGTTCTCATTGCCTTTTCTTACACACTATATGATGATCAGACCCAGGAAGAAGGCCTTTCACCCTCTTTGCTTCTTTCACTTAATATCTAAAATAATTTTATATTTATACCCTGTATTACGTCATAAAGGAATTATGACATTGTTGTATTATGTAATATGAGTTCCCTTTCAAGGAGCTATAACACAGGAGGAGGCCATTTACATTAGCCCCATCAGGCCTGCACAATGGTTGTTTGTCCGTGCTCAATCCTTTTTAAATGCTGAGCTTCAAGCAAGGGATCAGAGTGTACCATCTCTTAAGTCTTTGTTGACCTGGGGGTGGATAATTCGGTGGTAGCTTATTAGCTTTGTCTAGTCCTGGGCTTATGCAGGCAGTATATTTTATTTATTTATTTTTTTAAGAGGAAGGGAAAAAACTTTTGGTGCTGGCGATAGTTGGTCGACCTTTCTTGAAGTACACCGTGGGATCTTTAACGTCCACCAACTAATGCCGACAGAAGCGGTACCCAATTTAACGTCCGTCCGTCCGAGGTATGGAATACACATTGGTGAATTGCCCTGCCTGTGAGACACCAGGATGGCAGTTTATAGCTGGGTCAGGATTCAAACCCAGGGTAGACAACCTAGAGGCGAGTGTGCGTACCTCTAGGCCATACTGTCAGTCCGCAGTAGATATGCCTAAATTAAAATAAGGTTATATTGGTTAATCCCACAGCAGAGGATGGAGTATTGCGGGGGATGTCCAGCTACCCCTCTTACCTCACCTCCTGCCTCACTGCAACCCCCCACATCCTACCCTTCAACTCCTACCCACCTGACCACCACCTCATACCCCTGATCACACCTCGTCCCTTCCCCACCTCCTCCTACACCTCCTTCCAACCACACCTAGTCCTCCTCCTTCTGCCCTCCCCTCTCCCTCCTCCTCAGGTAAAATGTTGAAGGTGAATGAATGTTTAAACCACAGTCGTAACATATCCCACGGTACCATTTACGGCATCAAGGCATTACCAAAAAAGAACGACACAAGATAGAGAGCACATACCTCCACGAGGCTGAACATTTTACATTTTGTATCCACTGATAGGCCAGAGCTGCTTTTGGACCAGAAGCAAAATCTAATCGGCTTGTTCTAGTCACCTACCCAACTCATACCTCAACCCAAATCTAATCAGCTTGTTATTGTCACCTACCCAACTCATACCTGAACCCAAATCTAATCGGCTTGTTCGAGTCACCTACCCAACTCATACCTCAACCAAAATCTAATCGGCTTGTTCTTGTCACCTACCCAACTCATACCTCAACCCAAATCTAATCGGCTTGTTCTTGTCACCTACCTAACCCATACCTGAACCAAAGTCTAATCGGCTTGTTCTTGTCACCGACCGAACTCATACCTGAACCCAAATATAATCGGCCTGTTCTTGTCACCTACCTAACTCATACCTGATCTAAAATCGAATCGGCCTGTTCTTATCACCTACCCAACTCATACCTGATCTAAAATCTATTCGGCTTGTTCTTATCACCTACCCAACTCATACCTGAACCCAAATCTAATCAGCTTGTTCTTGTCACGTACCAAACTCATCAACCAAGTTTTCTCATAATCCGCCCACAACTATCTGAGATATCATGCTACATATCGTTTTTGGCCATATCACTCAATGGTGAAGAAACACTTTAAAAATTATTGGATCCAGATTCAGATCTTTATCAAAATCGAATCAATTCCGCCTTGTCACATACCCAACCTCTCCACCAAGTTTTGTCCTAATCCAGTCATACCTTTTTTGAGACATTGTGCTATTTATTATTTTGGCCCTATCAATGGCGAAGAATCACTTAAAATATTATAGTACCCGGATCCGGATCTTCACCAAAATCTAAACATTTCATCTTTGTCACACACCCAACCTCTTCACAAAATTTTGTCCAAATTAGTCCAAAACCTTTTTGAGATATCCTGCTCACAGGCAGGCAAACAGACAGACAGGTGAACACATAATCGCCATCCACTTTTGGTGGCGGACGTAATTAATCGAACTCCTTGTGCATTAAGTAAATGCCTGTATATGAAGTAAACTGCAATGTCGGGTGCATTGTGATGTGCCCAAGAGGCTCTACTTGTGCCCGATGCTTTGTATCCACTCGCGAGTCGTATGTAGAGCTCTCTTGTTGCTTTGGGCTGAGCAATTACTGAGCGTGCTGTCACAGCCATGCTGGAAGAGCAAAGATTTCTCTCAAAGGCCTTAGTAATCGCACACTGGTCCAGCATGAGTGTTGCGGTAAACATCATGCTTACTTTCCAGTGCCATCGCATGACTCACGTGAACATTACCCATGTGACCTAGAGTGCGTGTTTTGTGCATTTTGTTTGAAACATGGAACATGTTTGGAACATGGAGGAAACTATCAAGAGAGAGATAGATAGATAGGGAGAGGGAGAGGGAGGGAGAGAGAGGGAGAAAGAGGGAGAGAGAGGGAGAGAGAAGGAGAGAGAGAGAGGGAGAGAGAAGGAGAGGGAGGGAGAGAGAGGGAGAGAGAGAGAGAGAGAGAGAGAGAGAGACAGACTTTTGAGGTCCTTTTATTACAAAAATATAAAAGTGTGTAAAGTGTATGTACAATTTACAAATCAAAAATCCCAACAAAACAGGAGAGAAAAAGAAAGCAAGGAAACAACGAGTATAACAATTAATCATTTCATTTTTACAAAAACATAAAATAAAGCAATACTACCAAAAATATATAAAGACTTGATTATTTAAGAAAGAGATAATACCAACTCATTTTGGTGAACTTCACAAACATTTTCTAAACACCATTTTTCCACAAACACATCAAGTTCAGCCATGGTCTTGGAAAAATTAAATTCGAGGTTTACCCTTGCAGAAACAAGCGCAGTGTAAAACGTCATGACGTTGCATTGGTGAAGCGGTTTACCGTTACACATTGGTGAAGCGGTTTACCGTTACACATTGGTGAAGCGGTTTACCGTTACACATTGGTGAAGCGGTTTACCGTTATGCTTCTCCTTTCTGGACAAGTATGTAGCAAGTTTTGCTGTTGCTGCAAAAAAACACAACAGTTCATATTTTATGTCTTGTGTACATTTCTTTTTGAACCCAAAAATAAAGGAGCAAAAAGTAAATCTGAAATTCAATTTGTGTGACACAAAGTTCAACCAGTTAAATAATGGAAAAAGTCTTTCACAGCCAATGAAAAAATGAAAAACATCCTCATTTACAGGGCAAAAGGGGCAGCATGCAGATATTGGGGCAAAATTCCTCACATATGTATTGCATGGGATGATCCAGTGGGCAATGTGCCACTGGAGATCCCCTTTTCTTTTGGTGATTTGCTTCCAATACATCGCTTCCCATACAGGTTCAGTGGGGGGCCCGGCAGGGAGTAGTCTCTTCCAGCGTGCTCCTCCGTTTAATGGAGAAACACCGAGAATTAGGGAAACGCAACACCTATACAGGCTCTTGCTGCTAGCAGCTTGCAATTCATTTGTCCCTGTGCTAACAGGTGGAAGTTATCTGGGGGAGCAGTCAAAATCAGTTTTGGGAAATATGACTCATCAGGATGTCCATGTGTATTCTGAGTCCATAATACCCGTAGCTGATGACCTTTTTGTACGACTTTCCTCAATATTAAGCCGATTGTCCTCTTGGACCGAATTCCTGTCATATTTGAAATTTCTTCCACAGTTTTCCACCCAACACCAGAGTTTGGCCGTAGGTGCCATACTTTGTTCATGCCTGCATCAATGAAGCGTTCGCACAAATCACGGCTCTTGAATACATCAGGGAAGAGAGGGTTGAAAAACAGTCGGTCAACTTCGAACATCCCTGGGGAGTATGTGTCCACTTTGCGACTCACTGTAAGACCTTTCCAGGCATTGAGAAGGCTCTGGTAGAATATAGGGAGCGATGATGTATCCACATACTTGAGGTGGGTCAGGAATACTTCACGACCATAGCCGAGTGTGCCAGCCTGTTGCAAAATATGTCAGGCCAATGGATGGTTTGGCCGGTGCTCAACATATAGAAGGTGCTGAATGGAGCACAAGTGAAAGGCCATGAGGCGGGATTTCACGTGAACAAGGCCTTGGCCTCCTTCAGATGAAGGATGGCATATTACGTTTGGCCGCAGCCAATGATGGCCTCCCCCAAAAAAGTCCACAAGTTTGGCCTGGATCATTCGAAGCAGCACTTCCGGCGGTTGTAGGCAAATAAAACGATGCCATAAAGTTGCAGCAACCAAGACACGGCCCTTAAATGAAAGGTGCGGTCGGGCTCTTTTCCACAGGTTCAGTCTCCTCTCCATTTCTCCAATCAAGCCTTCCCAATTCTTTTCCATAAATTGTGTGGAACCAAGGGACACGCCAAGGTAGTCGATACCATCTGCCTTCCATTCTAAGTTTTCCGGAAGAGGAGGTAGATGTGTCGAGACAGGGAGGCAACTATTAAGGTATGGCACCCAAATAGCTTTGCTTTTCCTCCAATTAACTTTCAGGGAAGAAGCCTGGAAAAATGTTCTCAAGTATTTAACAAGAGCATTAATATCCCGGTTGCTTCTGATTATGACGCACACATCATCTGCATACGCTGATGTAGTCAGTGGTGGACTCCTTGGGAAACACGTCAGGCCAGAGATATTGTCCCTGAGCGTACAAAGTAATGGTTTCATTGCCAATGCAAAAAGCAAACCTGAGACTGGGCAACCCTGCCGTACCCCTCTCTGAACCTGTATGGGAGAAACGAGTTCATTGTTTACCTTAATTACACCAGAGATGTCAGTGTACAATAGAGATATGAAGGCTCTGAAATTAACCCCAAAGCCACAGGCTTCCAGAACACGCCACAAAAAAACATGATCAATACTGTCAAAGGCTTTTTCAATGTCGAGAAACATTATTCCAAAATAATTTTGATCGTGGTAAGTGCCCATTAAATCCCGAACTAAAAAATGTTGTCATAAATGGATCGACTGGGGATGCAGAAAGTCTGATCGGGTAGGACCAGGTCACCAATCACTTTCTTCAGACGATTTGCCATCGCTTTTGAAAACAGTTTGCAGTCGGTGCACAATACTGAAACTGGTCTCAAATTTTCCATCCGCCGGAGATCTCCTGATTTTGGGAGGAGACTCACCACTGCTCTCCTTCGGCTTAATGGCATTGCACCAGTTCGCAGGGATTCTTGGATTACATGTAAGAGTTCTGGACCGAAAAGGTCCCAAAATTCCAAGTAAAACTCAGTGGTAGGCCATCAATTCCTGGAGCTTTTCAAGATTCCATTTCAACCAGAGCACATTCTAATTCAGGAAGGGTTAACGGCACATCCAGCTCCAGCCGTTGAGTTTCAGTCAGGGATGGGAGATGGGAGGTAAAGAGTTTCATCTGATCCTCACAAACATCTTTTTTTGCAAACAGTTCTGAATAGTACTTTCTAATGGTATTTTTTACCCCATCAGAATTTGCAATTACATTTTCACTGGGGTCCGTTACTGATAAGATAAGCCGAGCTGGCTTCGTTTCGGATTTGAGGTGAAAAAAGGATTTGCTCGGGCTATCTGATACTTTAATTTTTTTCTTTCTTAATCTAACTAATAATCCTGCAGCTTTCTCCTGCAATAGTTCTCTCAGTTGAGTCTTTCTTTCAAGGAGTAACTTGTAGTTTGCCTCATTCTCTTGTTTCGCCAGTTTGATCTCCAGTTTTAGAATTTCAGTTTCTAGCCGAGCCAGTGTGACTCGACTTTCATGGGTGACATATGAATTAAACTGTTGACAAAACAGCCTTATATGGGATTTCATATTGTCCCACCACATGGTTAATGGAGGCAAAACGGGGCTTTTTTCAACTACTGCTATCCATAGATTGCGAAAGGCTTCCTTAAAAAAGGCATCATCCAAAAGCCTAGTGTTAAATTTCCAATAGGCACTAGTATGTTCAAGAGGAATTGTGGATATCCGAGACACCATTTTACCATAACGCGATAACACGGTCATAATCCTGTCATTGGAAATAAACGGAGGTGCGTTCGATATAACGACTCTCGTCGCGGGAGTCAGCATCGGCGACGCCATCACAAAATAAGCACTCGCTGTGCTTATTCCGACACTTACAACGTCATGGACGAGTACATCGTCTGAAATGAAAAAAACTACCTTCTGATTCATATGCGACGCAGCACGTATATTTTCATCACCAATAATATTCCCAACTGCGAGAATAATGTCCTCTACAGGAACTCTGTTGGGAGGAACGCACACGAACGCATGCTTCCAGGTTAAACCCTCAAAACCCTCACATCGAGAGCGTGCATTCGCCATGTCGGCAATATTATCGCCCCCTTCTTGTCGGAACTGGACATGAAGGTATCAAACATAAATAAATCAAGTAAAAATGAAAAACCAAAAACGCATTACAAGCATAAACAAGGCTTACAAAGCATCGTCAAAATGGGTAGGCCGCATCCAAAATAGGCCCGCTCTCAATCTCTCTCTCTCTCTCGAACACAAAGGAGTCGAAAACCGGAGAACAAAACGCCAGAGGCACATGAGATGTAGCAGGAAAGGATAGAAGGGATGGGGGGGGGGGGCTGTCGGGACAAAAACAATACACTGACGACTCACCACACTACAGATCAGCTGCATACGGTGGCCATGATGCCACACACAAATAACAACAGCCAGCAGGGGGCGAGAGAGAAAGAGAAAGAAAGAGAGGCAGAGGCAGAGAGAGAGAGAGAGAAAGAGAAAGAAAGAGAAAGAAAGAAAGAAAAGCAGACAGAGACAGACAGAGAAAGAGAGACAGACAGAGAGACAGAGGGAAACAGACAGAGAGAGGTACAGAGGGGTGTGGGGGGATGAGAGAGATATAGAGAGGTGCAGACAGAGAGATATAGAGAGGCAAAGAGAGGCAAAGAGAGACAGAGGGATATAGAGAGGCAAAGAGAGACAGAGAGATATAGAGAGGCAAAGAGAGACACAGATATAGAGAGGCAAAGAGAGACAGAGAGATATAGAGAGGAAAAGAGAGACAGAATGATATAGACAGGCAAAGAGAGACAGATATAGAGAGGCAAATAGAGACAGAGAGATATAGAGAGGCAAAGAGAGACAGAGAGATATAGAGAGGTGCAGACAGAGAGAAGAAGAAAGAGAGATATAGAGAGGCAACGAGAAAGGCAGAGAGAGAGACAGAGAAGCAGACAGAGAGATATAGAGAGGTGCAGACAGAGAGATATATAGAGACAGAGAAGAAGAAAGAGAGATATAGAGAGGCAACGAGAAAGGCAGAGAGAGAGAGACAGAGAAGCAGACAGAGAGATATAGAGAGGCAGAGACAGACAGACAGAGAGAGTGACAGAGTGAAATCCGATCTGTTCCAGTTCCACGAGTGAGTGTTTACTGGTTTTCAGCCTTTGGAAAAAATCTTGCCCCAAAGAGTCTTCCTCCGATTTCTTAATTCATCAGTGGAAACAAATGATCATCCGGTGTTTTGAGCCCTTTTTATGGCAAGCACACGTTAAACTATAAATATCATCGTCCAAAAGCAGTGCTTCCTGGATGTTAGTTGTGCACAATGTGCTGATTTGATGGAACAACACAAGAGCGTTATGACTTTATGAACGTTTGCGTAATTATGTCTGCCTGCTGTTTCATTGTTGGTCGGAGTTTCCTTTATTATCCATTTTTCCCATCTTCCTTTCGAATATACAATGATATATGTGCAGGGAAACTCGGAGATCGGAAGAAACCATTGGTGCATGTCCATTGGTGTATTTTGATTTAAATATAAATGGTCTGCAGTCCGCACACCCTGCGACACAGCCAATCATTTGTTTAGATAAGCTACTGGTCTTAAAGTGCATTTAAACCTAAAAACTTGTATCCCTGTCTCGTCACTAAATAGTTTCACAACTACTTGAGGTATCATAGTTAAGATTCATTACTTGGGGCTATCCTAATGAAACGGACTCTGATCGTGTTAAGGAAACTCAAAGTTTGCAGTTTGAAATAACTTGTAAACCAAGTTTGGCTATTCGACTTAAAGGTTGTTGAACGTAGTTGTAAATGGCTTAGTGTGAGGACAAATAGAAGGCAGGTAGGTTGACCTTGTTAGGTCACCCAACCTCATTGACGAAGAGGAAATGCTTGATGCCGATGGTATCATTTGTCCGCCGTGCCTGCGGCATCCCTAAAAAGAACCACCTTCAGAGGCCATTTTCCCCGCAGAGCGGGGGGTTGGTCTTTTTTGGGCACCGTGGTCCCCTTTTTGAAGCAATGTTTTATGGCCCTTCTTGCCGCCGACCCTGTTAGTCGCCTTTTGCGACACACAGGGAATTACCAGTGACCTGGTACTCAATTTGCCGACCTCGGAAGGATGACAGGCTGAGTCAACCCCCCTGGCATTAATTCAGCGATCGACCAGGATTCGAACCCAGGATCCTAGGATCCCAAGCCAGCACCCTAACCGCTAAGCCAACACCAGGCTTCTGCGGCATCCCTATGACACTTGGAAATTGCTGATGAAACTCGCGTTGAAAGAACTACTCGGAAACACAGATGGCGAAATATGGAGGCTGGATGTATGGCACGGCCCACTGCTTTTTTGTCCCCCGTCGCACCGCGGAGCGACAGGGGGACTATGGTTTTCCCCTCCGTCCGTGCGGGCGTGCGTGCGTGTGTGCGTGCGTGCATAGGCGAAGGACCGCATTCGAATTTGGTGTGTGGGTGCAACCTACGTCAAAATCCAAGATGGCCGCCGCCATGTATGTCTGATGCCATGTGTTACGGATTTATGTGAATTTATGTGAATTACTATTCAGGTCATTGCTTATTAATGTTTATTCTATTAAAGGTTGTTGTGGTTTAATGGTTAGAGGCGCTCTGGATAACAGGAGACCGGAAACGGGATGGTGAACCGGAAGAAAAAGAAGAAGACAAGGTCCGGGAGAAGCGGCCATCTTCTTCTCATCGCCCAGCTCCGACGCGAGCGGTGTCGATATTGAGCAGCGTGGGTAACGCTGCGTTTGAAAGCCCGTCTGGCGAGAGGAGTTACCTGTGCGGGGTAATTACCGGTTACACGTCAAGTTGCCGTGGGTTCGTGCACGGAACCAAGCGTCCGGCACAGTTCGCCTCCACGTCTACAAGGACGCGTACGGGTCGCACCTTGGGCCTCGCGCGCTTTGCGAGCCGCGCTTTGCTTTGCCCGCTTTGCTTTGCAAGGAGGTGTGCGCTGCAGCAGCTGTTCCCAGTACGCAACGTGCACGTTTGGAGCACGTCAGCCAGGGGTTCGTTCAACCGCCCGTGTACAGAGAAGTCGACCTTCACCTTGGTCTGGAGGGGCCCAGAGACATTGTGAGGGACAGTGACCATTGAGGGGTCGTGAGTGGGGAAAGGGGGGACATATATGAGATGGCCATCTTAGTAATATGGTGATTGATTGTTGATTGTTGTTGATGGATTGAGAATATATTATTAATTAATCCGGATCCTTGGTGTGGGGTTGCTTATTGACCTGAATTGTTTGTGTCTTTCATATTGATTGCATTACGAAAGCGTATAGATCATATATCTTTCTGGCGGGGTCCTCCCACGGTCCGGGGGTCACCAAGACCAGGTAGTTACCGGGAGGGCCACGTAACAGAATTGGGGGCTCGTCCAATTGAATTCCGGGATATAAAATTGTATAAAATAATAAAATAATATTTTTATTAATTAAAATTTATTAATTGGTAAATTTTGGGGAAATTGGGGTAAAGTCTTGGGTGAAGATTAACAGGTGTTAACGATAGGCACCATGGCGTTTGTGGCACAGAACATTGCGGTAACCCCGAGTGAGGCACAGTTCCGAGCATTACTAAAGTCGGACCTCTTGAAATTGGCCAAACATTTTAACTTAGAGGTCCGAACTAATTTGAGGAAGGCAGAGTTGCAGACCACGGTGATACAATCTATGGTGGGATTAGTAACATGGGACGAGTTAGCCTGGCAGTGGCTACCCGAAGAACCAGAAGACGTTGAGCTCCAGAAACTGGAGTTGCAATTACGGAGCCAGGAAGGGAAACAAGCAGAGGAAAGGAGAGTGGAACGAGAACTCCAGGAAAGGTTAAAAGAAGAAGAAAGGAAAGCAGAAAAGGAAAGAACAGAAGAGGAAAGGAAAGCAGAAGAGAGGAGAGAAGAGAAACAAGCAGAGGAAAGGAGAGTGGAACGAGAACTCCAGGAAAGGTTAGCAGAAGAAGAAAGGAAAGCAGAAAAGGAAAGAGCAGAAGAAGAAAGGAAAGCAGAAGAGAGGAGAGAAGAGAAACAAGCAGAGGAAAGGAGCGTGGAACGAGAACTCCAGGAGTTGGTTCCTGAAGCTTACCGGCAAAAATTCAGGAATGCCAGGAAGAGGGAGAGTGAGACCCATGTGGAGTTTGCCAGAGTGAAAGAAAACATGTTTGATCGGTGGTGTGAGTCGAAAGGAGTCGGGAACGACTTCGAAGCATTGCGTGACCTGATGCTGGTGGAGGAATTTCAACAGTGTGTCCACGAGGACATCAAAGTGTACCTGCAGGAAAAGAAAGTACCAAAGTTGTGGGACGCAGCCACCATGGCAGATGATTTATGCCTTAACACACCGGATAGGGGTCCACACACCTAGCTCCTCGCCTAGACTTCAGCAGGGGAGTTATGGAAAACCCGGTGCGGAGAACGACAATATATGGCGGCGGCCTCGAGAGGATTATGGGGACAACGCGGATACCCCAACTGTTCGAAATCAGAGGGCTACGGGCCCAAGACAAACTTATTTCCCGGGGGGCCCGAGGCAGACCACGAGTTTTTCCTCCGGGCCTACTTGCGCCTTTTGCAAAAAACCTGGACACTTGATGTCCAGTTGTTACCTCATGAAAAGGGACAACCCAGAGCGGAGTCCGACTATTACAACTCCGAATGCGATGGCTAGCGTAAGAAATCGCCCACAGAAGAGTTACCAACCATTTATTTATGAGGGGTTTGTCTCACTCGAGGGAGACTTGACTAACCCAAGACCTGTTAGGGTATTGAGGGACACAGGAGCCCATCAATCCTTAATGCTTGACGGCATTTTGCCATTGTCAAAGAGTACCGCAACTGGTGATAGTGTTCGGTTACAAGGGATCGGTGGCTGTGTTAGTGCCCCACTTCATGTCATCCATTTGTAATCCGATTTGGTGTCAGGACCGGTCACCGTCGGTTTACAAGCCACGCTTCCTGTAGAGGGAGTATCTGTGATTATCGGGAATGATTTGGCCGGGGGGCAAATTTATGGTAACCCGAGGGTGGGTAAAGAGCCCCGCAGGGGAAATAACACCACCCCAGCTCGGGATGGCGACAAAAGTTCCAAGTTATTTGTAGGGGGACTGAACTTCAACACAGAGGAAGAACTTCTGACCTCTGTCTTCAACAGATATGGGCCGCTGGTGGAAGTGCAGGTGGTAAAAGACAGGGAAACGCAACGGTCAAGAGGGTTCGGCTTTGTCACGTTTGCAAGCACAAGAGACGCCAGGGAGGCAGAGAAAAATTGGAATGGTAAGGATTTGGAGGGTCGGACCATAACAGTAGGGAAGGCATTTCGTAGGCGTCGAGAGGTCTACAGAAGAGGACCACTTGGCGGTAGTTTTGGTGTTGGCAGCAGCCGATATTACTTTGGAGGCTCCCAGAGTTACGGCATCTCCCGAAAGAATGATTGGCAGAGGACTGGCCGAGAAGGAGACCGCCAGTCTGGTGACTGCTGGGCCAAGGGGTCCCACCGTAACTGTTAGGAGTCCGGAGAAGTTGAAGCACTCTATATACGGCGGAGCCGCCGTGCCTGGGCTCCTACACGGGCTAACCGTGAACGCCAGGTTCTTAAAAGGCGTCCCGGTAGGGAACGTTCCTACACGGACTAACCGTGAACTCCACGTTCTTAAAGGCATCCATGTAATGAACTTTCCTCCCCGGACTAACCGTGAACCCCACATTCCTTAAGGCGTCCATGTAGTGAGTACTCAGCTGGGCCTCCATCCAAGAGCAACTAGAAGTTGTTGACGCTTTGTCCAGAGTGAAATAATCTGGGGGTTGTTGTGAAATTTTGTTACTTTATTTTTAAGTGATAATTGTGCCCGGGGGAACTGAGGATTTGGGGGTGTGAGTTATCGGGTTTGTTTATCACAGTTGGCCGGCAAAGAAAGTTTTCGCTGGGTTCAAACTTTCTTTCTTGAAGGGGGGGAGTGTTACGGATTTATGTGAATTTATGTAAATTACTATTCAGGTCATTGCTTATTCATGTTTATTCTATTAAAGGTTGTTGTGGTTAAATGGTTAGAGGCGCTCTGGATAACAGGAGACCGGAAACGGGATGGTGAACCGGAAGAAAAAGAAGAAGACAAGGTCCGGGAGAAGCGGCCATCTTCTTCTCATCGCCCAGCTCCGACACGAGCGGTGTCGATATTGAGCAGCGTGGGGAACGCTGCGTTTGAAAGCCCGTCTGGCGAGAGGAGTTACCTGTGCGGGGTAATTACCGGTTACACGTCAAGTTGCCGTGGGTTCGTGCACGGAACCAAGCGTCCGGCACAGTTCGCCTCCACGTCTACAAGGACGCGTACGGGTCGCACCTTGGGCCTCGCGTGCTTTGCGAGCCGCGCTTTGCTTTGCCCGCTTTGCTTTGCAAGGAGGTGTGCGCTGCAGCAGCTGTTCCCGGTACACGACGTGCACGTTTGGAGCACGTCAGCCAGGGGTTCGTTCAACCGCCCGTGTGCGGAGAAGTCGACCTTCACCTTGGTCTGGAGGGGCCCAGAGACATTGTGAGGGACAGTGACCATTGAGGGGTCGTGAGTGGGGAAAGGGGGGACATATATGAGATGGCCATCTTAGTAATATGGTGATTGATTGTTGATTGTTGTTGATGGATTGAGAATATATTATTAATTAATCCGGATCCTTGGTGTGGGGTTGCTTATTGACCTGAATTGTTTGTGTCTTTCATATTGATTGCATTACGAAAGCGTATAGATCATATATCTTTCTGGCGGGGTCCTCCCACGGTCCGGGGGTCACCAAGACCAGGTAGTTACCGGGAGGGCCACGTAACACATGTATGTCTGAACCTTGTGAGCAGAATATCTTGAAAAATAAGCGAAGTACCAACTTCTAATTTGGTGTGTGGGTGTATATAGGCATAAGGAAGAATCCTATTGAAAATTGGGTCCTCACGTCAAAATCCAAGATGGCCACCACCATATATATGTCTGAACCTTGTGAGCGAAATATCTTGAAAAATAAGCGAAGTACCAACTTCTAATTTGGTGTGTGGGTGTATCTCGGCATAAGGAAGAACGCTATTGAAAATTGGGTCGCCACGTCAAATCCAAGATGGCCGCCACCATATATATGTCTGAACCTTGTGAGCGAAATATCTTGAAAAATAAGCGAAGTACCAACTTCTAATTTGGTGTGTGGGTGTATATAGGCATAAGGAAGAACCCTATTGAGAATTGGGTCGCCACGTCAAAATCCAAGATGGCTGCCGCCATGTATGTCTGAACCTTGTGAGCGGAATATCTTGAAAAATAAGCGAAGTACCAACTTCTAATCTGGTGTGTGGGTGTATCTCGGCATAAGGAAGAAGGCTATTGAAAATTGGGTCGCCACGTCAAAATCCAAGATGGCCGCCACCATATATATGTCTGAACCTTGTGAGCGTAATATCTTGAAAAATAAGCAAAGTACCAACTTCTAATCTGGTGTGTGGGTGTATCTAGGCACACGGAAGAACGCTATTGAAAATTTGGTCGCCACATCAAAATCCAAGATGGCCGCCACCATATATATGTCTGAACTTTGTGAGCGAAATATCTTGAAAAATAAGCGAAGTACCAACTTCTAATCTGGTGTGTGTGGGTATATAGGCATAAGGAAGAACCCTATTGAAAATTGGGTCGCCATGTCAAAATCCAAGATGGCCGCCGCCATGTATGTCTGAACCTTGTGAGTGGAATATCTTGAAAAATAAGCGAAGTACCAACTTCTAATCTGGTGTGTGGGTGTATCTAGGCATAACGAAGAACGCTATTGAAAATTGGGTCGCCACGTCAAAATCCAAGATGGCCACCACCATGTATGTCTGAACCTTGTGAGTGGAATATCTTGAAAAATAAGCGAAGTACCAACTTCTAATCTGGTGTGTGAGTTTATCTAGGCATAAGGAAGAACGCTATTAAAAATTGGGTCGCCACGTCAAAATCCAAGATGGCCGCCTCCATGTATGTCTGAACCTTGTGAGCCAAATATCATATCATAGCATGTTTTCTGCGTCTTCCACTTCGTCAACTCACATCACTTCCCCGACGGGGGACCTCGGCGTAACGCTTGTCTTGTTTGTTTTGGCCCAATTGACCACGTCGGAGTACTGGAACTGACTGATTAATTGGATTGTGTTGTAGAGTTGTCTCGATCTCTCGCCTTCTTCCTCAGCCATTCTTTAAACCTGAACCCGATGATAAAGGTCTTGTAGCTCCGAGGCTCTCAACCGTTGCTTCAGTCGCTTCTTCAGCATTCGCCGGGCGGTAAACACATCTTACCAACTACAATCTTTATTTTAAAGCGGTGAGGCCACTTCAATATTTGGCTATGTCCTTCGTTACATCCGTCCATCTGTCCATCAAAATGAAGAAAACCAAGAACCTTTTTAACCCACCTCATTTAATTTTAAAGGGTTCTACAGTGTAATTATAGGGGGTTTTACAGGGTAATTTTAAAGGGGTCCAAAGAGTAATTATAAAGGGTTCTAAACAGTAATGTTAAAGGGTTCTAAAGGGGACTTCTAATGTGTTCTAAAGGGGAATTCTAAGGGTTATAAACGGTAATTTTAAAGGGTTATAAAGCGGAGTTCTCATGGGCTCTAAGCAGTAATGTTAAAGGGTTCTGAAGGGGAATTCTCAAGGGTATTTCTAGAAGGTTCTGAAGGGTAATTCTAGTCTGTTCTAAAGGGGAATTGTAATGGGTTCTAAACGGTAATTTTAAAGGGTTCTAAAGGGGAGTTCTCATGGGCTCTAAGCAGTAATGTTAAAGGGTTCTAAAGGGGAATTCTCAAGGGTATTTCTAGAAGGTTCTGAAGGGTAATTCTAGTATGTTCTAAAGGGGAATTCTAATGGGTTCTAAACGGTAATTTTAAAGGGTTCTAAAGGGGAGTTCTAATGGATTCTAAAGATGAATTCTCAAGATTAACTCTAGATCTAGAGGGTTCTGAATTGTAATTATCGTGTGTTCTAAAGGGGAATTCTAATTGGATATAAACGGTAATTTTTAAGTGTTCTAAAGGGGAGAATAAATGGGTTCTAAAGTTCTAATTATGGGTTCTAAAGATTAATTTTCAAGGTTAACTCTAGAGGGTTCTGAAGGCTAATTCTAGTGTGGTCTTAATGGGAATTCTGAAAGGTTCTAAAGGGTATTATAATGGGTTCTAAACAGTAATTTTAAAGGGGAATTCTCAAGGGTATTTCTAGAAGGTTCTGAAGGGTAATTCTAGTGTGTTCTAAATGGTAATTCTGATGGGTTCTAAAGGGGAATTCTAATTGGTTATAAATGGTCATTTTAAAGGGTTCCAAAGAGGAGTTATAATGGGTTCTAAAGATTAATTCTCAAGGATAACTCTAGAAGGTTCTGAAGGGTAATTCTAGTGTGTTCTAAATGGTAATTCTGATGGGTTATAAAGGGGAATTCTAATGGGTTCTAAAGAGTAATTCTTGAGGGTTCTGAAGGGTAATTCTAAAGGGTAATTCTCTGGGGTTCTAAAGGTTAATTATCGGGGGTTCTAAAGGGTTAATTATAGTGGGTTCTAAAGGATGATTTTAAAGTGTTCTGAAGGGTAATTCTAGTGTGTTCTAAAGGGTAATTCTAGTGTGTTCTAAATGGTAATTCTGATGGGTTCTAAAGCGGAATTCTAATGGGTTCTAAATGGTCATTTTAAAGGGTTCCAAAGGGGAGTTATAATGGGTTCTAAAGATTAATTCTCAAGGATAACTCTAGAAGGTTCTGAAGGGTAATTCTAGTGTGTTCTAAATGGTAATTCTGATGGGTTATAAAGGGGAATTCTAATGGGTTCTAAAGAGTAATTCTAGAGGGTTCTAAAGAGTAATTCTTGAGGGTTCTAAAGAGTAATTCTCGAGGGTTCTAAAGAGTAATTCTTGAGGGTTATAAAGGGTAATTCTAAAGGGTAATTCTCTGGGGTTCTAAATGGTAATTCTGATGGGTTATAAAGGGGAATTCTAATGGGTTCTAAAGAGTAATTCTAATGGGTTCTAAAGAGTAATTCTAGAGGGTTCTAAAGAGTAATTCTTGAGGGTTCTAAAGGGTAATTCTAAAGGGTAATTATCTGGGGTTCTAAAGGTTAATTCTCGGGGGTTCTAAAGGGTTAATTATAGTGGATTCTAAAGGATGATTTTAATGTGTTCTAAAGCAAAGGGGAATTCTCATGGATTCTAAAGAGTTATTTGAAAGGGTACCATAATTCTAGAGGGTTCTAAAGGGTAATTCTAGAGTGTAATTCTCGAGGGTTCTATAGTTGTCAGTATCTGGAAGTCCTGTAACTTGTTTTTTTCTTTCCTTTGCATGTCCCTCTATATCTCTCTCCCTCTGTTTGTTCAGATTTTGTATCCATTGTCTATCTCGCACAATGCCCCCAATGCAGATCTTTCCGTAGTTATCAGTGATGGACTCGAGACCCTTTTTCTCGATCCAGAGGTTATATAATGATTCAGCGATGGATACAGCCACCTCTTGACTTGAGACCCAAGTGAAGAGCTCAGTCGAGTATAAAGTAATACCACACTCTGCAATTCAAGTGCAAAATAATTCCACGTTTGGTGAAACTTTTTCTCATTAAATACAAACAAACTAGGTTTGTGTGGGTCGCGTGGTGGAGTGTTTCGTTCATTCGGTTTGACGTTCCCTTTTCTGTAAAGTGAGCCAGGCACGAAGATAATATTACACTGTATTTATCAAACATATCTTCAGGAGGATTATACGTTCATTTGCAGACACCCTGTACGTGATGATGGATTTGTACACCAATCAACCACATTACTCGGGTCCTCTTCATAAATCCGTTTGAATCCCTTTTTGCCTTCATCGAGACCTGGGCACAATATGGAATTGACATTACAAGTTGTCCTAAATATTGGTAACATGAAGTTATCCCTCCATTTGAGAAATACGAGGGTACAAAAAGCCCAATGCTAACCTGTTATTGTTGTTATTGTGATTATTATTATTTACATTGAGAGAGTGCACATTGATGAGCGACATTGTTTGAATCATTTAGCCCATCTTGATGTATTTGTTTCATCCATCTCGTAAATTGTGCTTCCTCTTTGTCCTTTTCGCATCTTTTTGCAAGCGATTTGCGGCTTTGATGCACCCACAGCTTTATGTTATTTTTTGAAATCACGTGATCCTTACACATGACCAAACGAATCTGTTTCTTCGTTAGTGTGCTTTCCTCTGATAAATGAACCCAATAGCACCTGTGAATGAATGCTAAATACATGTAGTAGAAAGGTCCTGATGATGTGTGACCAAAAGTGAGAAACGCAAATCTCCATCTGATAACATGTCACGTTGTGTCTCGAGACCTCGCATGTGTTTCCTAAAATATTATCAGGGCTTTGACTCCAACTGGAGACATCTTGACTTGGAGTTTGACTCAAAAACTTATCATTTGTACTTAAACTGGAATCTTTGGGGCCTGTGGTTGTATCCATACCAGACTTTCCAGGATTCCATGCTGTCACTGTTTTTTAGCTTGTGCCTCTCCCTCTCCCACTCTCCTCATCAGCCTTCATTCATGATGTTTTTGATGTTCTTTATCCTCTTCTTTTGTCACATTTTCTTTCCTGCCCATGCTCTCCTCTTTAAAACCCAATTCCCTTGTGCTTTATCCCCTCTGAGTTTCTGCCACAATCACTCTCTTTGCCTTTAAGCCCCGTAATCAATTGATAGGGTTTTCCAAAGGAGCCATAACTGCTTTCCAGATACGGTTGCCAAACCTCCTGTCATACACAAGTGGTGTTTAGGACTTCTCCTTCCTTCTCCTTCGCATTTTATTTACGGCATGTTTTCAAAACTATGACTATTAATCGAGCGTCGCTAGTTTTGTGAGAAACTTCAGATGTGGTGTGTTCCTTGCGTTGAGTCATAAAACTGAAGGCAACTAATGAAATGTGCTCCTTTTGTGAGTGTAGGGATTTTTCTTCCAAAGCAGCTACCTAACAATCCGTTTGAATACCTGCTTGCCTTCATCGAGACCTGGACGCAATAGGGCATTGACGTTAGATTGTCCGAGCAGACCTCGCTTTTGCGACTGCCACTGGTAACATGTAACCCAGTGCTACCTGCTGCATGGTTGGGTTGTCGGCGACTAAACCGACACAAATCACTGGCTTTGCTAGTGGGGAGGGTGACTGCGACATCCTTCCAGGACTAAAAACAACACCTGGGAAATAGCGGGCGAGCTCCCATAGGGATAACATTAAGCGGCAGGTATCATTTGTACTCCTATTTTAATAAATATGTTCATACAGAAATCTAGGTGCACAGAGAAACTTCTTCTTAGTTTGTATCCATCACAAGGCTGCGGGACAGCATCATCGGATGAGGGTGCGGCCATGCCGCTGATGATTGCCCTCTGCTAGTTAGGGCAGGATTTTTGTAATTTGGCCAAGGTTCCGGTGTTGCGAAATAAATCCGCCCCCGTATAAACTCTCCCCCCGGCGAATCTGTACCGGTATAAACTCGCCCCCCCCCCCGGCGGATACGTTTCTCGCCCCCATCAGAATAGAATCGCCCCCCATTCTCGTTTGCGGATATATAAATATACATATAGAAATATTTGTTTACAAGAGGGGACGTGATAAAAGTACTACTAATATTGTTAGGGTTGGGGTTGGGGTTAGGGTTAGGCTTGTTAGGGTTAGGGTTGTTAGGGTTAGTTGTGACAACCACACAAAGCCAAATCCATACTGATATGATATAGTTTTTATATGAGTCGCCCATGCAACCCCACCAGCATCATCAAGATATTTTAACATGTTATAACATTCATAAGGTAGTCTAGTATTGTTTAGTTGTACAAGTTTACACCAATATTCAGTTGCTCTAGTCGTAGATTAATTGTAAAAGAACTCTTCCACAATCACCAAGAGCCATACAATTGTTACACTTTTTTCCAAGTTTGAATATCTGCTGAAAGATGTACATATATATTATGAGGGGGCGATTTTGTCACGGGGGAGAGTCTATTTCGTGGCAGGGGGGCGAATCTATTTTGAGGGGGGCGGATCTGTGTCGGGGGCGGATCTGTGTCGGGGTCGGATCTGTTTCGTGACACCGGCAATAGCTCGCCTACTCTTTGCGAAGGACACCTTGGGATTTTAACATTCACCAACTCATGCCAGCAGCTGGGACTCCCAGTTTAACATCCATCTGAAGGACGGCACACCCATTGATGAATGACCCTACCTATGAAACACTGGATGACCGTTTACATAACTGGGTCGGGATTCAATCCCAGGTTAGACAGCTTGGAGGTGAGTCTGCGCATATCTAGGCCATCCTATCAGCCCATGGAGGAGATAAATGAGTTATTTGTTTTACGAGGCTTCCCAGTGTCCATTTGTTGCTTTGGTTTACATCTTTTTTTACCCGAGTCTTTTACCGACAAGTTTTATCACTTGACTTGCATCGGTCATTCATCATCCATTAAATAATTATTCTTACTGTTGATGGATTAAACTGTGTAATACCACCTGTTCAATTCGAGCATAATTGTTAATTTTGATGGTGACGAACATTGTGGTCACCCTTTTGGGTGCTGGTGATTTTGACCGAGGATTTCTGCATCAAACTTAATTTTGTGGGACAACATTCTTGTTTTTTTTTATACTTACCCATCTTCAGACATGCCTTATTCTCCTTTCTTATTCTTTGTCTTTTTTCATACACAGCTCTTTGCTTCTCGTATTTTTGCATAAAACTTAAACTCTTGCAGCAATTGATCTCTGATGAGGTTTTCTTTCTTGTAGTGAACTCCTCATCTCTGCAGGATTTTTTCTTCTTCAATCCTTATGACAGACTCTTGTCTTTTAAGTGACATCTTATTCTGTTCAAGGTAAATCAGTGACACACCTTTGGTGGGAATTATAACTTGGCCCAACGTATCTTTCTTTGTATCCCATGATTGTCAAGATAGAACTTGACAAGAGATCATGGTGCAAGCTGGTGTTTTTGCTCTCCGATTTGGGCCAAGCAATGAATTCAGATTTAAACCCACTGCGTGTGATACTTATTCCATTGTGCTTTCTACCTGTTACAATCACTCGTGTGCCGCTTCATGCATTGCCTGTTCCTCCTGTGATGTGTGCCAACAGAAAGTGTTTCCAGACCGCACATTTTTATGTCGATGACAACGATTCTCCGCGAGTGGTTCCAACTTCTACTTTGCCATTCCTACCGTTCTCAGGTGTGTTGGCGTAACTAAATATTACTGTGGACAGGATTATTTGATTATCATATTTGATTATATTATTATGTGATTATTATAGTATAATGGAGAGAGATTATTTCTCCCTGAACTTCCTTCGGTAGATTTCACACAGGTGGATGTACTGCACCAACACCAGGGGGACTACACCAGGGGGATGTGTACAGTCGTGCCCAAAAATATTGGCACCCTTGCACTTTTTTTCAAATAACTCACAATTTTCTCGACAAATAAGTTGAAATTGACAAAAGTATTTTGTCTCCACAATTCTTTATTTCACTGTTAATATTACAGAACCTTTGTTTTTGAAGTCAGAACTTAATATAACCTTTTAAATCAGAAAATAAAAAGAAATGGCATCGACAAAATTCTTGACACCCTGGACTTAATATTTGGTAGCACGGCCTTTGGACAAAATAACTGCAGTCATACGCTTCCTATAGCCATGAATAAGCTTCCTACACTTCTCTACTGGTGGTTTGACCCACTCCTCTTGTGCAAACTGCTCCAGTTCTCCCATATTTGAAGGGTGCCTTCTCCCAACTGCTGTTTTCAGATTTCCCCACAGGTGTTCAATGGGATTTAGATCTGGGCTCATTGCTGGCCACTTCAGAACAGTCCAGCGTTTTCTCGTGAACCATTCCTAGGTGCTTTTTGAAGTGTGTTGGGGTCATTGTCCTGCTGCAAGACCCATGACCATCGACGGAGACCCAGCTTTCTGACACTGGGTTGAACATTGCGCTCCAAAATGCCCACATTCAAGGCACCCAGTGCCAGAGGCAGCACAGCAACCCCAAAACATCAATGAACCTCCTCCATGTTTGACTGTAGGGAAGGTGTTATTTTCTTTGAAGGTTTCATTTTGTTTTCTGTAAACATAGAGATGATGTGCTTTACCAAAGAGCTCTAATTTGGTCTCATCTGTCCACAGAACATTCTCCAGTCGGGTTCGCAAATTTGGGCAAACACCAGTCGGGATTTCTTTTGTTTCTCTCTCAGCAATGGGGTCCTCCTGGGTCTCCTACCACAGAACCCCCTTTCATTGAGTTGGTGACGGATGGTGTGAGTAGAAACTGTCATACCTTGTGTCTGAAGGTAAGCTTGAATCTGTTTGGCCGTTGATCGAGGTGCTTTCTCCAACATTTGAACAATCCTTCGCTGCAATCTTCGATCAAGTTTTATCTTGCAGCTATGTCCAGGGAGATTGGCTACAGTGCCATGGGCCTTAAACTTCCTGATAACATTGCGTACGGTGGACACAGGAACATCAAGGTCTCTGGAGATGGACTTGTAGCCTTGAGATTGTCCATGCTTGGCTACAATCTTGTGTCTGACCTCCTCAGACAATTTTCTGGGTTATTTTTTCTTTTCTCCATGCTCATTGCGGCACACACAGTAACACAAAATAGCAGAATGACTCCTTTTCTCTATTCAATCCAGTTGAATGAGTGATTTTTATATTGCAGACAACTCTCCACAGGTGAGTTCACTTCCAAAGTAAAGGAGAATCACCTGCTTGAAATCTAATTGTTTCAAACAACATTCTAAAAGGTGCCAATCATATTGTCCGGTCATTTTAGGATTTCTGTGTGGAATAAGCTAAGATTTAGTAATTTTTTAGGTTTTTTTGTTTTGTTCCACTGCAAACCAAAGAAATACACATGTGGATACCAAAATATTTTTTAATTTCAACAATTTTCTGGAAGAAATGGTGCATTATTTGAAAAAAGTGCAAGGGTGCCAATATTTTAGGCCATGACTGTACATCTAGATTTATACAACATGGAAAATCAAACACTCCTTAAGTGTTTTCATGCAAACTTCCAATAATGTGAGAATCATGTTTTTTCCCCCCAAAAGCCTCATGAGTTGTTGTTTCATTGTGAACTTAGACAATATGGGTAAATGTGTGAATCGTTTTTACTTCACCAATGAACAAAAACACCACATTTATTGTGAGAAAATAAAATGTAAACTTTATGTCCAATAAGGACTTTTATTGCAATGAAAAATGTGTGTGTTACATTCATTGTAAATGTACACATATGTATACACACACACAAACAGACACACACAAACACATACACACACATACACAAACACACAAACAAACACACACACAAACAAACAAACACACATACACTAACACATACAAACAAACGCACATACACAAACACACAAACAAAAACACACACAAACAAAAACACAAACACAAACACACATGCACACACACAAACAAAAACACACACACAAACACACATGCACAAACACAAACACACATATACAAACACATACGAACAAACACACACACAAACAAAAACACACACACAAACAAACACACATATACAAACAGATACAAAAAAACACACACAAACACACACAAACTAACACACACAAACTAACACACACAAACACGTACAGTCGTACACCCAAGCACAAACACACACAAGCACACACACACACACACACATACACAAACAAACACAAACAAAAACACACACAAACACACATGCACACACACAAACACATATACAAACACATACAAAAACACACAAACACACACACAGACACACAAACTAACACACACAAACACGAACACACCAAAACAAACACACACACAAGCACACACACACACACACACACACACACACACACACACACATACATACATACATAAACATACACAAACAAACACACAAACACACAAACAAACACATACAAACACACAAACAAACACATACAAACATGCACATACAAACACATACAAACAAAAAAACCACACACACACAAACAAAAACAAAAATACACACACAAATACACACACACAAATACAAACAACCACACACACACACACACACACAAACATACACAAACAAGCACACACACAAGCAAGCACACACAAACACACACAGGAGGTAATGGATGAATGGCTCGCAGAAGGTGACACATTCCTCATCCCAAAATCTGAATAAGCACAACTACCTTACAAGTACAAACGAATATGATCTCCACCAACAACATGCAGACTTTTGACAGGAATGATCACAGAAATGATGTACCAGCACCAAACACAAGAAGGAGGCCGAGACGCAGACCAGAAGGGAAGCAAGAGAGGATGCTACAGAACAATAGACCACCTACTACTAAACAAGGCCATACTAGAAAACTGTAAAACCATAGAACCAAATTGCCCACAGCATGGATAGATGACAAAAACTTTTGATAGTGTCCCACCCACATTGATGTATGATAAATAAAATACATGCAATTATACAAGATCAACCACACAATTATACAAGATCAATCAAATTTGAGTACCAGTTCACTGGTAATTCCCTGCTTGTCGTTAAAGGCGGCAAAAAGGGTTGGCGTCAGGAAGGGCATCCGGCCGTAAAACATTGCTTCAAAAAGGGGACCGAAAAACAACAACAACCACGGTTCCCGAAAAAGGCCAACCCCCGCTTGCGGGGAAAAATGGCCTTTAAAGGTGGTTTTATACAAGATCAACCCCCAAATAATCAAACTGATTGAGAAAGCAATGGAGCTTTGGAATACGGTACCTAATTGTTATTACAGCACTTGGAAAGAAAGATCGAAATACCAGGAGTAAAGATACGTCGAGGAATCTTCCAAGGAGACAGCCTTTCACCCCTCCTGTTTTTCCTGGCCCTGAACCCACTGAGCAACCTTATTAACGAGCAAGGACGCGGATACACCCTGACATGAAATAAGAGAACACCAAAAATGACAAAAAGGTGACACATCGACTTTACATGGATGATTTATAAGTAAGGACGCGGATACACCCTGACATGAAATAAGAGAACACCCAAAGAGACAAGAAGGTGACACATCGACTTTACATGGATGATTTATAAGTAAGGACGCGGATACACCCTGACATGAAATAAGAGAACACCCAAAGAGACAAAAAGGTGACACATCGACTTTACATGGATGATTTATAAGTAAGGACGCGGATACACCCTGACATGAAATAAGAGAACACCCAAAGAGATAAAAAGGTGACACATCGACTTTACATGGATGATTTATAAGTAAGGACGCGGATACACCCTGACATGAAATAAGAGAACACCCAAAGAGACAAAAAGGTGACACATCTACTTTACATGGATGATTTATAAGTAAGGACGCGGATACACCCTGACATGAAATAAGAGAACACCCAAAGAGACAAAAAGGTGACACATCGACTTTACATGGATGATTTATAAGTAAGGACGCGGATACACCCTGACATGAAATAAGAGAACACCCAAAGAGATAAAAAGGTGACACATCGACTTTACATGGATGATTTATAAGTAAGGACGCGGATACACCCTGACATGAAATAAGAGAACACCCAAAGAGACAAAAAGGTGACACATCGACTTTACATGGATGATTTATAAGTAAGGACGCGGATACACCCTGACATGAAATAAGAGAACACCCAAAGAGACAAAAAGGTGACACATCTACTTTACATGGATGATTTATAAGTAAGGACGCAGATACACCCTGACATGAAATAAGAGAACACCCAAAGAGACAAAAAGGTGACACATCTACTTTACATGGATGATTTATAAGTAAGGACGCGGATACACCCTGACATGAAATAAGAGAACACCCAAAGAGCCAAAAAGGTGACACATCGACTTTACATGGATGATTTATAAGTAAGGACGCAGATACACCCTGACATGAAATAAGAGAACACCCAAAGAGACAAAAAGGTGACACATCGACTTTACATGGATGATTTATAAGCAAGGACGCAGATACACCCTGACATGAAATAAGAGAACACCCAAAGAGATAAAAAGGTGACACATCGACTTTACACGGATGATTTATAAGCAAGGACGCGGATACACCCTGACATGAAATAAGAGAACACCCAAAGAGATAAAAAGGTGACACATCGACTTTACACGGATGATTTATAAGCAAGGACGCAGATACACCCTGACATGAAATAAGAGAACACCCAAAGAGATAAAAAGGTGACACATCGACTTTACACGGATGATTTATAAGCAAGGACGCGGATACACCCTGACATGAAATAAGAGAACACCCAAAGAGATAAAAAGGTGACACATCGACTTTACATGGATGATTTATAAGTAAGGACGCAGATACACCCTGACATGAAATAAGAGAACACCCAAAGAGATAAAAAGGTGACACATCGACTTTACATGGATGATTTATAAGTAAGGACGCGGATACACCCTGACATGAAATAAGAGAACACCCAAAGAGACAAAAAGGTGACACATCTACTTTACATGGATGATTTATAAGCAAGGACGCAGATACACCCTGACATGAAATAAGAGAACACCCAAAGAGATAAAAAGGTGACACATCGACTTTACATGGATGATTTATAAGTAAGGACGCGGATACACCCTGACATTAAATAAGAGAACACCCAAAGAGATAAAAAGGTGACACATCGACTTTACATGGATGATTTATAAGTAAGGACGCGGATACACCCTGACATGAAATAAGAGAACACCCAAAGAGACAAAAAGGTGACACATCTACTTTACACGGATGATTTATAAGTAAGGACGCGGATACACCCTGACATGAAATAAGAGAACACCCAAAGAGACAAAAAGGTGACACATCTACTTTACATGGATGATTTATAAGCAAGGACGCAGATACACCCTGACATGAAATAAGAGAACACCCAAAGAGATAAAAAGGTGACACATCGACTTTACATGGATGATTTATAAGTAAGGACGCGGATACACCCTGACATGAAATAAGAGAACACCCAAAGAGATAAAAAGGTGACACATCTACTTTACATGGATGATTTATAAGCAAGGACGCAGATACACCCTGACATGAAATAAGAGAACACCCCAAGAGATAAAAAGTGAAACATCTACTTTACATGGATGATTTAAAACACTTTGAACCAAACAACAAAGATTTGGCAGAACAATTCAAATTAGTGAAAAATCATACACATATATTCAAATTAGTGAAACAGTACTCTGACGACATTCAAATGAAATTTGTCCTCGATACGTTTGCCAAGCATATTCAATCAGATTTAAGTCCGTAGATCGTGCAGGCCAGTAAATCCAAGTGGTATTGTGATCCCGAAGTGCAACGTTGGCAGCATGTGCATGATGCAGGGGATGGGCATTGCCATCCTTAAAGATGAGGGGGTTCTTGCTTGCGGACCACAGGAAAGACTGTAGAGGTAACAACGTCATCCCTGTATCTAACACCAGTCATGCTGTACCAATAGTGTACCATCCCTCCGATTGATGACGAGATTCGTTTTTCGTCCAACTTGAATGCCATCACACTACCCCCAGAAAACTGGTCATGCTGTTTAATGACAATTCACAAATTCCTCCCCACCTCATCCCTGGACTATAGCACATTAGCACACCCATCATCGAAGTGTAGGCACAAACTAGATGAAATGGTGAAATGAAAATGCACCAAAGATTCACTCTCCAGTTGGCGTCGATGGCATTCCAACATGCTTCACTCATTGATGGTGCTGTGTTGGATGCAGAGCTCTGATCTTCTTGGCTTCGTAAAGATCAATGGTTGAATGTTCTTTGCATCGCATTCTGGAGATCACGCTGTTGGAATGCAGTTTCCTTCATGCAAAGCAGCTCGGGTGATCAATAACAATCGTCACTAGCAGTTGTAACTCTTGGGTAACCTCATTGAGGTCTCTCCCTCAACTGTCTAGTCTTGCAGTACCTCGTCAGGCCCTGTAGATGACACTCCGATGAACGTTCTGCGGTGAAGCAACGACAGTCTGAGTCACCCTCCGTTGAGATGTCCCAATGGTGAGAGGCAACTCATTTGGTGTTAAATGATGCCTTGCCATTCCGAACTGACGTAGGCCACAGGGATGGCCGACTTGTAGGCCATATTGACATGGATCTTGTGCAGACATGTACAGAGATTCTATGGAAGAATTGATTTGCAGGTGTATGTTTCCTTTTCCACAAAGAAGATCATAAACACCTCACTCAGTTGTGATGACTCGGTTCAGGTGAGGAGAATTGTAACACGACACGTTACACATCCAATTTCCTGCTTCGGTCCTATTTCTTTCCTCATTCCACATGAGGACGAAATTTCTGAACTCTGGAATCCATAGTTAATTACACAGTTTCAAAGTTTTTTCCATTTGTAGTTATTGCATCAATGCCAAAGACAATCCTAAATTTACACGTTCGAACATTTATGAAGTGTATGCTCAAAACATGATGCTTTTTATTATTACTTTTTGTATACAAGATCGAGGCCCGTGAAAGAGCTAACATTAATCACACAAAAAACTAGAACGCCACTCAGTAGAGCGCATACTCCCGCCGTGGGTCAAGTTGGAATAGTACGATTTCACAAAAGTTTGAGGGAGTAGTTCAGTGACAACACAAGACAAGACAACACAAGACAGACACTGCACAGATATATATTTAGAATATATAGAAGATAATGTTAAAAAAAAAAGAAGTCAATTTCACTTACATTTTCGGATTCAGCGTTCAATTCTATATAAGTGAGTGTATTTTGAGGCATGTGTGACTTCAAATAAAATTGTAAACCAGAAAAACGTTCGTTTCATTCCTTAGGGATACAACATGTAAAACTGGCCCAAACGTCAAAACAAAACTCGCTCATTTTAAGTCGTACAAGCTAATGCGACCACTCATTCTTCTGGGAAGAATCCCGTGCACATGCTTGTCAGACTTATAACTCACCTAAGTCTTTATAAGTTCATCAAATACTGACACCGCGATTGACATTCGCTGAGGTAAATGTTGGTATCTCTTCTGAGGTGAAAAAAAAAAAAAAAAAACAGTTTTAAAGCATTATACGTATCAAACGATACATTTTATGAAACGGGGAAACCGAATACACACTTTGGTGGTTTTAAAATGACAGAATATGTCTTTATTAGGAAAAAAAAAAAGAACCTTGAAGACGACGCTGCTAACAAAATACACTGCTCTAACGCATAAGCACGAGTTTAAACTACATTTACAACAAATATGAAAACTATTTTCATATCACAATGTTAAATATAGAATATATAGAAGATAATGTTAAAAAAAAAATGAGCCCTATCTTCCAATGGTAAACAATCCTTCAAAAAATTCCTGGATCCGGAATAATATCCTGAGCTTCACCAAAAACAAATCAATTCTTCCTTATCCCAAGGGCAATCATCCCACCAACTTTCATCCAAATCCGTTCCGAACTTTTCCAGATATCTTGTTCACAAACACACACACACACACGCGCACACACGGGCACGATCGGATGCATTACTCCCTGGCGGGAGTAACAAACGGACACACAAAACATATAAGAGGAGCGGTAGACAAGATGGGGAGAGGGAGAGGGAAGCACACAAGTACAACATTTGAGAGCAGGGACATCAGGAGATCTGTGGGAGGGAGAGGGCTTGGGGGGAGGAGGCTTGGGAAGGGGGGCGGAGATTGCAAGGACTTCCAGCATGGACATAAAATGTTGTACACATGGACACTACAAGGTATAAAACACATGGACACTGAAAGGACTTCAGGAAAGAAGTCGGTATTCCAAAAAAGTGGATCTGGGGTGAATTAGCGGGGGTAGAAAAGATCAAGGTTTTGGATGGGGGAAGGCATTTATCATGATGGCGTGTATCCAAACATGTCATGTTGTTCTCCCTGATCTCTCATAAAATGCGTAACCTTCTGGCATTGCCATTGAATCACTTCCATCAGCCTTCCTGCTATTCACCAACGTATGAGAGTTTGTTGTGGGTTTGTGACGAGAACCCAGACTAGACCTGTCAAAGATGAGAGATACCAAGATGAACTATCCAGCCAAAGGGACCACTGATGCGACAGAGACGCATTCCTATTAAAACTGAGATGAAAAACACGCAGCACATTTTCAGAATGAACCAAGTTCTCAGCCGAACCTATTTGAAAATGGTTGTCAAAAAGAGTTTATGCTTTAACTTCGGACGGCTTGACTTGGCGATTTAAACCTGATTGTCCATTTGTGCTGATAATACACCGCTCAGGACCAAATCCTTGCTGAAACGGATGACTTCACAGACAGTGCATTCATCTCGCTTGCTCAATGCCTCGGCACGCTGTGCACAGCAATTCAATTCCATTCCATCCTCATTTTGGTCCTGCCCTCGGTGTGCCTTCCACCGCACGATTCTTGACATGGCTTCTTACTCCCAAATCACCAAATCAGGGCCTTTCCTTCCACATCATTCACGGGCATACTGCTGCACTCGTCACGTTTTCGGTCCCACATGAATATACCATGGTTCGTTGTCATTACGTTAGTCTCCCGATTCTTATTTAATTCTGGGATTAGATACACTGTGACTCAAACTAAAACTTTAGGCTTGGCTTGAGCATGAAGAATTAGGTCGAATCTTTTTGTGTGGCTATTTCATTTTACGATATGCTTTTGGATACATGTATGAAGTACTAGCAGAGGTACCCGGCATTGCCGGGTGGGGGAGGGGAGGGGGAGGAGAGGGGAACGGGGGGGGGGAGGGGGAGGGGAGGGGAACGGGGGGGGGGGAGCGAGCCCCTTGGCAAAGCGAGCGTTTTTTTTTTTCATAGCTACATAGCGTCATAGCGTTCATAGCGTTTCATAGCGATTTTTTTTTTCATAGCGTCATAGCGTCATAGCGTCATATCATTCATAGCGTCATAGCGGTCATAGCGTTTCATAGCGTCATAGCGTTCATAGCGTTTCATAGCGTCATAGCGATTTTTTTTTTTCATAGCTTAATAGCGTCATAGCGTCATAGCGTTCATAGCGTCATATCGTTCATAGCGTCATAGCGTTCATAGCGTCATAGCGATTTTTTTTTTCATAGCGTCATAGCGTTCATAGCGTCATAGCGATTTTTTTTTTCATAGCGTCATAGCGTTCATAGCGTCATATCGTTCATAGCGTCATAGCGTTCATAGCGTTTCATAGCGTCATAGCGATTTTTTTTTTCATAGCGTCATAGCGTTCATAGCGTCATAGCGTTCATAGCGTCATAGCGTCATCACGTGATCGCTCTGAGCGAATCAGCGCCCACCTGCTCTGATTCCGTTGATTCCGTGCGCTGAAATGCGCTGAGGTAAATATGAATAAAAAATATGGATCGTCAAATATTTTGAGTTCGGCCATGTTCGTCCCAGGCTCAATGGCCATGTCTATGCCAAATATCAAGCACGTAAGCCTCTCCGTTTAGGAGTCTATCGGTAACATTACACACACACACACACACACACACACACACACACACACACACACACACACACACACACACACACACACACACACACACACAACTGTGTTTTATATATATAGATGGTTCAGTAAAGCTCATGGGTTCAAACGTGCGTAATGACAATTAACAGCTGAAGGAGAGACTTTGCATGGAGAGTGAACAGATTGAGTTTGCTGATATGTATACAGTAGGTATGCCTTAACTGCAGAAATACCATTGTCAACCAGGATTTGTACATCAATTCCAATTCGATTGACTAGCAAAGTACCCGCCCAATGGGCGATCTTGTTCAAGCATGCAACACGTTATTTTGACACATACCTCTATTTGGGCGGTGTATATGACGCATACCGCTGCCTCGATCACTCCCAAAATAAACATAGGGGCAATACCCCTGGCACTCACCAGGGAGAAGCACCGACTAAGGGTATTTTAAACCAATTCCAATGGTTGCTAGAAGACAGAGAAGCATGTAGAATCACACTAACATAATCATAAGACTAAACAAACAAACAAAAAAATACCTATTTTGGGGGGCAACCCCCACTCCCCCAACCCCATATACTTCCTCAGACCCCAATTTTTCTAATTCCTTGAACAAACATTGGTACATCATGGCTGGTGAAGGTTGTGGTCAAATTTCATCAAAATAGTGTGTGTAGTTTCAGAAAAGAAAGCAAATAACTATTTTGGGGGGTCAAACCTGGATCCACTTTGACCCCGGTAAACTCCCTTAGACCCCAATTTTTTTAATGTCGTGATCAAACTTTCGTCACAACACAACAAATATAATTTGATTTATTGTAATGCCATCAGCGGTTTCGGCGAAGAAGTTTCAAGTGTTTACGGACTAACGGACGGACGGACGGACGGACAGACAACGCGCCATCGCATAAGCTCCCCTGACCTTCTTCCAGGTGAGCTAAAAATAACCCGGATTACATATACTAGGGCATTGCCCGTACTATATCTATATCTAAAATTATATCCCCCCCCTCTATTTACATGAAATGGTTTGGTCCAAAGCGAACGGCTTGCGAGTGGTGACAATCCCCCCCCTCTATTTACATGCAATGGTTCGGTCCAAAGCGAACGGCTTCCGGAGTTTGGTAAAGAAATCGCCATCGCGTACACAAACGCGCAGGAAAGCGAATGAATCGCAAATTCGTTTTTATCAGTTGTAAAACATAGTTTAACGCCAACATAGTTTGCAAACGTGAAATAAATGAATACGCTCTCAAATGTGCCATCCGAGGCAGAGTGTGCCCGCCACGTTCGGCAAACGCGATCGTTCGCTGCTCTGTGATTGGTTGAAGCGTTTTTTGGACATATCTCGGTAAGTAATTGTCCGATTAATTTCAAACCTTGAAAAGGCACATCCTCGGGTCCCCAGCAATATACCTGGCAAGTTTCAAGTATATCGGACCGGTAGTTGTCGAGGAATCGTTGTCGCATACAAACACACAGACAGACACACAGAGATTACTGGAATTATAGATAGCCAGCAGCCAGCAAAGCCAGCAAAGCCTGCCAGCAAAAATATGCGTACTGCTTATGTGCATATGTAATACGTCATGCTTATATAGCTCAGTTAATTCAAATTGCACCTCCTCCCCTATCCCCAAAGGAAGGAAATGCTAAGATGAGCGAATTTTTTTTTTTCCGAAACTTGAAGGATTCAATTGAGACTTGCACAGGCACATCTTCACAGTGCCCTCATGAATCGCTGAAAGTTTCAGCTTCCGAGACAGGATCAAATCCGAGATTCCTAGAATTCCTAGATCCTAGAATTCCTAGAATCCTAGATTCCTAGAATTCCTAACTCCTATATCAAATCCTCTTGGAGGATTAGATGAAACATACAACATACATGCATACATACATACAAACATACCTAGATACATACGTACATCCGTACATACATACATACAGTGCCTTCAGAAAGTATTCACACCCCTTGACATTTTCACATTTTGTTGTGTTACAGCCTCATTTAAAAATGGATTAAATTGAGATTTTTTTTTGTCACTGATCTACACATAATACCCCATAATGTCAAAGTGGAATTTTTTTAAATATGTTTACATATTAATTTAAAATGTAAAGCTGAAATGCCTTGAGTCAATAAGTATTCAACATTATGGAGTATTATTATATGTAGATCAGTGACAAAAAAATAGAGTTGGGGTTTCCTAAAAAAACACTCATCTGGTTTGGACCAGTTCAAGTCATACCAAAGACTTTTAAAATGGTGCATGCTGCTTCCTTGCTTTAAAAGGATATAACATGGACAATCTCCATCGGTTGGCATCCTTTGGGAGGAGTAAGTTCCTTGAGGAAATGCCCCGCCCCACTGAGTACAGTGAGAAAAGCTGCGCCATTGTTATGATGTCGCTGGTACCCAGAGTATCCCCGAAGTGACGGAAGTGACGGAACTTCCCCCAAGCTCAGTGGCTGTGTTAAGTGTTTGTCTCATCAGTATGGCCTTGTGTGTGTGTGTGTGTGTGTGTGTGTGTGTGTGTGTGTGTGTGTGTGTGTGTGTGTGTGTGTGTGTGTGTGCTCTATTATGAGCCTTAGCCCATGTATATAACACCCCCTTTGCTATGACACTCCAAATTGAGCTCAGGTGCATCCAATTTCCTTTAATAATCCTTGAGATGTCTCTACAACTTGGATGGACTCCACCTGTGGCCAATTCAATTGGTTGGACATGACTTAGAAAGAAACACACCTTTCTGTATAAGGTCCCACAGGTGACTGCATGTCAGAGCCGAAACTCCACCATGAGGTTCAAGGAACTGTCTGTAGAATTCCGAGATACAATTGTGAGGAGGAATAGATCTGGGGAAGGTTATAAAACCATTTCTGGAGTGTTGAAAGTTCCCAAGACTATAGTGAGCTCCATCATTAGGAAATGGAAAGACCATGGAATTACCCAGACTCTTACTAGAGCTGGCCGTCCGCCCAAACTGAGCAACCGGCAAGAAGAACCTTGGTCAGGGAGGTGATGAAGGGCCCAATGACCACTGTCACAGAACTACAGAGGTCCTTGGCTGGGATGGGAGATCCTGCTGGAAGGGAAGGACAACAGTCTCTGCAACACTTCACAAATCCAGGCTTTATGGGAGAGTGGCCAGACTGAAGCCACCTGTCAGAAAAAGGCATATGACAGCACACCTGTAGTTTGCAAAAAGGCGCGTGAAAGACTGAGAGCATGAGGCAAAATATTATGTGGTCTGATGAGATGAAAATTGAAAGTATTTGGCCTGAATGCAAAGCGCTACGTCTGGTGGAAACCAAGAACAGCTCATCACCCACCTATCGCCATCCCAACTATGAAGCATGGTGGTGGCAACATCATGCTATGGGGATGCTTTTCAGTGGCAGGGACTTGGAGATTTGTATGGATAGAGGAAACAATGAATGGAGAAACTCCCCAAATCCAGATGTGCAAGGCTGATACAGACTTACGCAAGACGACCTGAAGCTGTAATAGCTGCCAAAGGCGCTTCTACGGAGTATTGATCCAGGGGGTTGAATATTTATGTAAATTAGATATTTCTGGATTTCATTTTCAATAAATTTGTAAAAATTTCTAAAAACTTGTTTTCATTTTGTCATTATGGGGTATTTTGTGTAGTTTGATGACAACTTTTTTTAAATTAAATCCATTTTTTAATTCAGACTGTAACACAACACAATGTGAAAAAGTCAAGGGGTGTGAATACTTTCTGAAGGCACTGTATACATATAACATTTTATAGAGATTGGTTTGAGTGGAGATTCATGCTTTCAATTCTGCCCTTCTTTATATATTTATGGATGTTGAATCTCCATTAATATGTTAGATTATTAAAAATAGGACCACTGGATCTGTAGCTCATCTGAGCCTTGGCCTAATGTTGTAACTTAAATTTGGTAGCATTCTGACTAGTGGGTCTGGAGAAGAAGATTTTTCAAGGAATTTACTAAGTCCGCCATTTTGTTCTACTTAAAGTCCCGTGACCGCAACGAGCTTTGCAATCCCTGTTACTCAGGAGCAATCCCTGTTACCTTGCTGCCAAATTTCAGCCAGATCGGCGCAGTGGTTTGGCCGGAGAAGTCGAAGTGAGAGACGGATGGACGGATGGACGGATGGACGGACGGTGCTGCACGTTGACAATACCTTACGTGGAATTCCAATTCCAGATAAACTAAAAATAAAAATACATCATGCTAATATTAGGACACAGTCCTGCCTGCCATTGATGGTTGAAACTCACAGCACTCAACCTGCTACCATGAGCTGTTACACTGCCCGATACAGACAGACATTCGTACAAAGCAAATAAACACCTTCCTCATACAGGCGATAGTTTATTCAGTCTGAGAGTTTTTTTTCTTTTGACAGGCTGAGTCAACCCACCTAGTGTTAATTCAACGGCCTGATAGTGGCTCAAACTCAAGATACTAAGATATTAAGCCAGCCACCTTAACCGTTAAACCAACACCATGCCGGCTATCCACTGAGAAGCAATTCTACATCCTGCACTTCTCATGGCCATTAATGCAGACAAACTGTTTAATGTGCTCTGGATGAAATGGCTAAACATCAAAGTTGTGTTCAAAACAAGCAAAAACTGATTGATGTTTGTTTTTTGCTGATTAAAAGCAGCATTTTGACATTAAATATGAGTAAAACGAAAATAAACATCAGTCCTGAAGCTTATAATCATCAGCTGGTGGTTATATAAATGATAATGTAGGTTGTTGGTTTGATTGATGCCAATATCAGACAAAAGTGATGAGAAAGAAACAAAATATTCACAAACACAGAAACAATTAGTTTCTTTAGATAACCTTAGCTTCATGTGACATCACCAATTCTATCACCTATCCTTGTTCTTATTCTCTACCCTCTTCAATAGTCCTGCTCTTTTCCATCGTCCTCACTCTTAATCTCCTCCATCCTCACTCTTATTCTCCTCCATCTTCACTCTTAATCTCATCCATCTTCACTCTTAATCTCATCCAACTTCACTCTTAATCTCATCCATCCTCACTCTCAATCTCATCCATACTTTTTTTTTTTTTTTTTTTTTTTTTTTGTATACAAATCTCATCCATCTTCACTCTTAATCTCATCCAACTTCACTCTTAATCTCCTCCATCCTCACTCGTAATCTCCTCCATCCTCACTCTCAATCTCATCCATCGTCACTCTTAATCTCCTCCATCGTCACTCTTAATCTCCTCCATCGTCACTCTCAATCTCATCCATCCTCACTCTTAATCTCCTTCATCCTCACTCTTAATCTCCTCCATCATCACTCTCAATCTCATCCATCCTTACTCTTAATCTCCTCCATCATCACTCTTAATCTCATCCATCCTCACTCTTAATCTCCTCCATCCTCACTCTCAATCTCCTTCATCCTCACTCTTAATCTCCTCCATCTTCACTCTTAATCTCATCCAACTTCACTCTTAATCTCCTTCATCCTTACTCTTAATCTCCTCCATCTTCACTCTTAATCTCATCCAACTTCACTCTTAATCTCATCCATCCTCACTCTTAATCTCCTTCATCCTCACTCTTAATCTCCTCCATCATCACTCTTTATCTCTACCATCCTCACTCTTAATCTCATCCGTTCTCACTCTTAATCTCCTCCATCCTCACTCTCAATCTCCTTCATCCTCACTCTCAATCTCATCCATCCTCACTCTCAATCTCATCCATCCTCACTGTCAATCTCATCCATCCTTACTCTTAATCTCCTCCATCCTCACTCGTAATCTCCTCCATCCTCACTCTCAACCTCCTCCATCATCACTCTTAATCTCCTCCATCGTCACTCTTAATCTCCTCCATCATCACTCTTAATCTCCTCCATCATCACTCTTAATCTCATCCATCCTCACTCTTAATCTCCTCCATCCTCACTCTTAATCTCCTTCATCCTCACTCTTAATCTCCTCCATCATCACTCTTAATCTCCTCCATTATCACTCTTAATCTCCTCCATCCTCACTCTTAATCTCCTTCATCCTCACTCTTAATCTCCTTCATCCTCACTCTCGATCTCATCAATCCTCACTGTCAATCTCATCCATCCTTACTCTTAATATCCTCCATCATGCCCACTCTTAATCTCCTTCATGCTCACTCTCAATCTCATCCATCCTTACTCTTAATCTCCTCCATCATGCTCACTCTTAATCTCCTTCATGCTCACTCTCAATCTCATCCATCCTTACTCTTAATCTCCTCCATACTCCTCACTCTTAATCTCCTCCATACTCCTCACTCTTAATCTCCTCCATCGTCCTCACTCTTAATCTCCTCCATCATCACTCTTAATCTCATCCATCCTCACTCTTAATCTCCTCCATCCTCACTCTTAATCTCCTTCATCCTCACTCTTAATCTCCTCCATCATCACTCTTTATCTCATCCATCCTCACTCTTAATCTCATCCATCCTCACTCTTAATCTCCTCCATCATCATTCTTAATCTCATCCATCCTCACTCTTAATCTCCTTCATCCTCACTCTTAATCTCCTCCATCATCACTCTTAATCTCCTTCATCCTCACTCTCAATCTCCTTCATCCTCACTCTCAATCTCATCCATCCTCACTCTCAATCTCATCCATCCTCACTCTCAATCTCATCCATCCTCACTCTTAATCTCCTCCATCATCACTCTTAATCTCCTTCATCCTCACTCTTAATCTCCTCCATTATCACTCTTAATCTCCTCCATCCTCACTCTTAATCTCCTTCATCCTCACTCTTAATCTCCTTCATCCTCACTCTCGATCTCATCAATCCTCACTGTCAATCTCATCCATCCTTACTCTTAATATCCTCCATCATGCCCACTCTTAATCTCCTTCATGCTCACTCTCAATCTCATCCATCCTTACTCTTAATCTCCTCCATCATGCTCACTCTTAATCTCCTTCATGCTCACTCTCAATCTCATCCATCCTTACTCTTAATCTCCTCCATACTCCTCACTCTTAATCTCCTCCATACTCCTCACTCTTAATCTCCTCCATCGTCCTCACTCTTAATCTCCTCCATCATCACTCTTAATCTCATCCATCCTCACTCTTAATCTCCTCCATCCTCACTCTTAATCTCCTTCATCCTCACTCTTAATCTCCTCCATCATCACTCTTTATCTCATCCATCCTCACTCTTAATCTCATCCATCCTCACTCTTAATCTCCTCCATCATCATTCTTAATCTCATCCATCCTCACTCTTAATCTCCTTCATCCTCACTCTTAATCTCCTCCATCATCACTCTTAATCTCCTTCATCCTCACTCTCAATCTCCTTCATCCTCACTCTCAATCTCATCCATCCTCACTCTCAATCTCATCCATCCTCACTCTCAATCTCATCCATCCTCACTCTTAATCTCCTCCATCCCACTCTCAATCTCCTTCATCCTCACTCTCAATCTCATCCATCCTCACTCTCAATCTCATCCATCCTCACTCTCAATCTCATCCATCCTCACTCTTAATCTCCTCCATCCTCACTCTCAATCTCCTTCATCCTCACTCTCAATCTCATCCATCCTCACTCTCAATCTCATCCATCCTTACTCTTAATCTCCTCCATCGTCACTCTTAATCTCCTCCATCATCACTCCCAATCTCATCCGTCCTCACTCTTAATCTCCTTCATCCTCACTCTTGATCTCATCCATCCTTACTCTTAATCTCCTCCATCATGCTCACTCTTAATCTCCTTCATGCTCACTCTCAATCTCATCCATCCTTACTCTTAATCTCCTCCATACTCCTCACTCTTAATCTCCTCCATACTCCTCACTCTTAATCTCCTCCATCGTCCTCACTCTTAATCTCTTCCATCATCCTCATTCTTAAATTGCTCCACCTTCCTCACCATTAATTTTCACCTCCCTCACTCTTAATCTCCTCCGTCCTCACTCTTAATCTCCTCCGTCCTCACTCTTAATCTCCTCCGTCCTCACTCTTAATCTCCTCCATCCTCACTCTTATTCTCCTTCATCCTCACTCTCAATCTCATCCATGCTCACTCTCAATCTCATCCGTCCTCACTCTTAATCTCCTCCATCGTCACTCTTAATCTCCTCCATCGTCACTCTTAATCTCATCCATCCTCACTCTTAGTCTCCTCCATCGTCACTCTCAATCTCCTCCATCCTCACTCTTAATCTCATCCATCCCCTTAATCTCCTTCATCCTCACTCTCGATCTCATCAATCCTCACTGTCAATCTCATCCATCCTTACTCTTAATCTCCTCCATACTCCTCACTCTTAATCTCCTCCATACACCTCACTCTTAATCTCCTCCATCGTCCTCACTCTTAATCTCTTCCATCATCCTCATTCTTAAATTGCTCCACCTTCCTCACTTAATCTTCAACTCCCTCACTCTTAATCTCCTCCGTCCTCACTCTTAATCTCCTCCGTCCTCACTCTTAATCTCCTCCGTCCTCACTCTTAATCTTCTCCTACCTCACTCACTCTTGCTCTCCTCCATTCTCTCTATTCATATTCCCCTCCACCCTCCTCATTCCTCATCCCTTTCACTCTTCTACTTGCCCCTCATTCCTTGTGTGCAGAAGAGGTGGAAGCTATTCCAGTAAAGCAGTTCCCGAAACATGTGGCGGAGATGCATGCCACAGGATCACGCTTCACAGAGGAATTTGAGGTTCTTCTTGATTTAAGTCATTTTCATTCCCCGTTGATCATCTCATTTGGGATCCCGTTGTGTTCTACTTCCGATGCAGGGTTTGAATATCTCGAATTAGCATTAAAAATAAATCAAAGGATTTTTTGGCATAATATAAAGTTCTTTATAAAGCTCATGTGGAATGTCACGTGATTTTTGGTGCAGGAAATCCAGCGCTGCACCACGGACTTTGGTACCAACACATGTCGGCCAAAAAACAAGCGCAAGAACCACTACGTCAGCATCGTCGCCTGTACGTGATGTTCACTTGCTCGGAATGACCTCCAGAAGGCCACATGCTCAATTAGACTGCTGCACGGCCCTCCACCATTACGCAGAACTCACTTGATTCATTCTTGCAGCCCTTGCCCTCCCATCCCACCTCCCCTGGCAGTAACATGTTTTATTACCCTTTGGCTGTTTACTGCCACCACTCATGCCACTGATCTGGCCAACATCCTTGCATGAGCTTTTTACATCTTCTCCGCAACTCTTCATTTTGGCCATGTACATCATGAGTTGAAACTGAATTAGAATTAGGTGACAACTGATTCCCAGTGGAGCCGAGACAGATGGCTAACGTGGAATGGCAAAGTGATTTGGAATTACCAGTTGCAGTTTGACGGCATTAGTACTGAGTGATCTGTCTGCATTCTAAATTGGAGGGGCCAGGTAGGCAGGGATGAGCATGATGGGGTTGGGGGGGCCGAGGGAAGTAGGGGGTGGTGGACTGTATTGAGTTAGAGGATGAACATTGCATTTCAGTTGTCGTCCCAGTTTGCCTACATTCAAAACAATATGGCGTCGTCCCAGTTTGCTTACATTTAAAACAATATGGCCTCACTGCTCCCCCTCTCCCCCCTATTTGTCTTTTTACTTACCTGGTGATATGAAAGTGGCGTTATACATTGCACAATGTTGACTGTAACCTCATGAAACTGTTACTTTATTCACCCATACTCAACATATTATCTGTACATTACCTGAACCAACCTATATTTGTAAACCTCCTACCTCTTCACCAAAATTCTGCCAACCCCCCAAATATCACCACCCAAATCTTTCTTCCTTCCCTATGTACCACATCATGCAAACTCTGCCTAACGTTTTGTGTGTCTGTGTGTGTTTTTCTCTCTTTCACGTCTCTGCCTTCAGATGACCACACACAGGTGCGGCTATGCACACAACAAGGGAAGGAAAGCAAACATGGCGGCTTCATTAACGCCAACTACATCGATGTGAGGGCCCAGTGGCATGAGGCATGCTGGCACCATGTCAGGCTTCGTCTCACTTTAAAAGCCTGATAGTCGCGTAGAATATTTCTTAGGTCGGTGCTCGACAGCCTCGTTGTTTTTTTGGGAGAAGGATTTGTCAAAGAAAGGCGTTTGAGGCAAACTTACAACCTTTGCCACTTTGCCACTTCTACATGATGTAATACGGGCTCACAATTGACAAGCTCGTATTTCATTATTTCATTTTTGCGGCTTTATTTTGCATGACAGTAGTTTGTGTCCCCTTTTCCATTTGATGGTGGAAATTGTGATACCAAGTTTTGAGAACCTTCTAGTTATCTCGTGTGAAGTTTTGAACTCGTTCACTCGATATCTGACACCGCAATTGTCTCAAAAAGGATTGGCCAGAAGTCTTGCCTTGCAAGTTTTTATCACTGAGTATGTATTTATTAGAAGGGGTACATTGTCCCGTATTAACCTCCGGCTCAGTAAACTAGGATATAAGAATCGGCATTCGATCGGCGGAATCTGTTATGAACAACAATTAAAAGGTAGTTTCGGTATTCAAGACGATGAGGCTTTTGAGGCCTACTTTTTATCACGACAAGAGATTTTAGTACACCATAAACACTGCTCACACCATCGACTTGTCTTAGATGTTAATGCTTTAAACAAGACCCGTAAGCCAGTGTGAACGGGTGTCGACCTGATAAGGAGGTGTGTGTGCTCGGCAGGGCTACAACAGGCCGCAGGCGTACATTGTGAGCCAGGGGCCTCAACGTTCCACGGCGGGGGAGTTTTGGCGCATGATATGGGAGCAGCACATCGAAGTGATCGTTATGCTCACACAGCTGGTGGAAAACGGACAGGTAACTTCTGCTTCTGGTTGACGAAACGTGTGTATGTGCCGTTGTTGATTTTTGTTTGCTGCTGTTTTCTTTTTTCCCCACTGCACTCGTGTTGTATCGAGCCTGGTGTTGGCTTAGCGGTTAGGGTGCCGGCTTGGGATCCTGGGTTCGAATCCCGGTCGATCGCTGAATTAACACCAGGGGGGTTGACTTAGCCTGTTCATCCTTCCGGGGTCGGCAAATTGAGTACCAGTTCACTGGTAATTCCCTGTGTGTCGCAAGAGGCGACTAACAGGGTTGGCGGCAGGAAGGGCATCCGGCCATAAAACATTGCTTCAAAAAGGGGACCACGGTGCCCAAAAAAGGCCAACCCCTGCTCTGCGGGGAAAATGATTGTGGGGTTTTTCTTGTTTGCACTCGTGTTGTATCTTCATATTTCGTGAATGCTTTTGTTTTCCTTTTATTGTTGTCTTGTCACTACACATGAGTAGATGATATTTATGCAAGCTAAAACTACATTAGCAATGGAATACTGGTCTTTGTTGAGGAGAGCGTCAGCCCACGTCAACGGATATGTGTATCAACTGAAAGCCGAAAAGAGTCTGTTTACCGCCGTCGGATGCGAGGCTTGGCTGACATTTTGAGGGTTAGCCATTCAAAAGAGGAAAATGTGGTTCGGTTTGTTCTTTGCGATTGTTTGTAGGACCGTGATGAATAGAAATTCTGTAAATGGACAAGTGGTTGGTAGAATGCCTTGGAGGGTTGAAGAGTTGAACTATCTATCGGCTTTGTGGAATCAGATTGTACTTTATGGAAGCCCTCGCCCTGCCTCCCCGCTGTATAGTTTGTTGCAAAGTACATTGTGAGCCAGGGGCCTCAAGCAAAATATAACTGGAAGTGGCGTCGATGGCAAAAAAGCAAAAAAACACCAGATGCAAAATATAACTTTTATGGTAGCAAAAAAACACCAGATGCAAAATATAACTTTTATGGTAGCAAAAAAATACCAGATGCAAAATATAACTTTTATGGGAGCAAAAAAACACCAGATGCAAAATATAACTTTTATGGTAGCAAAAAAACAACATGCAAAATATAACTTTTATGGTAGCAAAAAAACACCAGATGCAAAATATAACTTTTATAGAAGCAAAAAAAAAACAGATGCAAAATATAACTTTTATGGCAGCAAAAAAACAACAGATGCAAAATATAACTTTTATGGCAGCAAAAAAACAACAGATGCAAAATATAACTTTTATGGAAGCAAAAAAACAACAGATACAAAATATAACTTTTATGGCAGCAAAAAAACAACAGATGCAAAATATAACTTTTATGGCAGCAAAAAACACCAGATGCAAAATATGACTTTTATGGCAGCAAAAAAACAACAGATGCAAAATATAACTTTTATGGAAGCAAAAAAAACAACAGATGCAAAATATAACTTTTATGGCAGCAAAAAAACAACAGATGCAAAATATAACTTTTATGGCAGCAAAAAAACAACAGATGCAAAATATGACTTTTATGGCAGCAAAAAACAACAGATGCAAAATATGACTTTTATGGCAGCAAAAAAACAACAGATGCAAAATATAGCTTTTATGGAAGCAAAAAAAACAACAGATGCAAAATATGACTTTTATGGCAGCAAAAAAAACAACAGATGCAAAATATAACTTTTATGGCAGCAAAAAAACAACAGATGCAAAATATAACTTTTATGGCAGCAAAAAAACAACAGATGCAAAATATAACTTTTATGGAAGCAAAAAAACAACAGATACAAAATATAACTTTTATGGCAGCAAAAAAACAACAGATGCAAAATATAACTTTTATGGCAGCAAAAAACACCAGATGCAAAATATGACTTTTATGGCAGCAAAAAAACAACAGATGCAAAATATAACTTTTATGGAAGCAAAAAAAACAACAGATGCAAAATATAACTTTTATGGCAGCAAAAAAACAACAGATGCAAAATATAACTTTTATGGCAGCAAAAAAACAACAGATGCAAAATATGACTTTTATGGCAGCAAAAAACAACAGATGCAAAATATGACTTTTATGGCAGCAAAAAAACAACAGATGCAAAATATAGCTTTTATGGAAGCAAAAAAAACAACAGATGCAAAATATGACTTTTATGGCAGCAAAAAAAACAACAGATGCAAAATATAACTTTTATGGCAGCAAAAAAACAACAGATGCAAAATAGAACTTTTATGGCAGCAAAAAAACAACAGATGCAAAATATAACTTTTATGGCAGCAAAAAAACAACAGATGCAAAATAGAACTTTTATGGCAGCAAAAAAACAACAGATGCAAAATAGAACTTTTATGGAAGCAAAAAAACACCAGATGCAAAATATAACTTTTATGGAAACAAAAAAACACCAGATGCAAAATATAACCGGCAAAATATAACTTTTATGGAAGCAAAAAAACAACAGATGCAAAATATAACTTTTATGGCAGCAAAAAAACAACAGATGCAAAATATAACTTTTATGGAAGCAAAAAAACACCAGATGCAAAATATAACTTTTATTTAAGCAAAAAAACACCAGATGCAAAATAGAACTTTTATGGAAGCAAAAAAACACCAGATGCAAAATATAACTTTTATGGAAACAAAAAAACACCAGATGCAAAATATAACCGGCAAAATATAACTTTTATGGAAGCAAAAAAACAGCAGATGCAAAATATAACCTTGATGGAAGTGCAGTCGAAGTGGTCAATTCGTTAAAGGGAGCTATGCACACAACAAGGAAAGGAAAGCAAAGGTGGCAGCTTCATTAAGGCCAACTACATCGATGCGAGACCCTTCTTTGTAAACTTGCCAACACAATCCAGTTTTGCTTTTCATATAAGCTTTCTGTCCTGAAATTCAGGTGTTTTTTATTTTATTAAAAAGCAGGCGTTACACCACTACTGGGTTGTCCGTCAGAGGGTAGCGTGCCTTCAACCACAGAATTACACATTCTTGTCACACTCAAACGAAACAAGAGGCATTTTTGGAAAATTCGAAGCAGTATCAGGATTATTCTGTAAGGACTGAATGATGTTCTTGACTGAGAGCTTACTCCTGTGATAAGTCAATGTGAGTGGAATTCTTTCATCATTCTTCGGCTCGGATTGTTATTAAGCGGTCCGTCAGTCAATGTTGCGGGCATGGTCCAATGCACCATCCAAATGGGAAAAACAGGATGGAATAACTGGGTTTCGTAAATAATTGCCACATTTTGTCAGACCTTCATTTGATATTAGAATCATCGCTGCACAAACACAAACGTAAGGAATTGAGGATATGGAATAGAACGTTTAATGAGGGAATGCTAGGATGATGAACATGGCAGTTAACTGTACGAATCGGTAGGCTCGTAATGGACAGTGCTGGCCAGGTCATTGACTGAAACATTAATGTCGAGAAAGGTGAGAGAGGTATCTGAAATCTGCCATATGAAATTGAGAGCAGCATGAAGGAGATTAACAAAAGTGATGAACCGTTCGAGCCTAGTGAAAGATGTTGCACCGATGACGATCATCTACTACGTAGCGGCAAAAATGTATCCTCTGGGACTATCAGACAATTGTTCCTCTGTATAACGAACAAAAAGATTGGAATGTGTCTGCAAGCTATTTTAGGACATACAGCGACCCAATTCGTTTGGCTTTGTAGAATTATGCAGAAAAAGAAAGGAAATTGAGAGTGAGAACAAGTTTGTATAAACGAAGTAGAGTTCCAGTGTTAAATAATTCGATGGCATCCCAATCAAAAAATGTGTTTGAGGGATCGCAGTTCCTCGTCATGAAGAAAGTTTATTGTCGATGGGAAACCAAAGTTGCTCAAAGATTGTGAGTTCATGAAAGAAGGGATCGATTGAACGAGAAGAGCTATTTTCTTGTCATGATAACTGCAAATCATTTCAATAGGAGAACTACAGCAGAACAATAAGGCAGCCAGAGTTGTTGACCCTAAATACGGCGTTCTTGGAGTGGTGATAATGAAGCTACCAGAAGATGGAGCAGCAAAGAACAAACTTTATTTTGAGGCTACCAGAAGATGGAAGAGCAAAGAACAAACTTTATTTTCAAACTTGGCACATTAACGCCAAAGGAGATTAGCGAGCGTTTTTCATGTACCTCATTATTTTATTTGGGGTGCAGTTGAGTTTTTATTAATCCCACTCGTTTTTGTTTTCTCCAACTACCTTTTTATTGTTTATTTTATGTTATTACTCCCACAACCATCCTAGCCCGGAACATCGGCCGAGGCTCTCACTTTTTTGTCTTCTGCTCTCACTTTTTCACCTTTATTCCCTCCGCCACCAAAGGTGGATGGAGGTTATGTTTTCACCCCTGTCTGTCCGTCTATTTGTTTGTCTGTTTGTCTGTCTGTTACACTGTCTGTCAACAAGATATTGTGAACGGATTTGAATGAAATTTGGTGGAGAGGTTGGAAGAGGTCTCTTGAACATCTGGGCCTCACCAATGGTCATGCCCGAGAGCAGACCGCAAAATGCTGAAAGAAGTCTAAGAACCCCAGAATGTCATCACGGGACCTACAGGTAGCTCTTGCCACTGTTGATGTCAAAGTGCATGAGTCTTCCATGAGAAAGAGGCTGCACAAATTTGATCTACGTGGGAGGTGTGCCAGGAGGAAACCTTTGCTGTCCAGAAGGACCATCAGGGCAAGACTAAAGTTTACCAATGAACACCTAGGCAAAGACCAGCACTTCTGGAGCAATGTGCTCTGGACAGATGAGTCAAAGGTAGAGCTATTTGGCCACAGTACCAGAAGAAATGTTTGGCAAAAACCAAAGACAGCATTTGACCACAAGAACCTGATACCAACTGTAAAGCATGGTCGTGGAAATATTATGGTTTGGGGCAGCTTTGCTGCATCAGGGCCTGAGCAGCTCACCATCATAGAATCCACTATGAATTCTTCATTAAACCAGAGGGTGCTTGAGGATAATGTGAGGCCATCTGTCGGAAAGTTGAAGCTCAACCGAAGGTGAACCTTGCAACATGACAATGACCCTAAACATACCAGTAAATCCACCAAGGAATGGCTGAAAAGAAAGAAATGGAGGGTTCTGGAATGGCCAAGTCAAAGCCCGGATCTAAATCCCATCGAGATATTGTGGGGGGATTTGAAACGAGCTGTGCATGCAAGAAACCCCTCAAACATCGCACAGCTGAAAGAATTCTGCATGGGGGAGTGGGCAAAAATTTCTCCCAGTCGATGTCAGAGACTGGTAGACAGTTATAAGAAACGCCTACTTGAGGTTGTTTCTGCCAAAGGGGGCAATACCACCTATTCGAGCCATGGGTGTACTTACTTTTTCCACATGCGAACTTTGCATTTATGTTCATTTAAATTATACAATGGACTACAAAATGTAAATGTTTCATGATATTTGTTATATTATATCACCTTTATCTTTCAATATTGTTGAAATGAAGATCAAATAGCTAGCTGTATGTTGAAATATGTTGAAAAAGTCAAAACATTACATGGGGTGTACTTACTTTTTCACGTGACTGTGGAAGCTTTTCTGTCTCATTTTTCCCTCTGGGGCTTCAAACTTGCAGTGTACAACCACCTTATGCCACTCCTTGACCCGTGCGTGATCTTTATTACACCATTAACCCTTCCCAACCCAAACCTCTTTCTTGTTGGTTTTGGTGCTCTTCCCTTTCTCTCTCTTCCTGTTTCTTTATTACCTCGCTGATTGTGCTCAATTGTTGCCCAATTTCGCACAGTGTCTGTTCAACCTTTCTCTTCTATGAGCCTTGCTCTTGCAGAGAGGGAAAAATCCATAAGGAAACAAAATATAGATTGACTGACATTCGACCAACTCATGCAGATGTATTGGACAGAATGAAATAATTGGACATAGCATCGATATGTTTGTAAAATAATTTAATCATTTAAAGTGATGCCGGTGTGTGTCCCGGTTTAGAATAGGTACACCGTAAGCCTGCGTGTCGTCAGAGGTGACTAAAAGGGTCGGCGTCAGGAAGGGCATCCGGCCATAAAAATAAGACATTGCCTCAAAAAGGGAACCATGATGATTGTCATGGGGCCCGCAAGGCTAACCTCCGCTCTTGCAGGGAAAATGGCCTTAAAAAGGGAATTTTTATTTATTTATTTATTTAAAGTGATGCATGACATTGAAACCACCTTGGAGCTGAGCTGAGCTTTTAGTCAGTACTGTGTTCCTCACCTGACCATAAAGTGTCACCTATTGTGCTTCGTAGGCAGGGGATTGCATCACTGAGCCGCTGTACTCCTTTGGAAGGGACATGAGCCGGCAATTCCATCCATGTACGAGTATTCACTGGTGGATGTTAAAGATCCATTGTTACCTTTCGAAAAGAATAGGCCATTGTGTGCTGATGACATTGGCCAAATAGTGCATTGCTGCCCCGTTCTTGAGAGGTCACTGCACGAGCCGCATTGTCAGGCCTCCCAAAATGATGCAAACCCACAGCCAGGTGCGTAGCCATGCATGCGCACAATTTCGATAATTGCAAGAATTTTGGACGTTTTTAGGTTTATGACAGCCAATATAGGCATCCTGAAACCGTTTAACGTTGATTTCACACGTCCATTCCATGCTCCCACTGTATAGGAACAATAGGTGTCGACATTATGAAAACTGCTTATGTTGAATTCACTTTCAATGGCTTTGGGAATTCATTGCAGGGATGAATGGTTCTGCACCAGCGAAACGCCTTGCAATGATTACACCTTTTTCCGATTGTTCCCAGCAGTGGCACACATTTTTCCCAGCAGTGGGTAAATTTCCTGATGCCATTGTAATGGAAGTCACGTTTTTGGGCTGTGAATTTGTTTAGGGGAAAACCTTTTGAGCCCCTAGTAGCACAGGAAAGAAGCTATAATTGGCCGTTAGTTTCACTCTCCAAAATGATGCAAACTTCACCTTTCGTCGTCCGAATAGTGAGGATGTGGAATGAGCAAGTTACTTCAACCTGGAGTGGCTATTTACAATATTTGTACTTTTGGCATTCGGGGCATCGCTTTTCCTTTCTTTGTTATTTCCACCACCAAAGGTGGACGGAGGTTATATTTTCACCACTGTCTGTGTGTTTGTATGTCTGTCTGTGAGCAGGATATCTCAAAAAATATGGATGGATTCAGATGAAACTTTGTGGGCAGGTGGACTATGTGACGAGGTCAAATTTATTAGATTTTGGTGAAGATCCGGATCTGGATACGAGAATGTGAATTGATTCTTCACCAATGAGAGATTGGCCCAAAAACACGATATCGCACGATATCTCAAAAGGTTATGGACTAATTCGGACAAAAGTTGGTTGACAGATTGGCTGTTTGACAAGGAAGAATTGTTTTGTTGAAGATTTTGTTGAAGAAATAAACTTTTGAATTTTGATTTTTGAAAATAAACGTTTTAAAATTTTTTATATATTTTTTAAAAAGAAAAGAAAAGAAAAGAAAAAATAAACTTGAATTTTGTTGAAGATCTGAATCCAGATCTGGTCTTTCAGTGGGATACAAAACGTAAACTGTTCAGCCTGGCGGAGATGTGCGCTCTATCGAGCGCTGTTGTAGTTATGATTTAATTATCAATTTCATTGTGAACAATGCCAAAATATTTTGTTCCTCAATTCCACGTTTATGTTTATTTAACTAGGCCACCCGTACCTAAGAGCGGTTAAGTTGTCGAGTGGGATTGCTCTCACCATTTTGAGTTTGATTCCCATGGCTGCTGAGCAGACATTTCCACACTCACCAGACAAGTGCCGACCCATTCCAGGATTTGTTCTTCGCCAGAGGCAGCAAGTTTAAAATCTTCACTTGGCGCATTGATTACTGAGATCAAAACAAAGCAGTTGCTTGTAACATCAATAACATCGAACTTTGAACATCAAAAACACCACCTGAAGCCATGGAAAGCGGTCAATACATAGTTATACTGCCATTGTTTCAACAGTTACCAGCCAACCATGCTTCTACTTCTTCTTCTTCCTGTCTTGGCCTATTCCCTATTCCTTGCGTTGTATCTCAAACTTGCCTAATTGCCGTGAAACACTTGTTTCCAGAAAGGAAATCTGAAAGCTTCTTTAACCCTCAGATGCAGGCGTCAAAAATCCTACATAAACACAGCCATTGGGTCTCGGAGGCCTAACGGATGTATTCGTGTCGTTTGTTTTAATTTTTTTATAGATTTTTTTTCTTTCATATCCTTTTTCAATCTAAGTCGATGCTCATGGATGTGTATTTGCTCAGAAAATGTGAATCATTGATCCTATTGGTTGGAAGAATCCCATGCAAGTAATTAATCTTTTTTTCTTTTTTCACAAAAAAAAATTTTTGTTCTTGGTTTTTCAACTTTTTTTCTCTAAAAGGTTGAGGTTCATGGAGGAGTATTTGCTCAAAAAATATGATTCACTGATCCTTTTATTTAGAATGTATATGTCTACAACTGTCAAAAATTCTACACCTATACAGCCATTGGACCTCAAAGGCCCCACAAATGTGTTTGTGTAAAGTTTTTAAATTTTCATATTTTTGTCACTGAATTATTTGTAACCAAGTTATAGGAGCATATAATGAGGCTCATATCAAGAAAATAATGATATAACATAGTAGTACAACAACATTTATGCAGGGCCTCGAAGGCCCCAGGCCTGCATTCGTGTCGGATTTTTGGTTTATAAGTGAAGAATGAAGATTTCCCCACGAGCCTGAATGATTTTTTTTTTAATGTCACTGAATTTTGTGTAACAATGTGAAAGTCGGTGAAAATGAGGCTCATTCCAAAAAAAAATTGCACAGCATAGTTTTTGCAACAAATAAAACCTTGTGGGCCTCCGAGGACCAATCACTGCATCCAAGGGTTAAATTAATGAATAATGTCGGAGACGAAATCTGAAAATGAAGTCCTGTTCACTTTAGTTTCTTCATCATTGTTCATTCTTCATCCTTCCATTGTCTGAACAGATACACCACTAAAGGCTGTGGGTCGACAATATTTATAACATTATTAATTAGAAATGTCCAATTATCGTGGACACTTCGACAATGAGCTCGACTAGGCTGCCCGGGCTCGCTAGTCAAGTCCATGGTATGAGTTGCTCTGCTAGGCCCGAGAGAAATGCTCCGTCATTGAGCGATTTCAGACCATTTAGTGTGTATCGTCTACAACTGATGAACTCTCATGTCATCTTATTAATAATCTCTCATCTCTTGTGCCTCATACTCGGTGCTTTTAAAAGTTGCCAAATAACAATTAGGCTTATAAAAGGCCAAAAAATGCACTACAATAATCCTTTTGGTTTGACTAAAAATGTCTGTGCCTACCCATTGGCTGGGCTTCATCCAATCATCCATCCTAATGCTATGGGAAAAGGGTCAGTTTTATAATGCAGCTCAGCTCACATTGGCAGACTAAACCTGTATGTGTCAATTACATGGAAATGCAGTAGGCCTACCTACTGATTTCCATGTGTCTGCTATGGGAGGAATAAAGCAGGTGAGGTCGAGGGGTTGGTGAGGGAGGGGCAAGAGGGTGAGAGGAGGGCAGGGAGTTGGCATCTTGATCCTCAGACATGCCAGCATGTAAGTAACTTCAGGAATGAATAAGCTTTGTGAGACGAGGCAAAACTTGAAGCGAAACATTCTCTTGGATTCTTATTATTTTTATCCTTTTTTGTAGATTCATCATTGGTATGTTGTTTGAACAAGTTAAAACAAATATAGATTCCACACTGGTAATCCAATCAACATTGATTTGCTAATACTATTGCTCTGAATAATGTGTCTTCCTTCTGTCCTTAAATGCGTAATCTACTGCACACCCTTAAATGATTAAATTTCACTTCCTGATTCACTAACTCCTTTAATAATCCACCATTCCTACTTGCGTGATCCACATTGCTTCCTACCATTGTAATATACTAGGGCATGCCCGTACTATATATATATCGAATCGTATCGGCTTGCGAGTACGGTGACAATCCCCCCCCTCTATTTACATGAAATGGTTTGGTCCAAAGCGAACGGCTTGCGAGTACGGTGACAATCCCCCCCCTCTATTTACATGAAATGGTTTGGTCCAAAGCGAACGGCTTGCGGAGTTTGGTAAAGAAATCGCCATAGCTCGGTAACTACTTGTCCGATTAATTTCAAACCTTGAAAAGGCACATCCTCGGGTCCCCAGCAATATACCTGGCAAGTTGAAAGTATATCGGACCGGTAGTTGTCGAGAAACAGCGGTCGCATACACACACACAGACACACACACACACAGAGATTACTGGAATTATAGATAGATACTTTCCAAGAAAGTATCGTACCATAACTTACCACCTTTACTTATAAGAAGGGAGATGTTTATTTATCGTTTATTGGGTAAAGAGGTATACCAGCGTACAGAAGGAATAGTAGTTTGCGTAATGACATTTATGTGATATCGCATATATATATATTGTTGTGGATCTCCCGAAGCCCGTTCCCGTTACAAAAGGGGGGGGGGGTTAAACCCCTTTTTCCCCCTGGGTCTTCGGGTCCGCGAGGCCGAATCGCCACTTCCGGAGCAAGCGTGAAAAAGGGTATCGGGACAACTTCGCACGTACCTTTAACCCACGCTGCCACGAAAGCGGGGACCGAACCTCGCACAAGCCACGCTTAATGAAGTACGCCCGAGCGGTATGCGTATCACGTAACTCGTGCTGTTACTTTTATGGAACCCGATTCGAGCGGTTTTATTCGTACCATGCGAAGCCAATTGATGGAAGGGACAGGAAAGGTCAAATCAGAGGAATAACACGATTTATTTACACTGTACAATGATTCAGGATGAAGGAAAGGGGACACAGAGCAGGCACTTAACAATGTTAACTTATCCCCAGAGACAGGGCCCACTCACGCACACGGGGAGAAGAAGAGAAGAAGTTCGCGCACCAAGCGAGCTTTGCCGTCTGTCGCCCCGGGCAGCTCGCCCGGCGTGGCTCTCTGATGTTCACGGCACGTATGCAGGCGAAGGCAGGCAAGAGGAGATCGCGCGTCTGTGGCCCGGCACGGGTCATCCTCTCGAACGCGCGATTAATACAGCGCAGAGCACAGGGCATGGGGAAAGTTCGTGTACAATCTCGATCACCGTAATTCAACGCACTCATTCTGCGGCGTGGTTCTCGTGTGTGCTCAAGCTCAACTCAACTCACTCTCAGGGAAATGTAACTCAGCACTTGTACTCACGATACTCTCCGGCTCTGACTCACAGGGAACTGACGTGCACACGACTCTGACCGACCTCAACTGAGCTCGTACTCATCTCTTCTGATCTCTTACTCAACTGCCGCCGGGGGGCTCGGAGCAGGGTTTTATCGCCCCGCCCCAGAGTCTCACTCGAATGTTCCAAACACCGCCTCTGGTCGTCGTGGTTAGCCACTCCCCTCAAGCCCTGATTGGCGGCTCGTTCTTACCGACCACTCCCTCCTGCAGCGCCTCCCTTCGGCCTCGCCCGACTTGTTCAGGCCTGCGACGTGGCATTTCAGCGCCAAAAGAACACCTAAGCTCACTGGCCTACTCAACGCAAAATTAAACACAGGAAAGGACTACGCTTGCATTCATGAAGAAATAACTGAACTATCGCGAGGCTTCATGTTGTGGTGCATCTACCTACGAGGGGGAATTAACCTTTATTCCAAAACCACAACAATATATATATGCAGTATATATACAGACTTGGCATTTAATATGGAATATTTTTTTTGTGGCGGTGAACTTACTTTTCAAAATGTCTTAGAACCAAAAGTTCATTGGAATTATGTTGAAATTATTCTAGATTTTGTTAATGTGACCTTTAGAAGAAACAAAAACCACATTTGACATTTTGAAACAAATAAATTGATCCTTGAAAGTGATGTAAACTGATATCGAACTCAATTCATGGACAGTACTGTGTTAAACTTCTGTACGTTTTCCAGAAGTATCTCTTTATTTTGCACATTAGCCAAAATTTTTTTTAACAAAAACAAAAGTTAAATTACGACAGGGATTACGGACAGTAGAATTACAGTTCAGTACTTCGTGTAACCCCCACGAGCTTTCAGGAGAGCACGTACACGTTGAGGCATGCTCTTCACGAGATTTGCCAAGGTTTGGACAGGAATCGCTTGCCATGCAGTGACAATAGCCTGCTGCAATTCACGCACAGAGGTCGGCTGCTGGTCCAAGTGGTCGATTTGACGCGTTAATTCTGCCCACAAGTTCTCTATCGGATTCATATCCGGGGACATGGCAGGCCACTCCATATGCTCGACACCACGGTCAGCAAGAAAGTGTTGGATCATGCGAGCACGAAGAGGCCGTGCATTGTCATCTTGGAAGACAAAGTTTCCTCGAAATGCTGCAGGAGCAAATGGAAGCAATGTTTCTTCCAGAATGGCCAAGACTTGAACTGGTTCAGGTTTCCATTCAGAACAACCAGGTCAGTTTTGCCCCCTGCATGAAAAGCAGCCCAAACGGTCACCCCACCACCTCCAGCTTGGACTCTTGAATATGAATGAATGAATGATCGTTTTAAGGCCATTTTCCCCGCTAGAGCGGGGGTTAGCCTTGCGGGCCACATGACAATCATGGTTCCCTGTTTGAGGCAATGTTTTTTTTATGGCCGGATGCCCTTCCTGACGCCAACCCTTGGTCACGCTCTTCGATGCGCAGGGATACGGTGTACCTATTCTAAACCGGGGTACACACCGGGGTCATTCATCCCAGCAAGCTGGTACTCAATTTGCCGACCTCGGAAGGATGACAGGCTGAGTCAACCCCCCTGGCGTTAATTCAGCGATCGACCTGGATTCGAACCCAGGATCCCAAGCCGGCACCCTAACCGCAGAGCCAACACCAGGCTTTTGGCACAATACAATCTTTGTTGTAGGCTTCATGCACTTGTCTGCACACTCGGACGCGGCCATCTTGACGATAGACCAGAAATCTAGACTCGTCACTGAAGATCACGTGATTCCAGTATCCTGGCTGCCATTGACGGTGCTCTCTGGCCCACTGCAATCGGCGCTGGCGGTGTTGTCTGGTCAGGCGTGGCTTTCTCAGGGGACGCCTGGCACGATAGCCTGCTTGAACCAGTCGTTGGTTGACTAGCCTTCTGGATACAGGCACAGTTGTCAGTTGCTGCCACTCAGCCCTAAGCCGATTAGCTGATTTGGTACGGCCATTGCGGACTAACCGGTGCAGCTGGAAATCATCCCTCCTTGTGGTTCTGCGGGGACGTCCTGGCCTCGGTATTGGAGTAGGGACACCCCTCTGAGCATTTCGTTTCAGGATCTTTGACACCTGACCTTGAGTGATGCGATACTGCCGAGCAATAGCACGCTCTTTCATGCCGTAATTTCGTAAAGCCACCACTCCATGACAAAAAGCATTGTCGAGTTGACGGACCATCTCCAGAGGAAGCGGCAATAACTTTTTGAGACGTGCAGCAGTTGTTTTCCACTAATGCAGAACACAACAACCCTTGTATACCTGACTGTGAAGCCAATCGTCAAATGCACCTGTCCGTACATTTTGCCACGCCACCTGTGATATAATCCTGTTGTTGACTTCTTGCTGCGACAGACAATCAGTGACATGGTTCTTTTAACAAATAAATCACCAAAGTGTAAAAGAAACTCACCAGATTGATATACTGAGTTAAGAAAGTAAACCCAAGTCAAGAAAAAAAAAAAATCCATATTAAATGCCGTCTGTATATATATATTATATATATATATATATATATATATACAGACTGTATCCAGAAGGCTAGTGATTTCACGTTTTCACGTATATATATATATATATTGTTGTGGATATGAGAATGTTTTTTTTATTTTGTTGTTGTGGTAAAATGTTGTTGTAAAAGGTTGTTGTAAAATATCACCCCTCCTCCCTCCGTTTGTGGTTGTATAAAGGTCAAAGGGCGTTTCCGTAGTTAGTCCATAAAACATACATGCAGGACACGATATATCCTTTCTTTTGACAGTTATATCCTTATTATGTGTATTAGCGTAAGGCTGTGTCTTCCATTAATTGAAATACTCCATTGCACCAGTGAAAGAGAATAGATCCCCTTTCCTTCCCATCCCCAAAATCTCCATCCCATATTACATCCCCTCTCGTCATTGCCGAGCCTCGATTGCCAATATTACCTCCCCTCCAATAACCGCCATTGACCACGAGGCTCGAGTCAGGGAAGGAAGGCGTGTCTCCACCTCGTCAGAGGGGAGGAGGGGCGTGCCCGCCCGTCGTCATCCAGGGCGGAGCCCGAGGGTCGCGCGACCAACCAGGGCCGAGGTGAGCACCCCGGATGGGCGTGTCCTGAACGCCGGCGGCTTAACCGCCGGAGGCGCTATAAAAAGGCGCGCACGGAAGTAAAAGGAGAGGTGGTTGGACAGTTGGTTGGTTGCACAGAGTTGGTTGCACCGTTGGTCAGGGTTGGTTGCACCGTTGGTCAGAGTTGGTTGCACAGAGTTGGTTGCGGTGAGGAGTCGGTGGTCAGAGTGAGGGACCAAGAAAGAGTGGAGGGTTTGGACCAGACGAGTGGGACAAGGCCTGGCAAGGCAAGTGGAGGCGGGAGCAGCAGCGACACCCGGCAGCCGCTTGGGGCCTGGGCGGCGGTTTGGAGCAGGGCCGAAAAGGAACGGCGGCTGCTAAACGCGCCGATCGTGCTGCATGACCCCCCTTGGACTTCCCTCTCCCTCCAGCCATCCACATCCTGCGATTCCTGCAATTCCCCGCGTGAGTCAGTGTCTTTTGTTTGTTCTGTCATGGGATAAGTTAAGCCTGTAGATAAGCTAGTATTTGCACTGTGTCACCTGCGTCTTATGTGTTGTAAATAAACTTGATTGCTCCTTTTTGCTTGTGTGTGTAAATAATAAACCCCATTACTCGTCTGTACGTCTTCTCGTTTTAATTCCTTTTCCTCTTGCATTGCGTCGTTTTTGTCTTTTCCCTCATTGAGCAGCTACGGTGCGATACGGCCAAAGTTCTGGGTGAATCGGGTGAGTTTTGTTAGGTCGCGGTCTTACACCACCGCTCGGTCTATAACATCTAACCGCGATCTGTAACAATTGGTGTCTGGGAGTGAGATTCGGGGCCCGAACCAAATTTTTAAAACATCTAGAAAAAAAATTTTGGTCAAAATTACGAGCTGCCGAACTTTGTTTTTTTTAAGCAAAACCCGAATTTTGAAATCGCGCCATGGCTGTTCAAGGCGACGGGATGCCGGTGGGAGAGATAGACGGGGTAGAATCGACCCAGGACTTAGGAAAAAAAATGGTGGAGGAGAGGAAAGAAGGTGTGGTTGAGGGAGTATCAGACGCACAAAATGGCGCCTCGCACATTGCTACGGCGGCCGCACCCGCTGCACAAGTGGGAGGGATGGCCCAAATGCAGGCCCTCATGGAGCAATTTATGGCACAAATGAGGGCCTCTATGGAAGAGTCAGTGTATAATTGGAAGAGGGATGCCATGTCAGACGAATCCGGGTGTGATCTAAAAAAATTGAGGGAGGAATCCAGGTGTGAAGTGGAAAAACGGATATCAGAGGCAAGGGAGGAGCAGAGGGACAGAGACCGCAAGTTGGGCGAAAGGGTCCCAGGGGTGCACGACGAGGTAAAGCGGGTCGAAAAGCGCTGGTTGAGCGAAGCGGAGAAAAGCACGGGTACAATGACGGGGGTAGAAATCGCGACACGGGGTTTGAAAAAGCCGGCGACCGATGAGGTAGAGGGAATTTTATTAAAGCCAACGGTCGTCGAGGTGAACAAAGAAATTATGGGTATAGTTGAAATTGGAGAGACCGGGGACTTAAAGTTAAAAGAGCAACAATCGGAGGAAGGAATGGAAATTGCTCAAAGTCTAAATGCACATCCTGATGCTGTACTCGCTAACCCGAATGGAAGTTTGCAGGTTCGCGTGGAGAAAAGGATCCCCCAGGTGAGTCGTGCTGTATATTGTGCGGGTAGATTTTGCAGGAGGATGTTTAGCGACAAAAGAATTTTCGCGCGCTTGGGATCGAGGAAGCACCCGGGCGTTGGTGAAGGGTCCCGTGTGAGTGGAAATGGCACGCGTGGGAAAAAAAAGTGTGCGTCGGCGAGTGGGTGTGTTATAAAGTGTGGGAGTGAAACCGAGTGCGAGCGAGAATGCACGTCGGTGTGTGACACAGGGAGTGAGAGCAATACGGAGTGCACGCCCATGGTGAGTGTTACGGAGGACGTAACGGAGGAGAGGTGTGGATCGAAGTGTGCGCAAGAGGTGTGGTGTGTAACAGAGAGAGCGTTGGTGGAATGTACGGACGGCGTTGGAACGCCAGGTTTTGTGAGGGTGAAAGGGGTAGCGTATGCTTGTAAGCATGCAAGTGAAGCGTCGATGGTAACCGGTTTAGTGGTTAGAGCGACGGATAGCCGATGCGAGCACTCGGTGCGAGGGGTGCTTGGTTGGGTGCGAGGCCCGGCGTCGATCGAAGCTGCGTCGTTTCTCTTCGAAGCGTCGTTGCCGATTCGGGCTTGGCCCCGCCCCGCACGGTCGAGTCCGGGCTTTGTCGGGCGAGGCGACCGGTCCGGTTCGAGGGCGAGTGGGAGGAAGCGGAACGGTGCCCCCTCGTGGGGACGGGGTTCCGACCGGGGGAGATGGAGCCATCGGGCCCGGGACCGCAAGGTGCCGCGCCGAGATGGTGCGTGGAATCTCGGTCCAACCAAACCACCTCCCTTGAACCGAAAGCCGGACGGATTCAACCTGCAGGCAACCAAACCACCCGAATTCATTGCTCGGCTTTGCGAAGCCGAGTTTAATGATGTCATGGCGCACCGAGAGGATGTAATAAGTAGACGGATGATGATGGTAGTGATTTGATACGAAATTAATAATAGTGGGTAGAATTGGCAGTAAATGGAAAATTTTTGAATTGGTTGGAATTTGGTGTGCCAAATTGATAGAGAGACCCCCGATGTGGTGGGATGGCAAATCCACCATCCCTCACAGTGGGGGCAAAGGAGCACTAGATTATGGGGTGTATGGCAGTGAAAACTAGCCCGGGTGGGTTAGGATATGGTGTGTAGGGATCTAGCGAAGATTGACATTAGGTAACGTTAAGTTTAGTTAGTGACTGATACCTGTAGTGGGGACGCAGGTAGATTAGTGTGGATGATAATGACGTGGGAGCGCAATAGTTTAAAGGGACGACTGGGAAGCGCAAGTTTCAGAGGGGAGTAGTCAGCTGAGATGATGCCGTGTGTGTGAGGATTGAACAGGTGTGATTGCACAGGTGTGCAACTGAACAGGTGTGTGGAGCAGTGTATGAGGAAGTAGTGGTGATTGCGTGTTGTGTTGACCAAATGGTCCAGGAAGAGGAGGAGGGTGCAGGTGGCACCAGGTAGGATTGCACAGGTGTGCAACAACAGGTGAATGAAAGACAGGTGTATGGAATAAATGGTCTGGAGGATTGGAATGGATGGTCGTGGAGTGAGTATGGTGGAAATTGTGGAGTGGAGTGGATGGTGCGAAGGTGTGAATGGGGGAAGAGTGGACCCCCATCACGGATACCCGGGGCGGGTAGTGTAAGTGTTAGGTAGAGGGTACAGGTAAATTGTGGTTGGATATTGGCATCTGTGGTGCGGGTTCATCATCAGTCCCTCCTAGGGAGTGGATGGGTGCATTAGTGTTGTGGAAATGGCTGGGCGTGTAGCCTGTTAGTGTGTGTAGTTGGTTGGGCGCTCCACCACTGTGAGGATGTCGGCCAGGTGAGGCCGCAGGTGGGCTCTGGGAGCCGGTAGTAGTTGTTGTGGATGGGGCCCGAGGATCCGGAGGACGGACCCGGGTAGCCCAGTGCCAGAGGGCACCGAGTGGGGTGACAGAGCCAGGAGGGGCCTGCCCCAGTTAGATAGGTTAGGGTGAGGAGCTAGGTAAGCTCGGGTGGCAACTGCAGTGGTGGAGGTGTGCAGGTGGGTAGACCCACTGGGAGAGGTACACGCCACAGCCCAGAAATTGTGCGAGGGCACCGGGAGATGAATCGGGGGAGTGAGACCCCAAATTGAAAAGCACCACAGTTTGGCCAATGGGAATTGGTTTTTAGAACCCATAGTGTAAGAGGGCCAATGGTTTGGCCGGAGAAAGACCCCGGGTAGTGTAAAGTGTGTTAAAATCATTTAGAGGATAGTTAGGATGAAGGATCTCCTCGCACCATCTGCATCCACTCACCTGAGGTGACAGGTACTCCACACCATGCCATGTTTAATTATTTTTACTGTGCAAATGTTTGGAATGAGAGACGCATCATGACGTGGGTGTGACATTGTGCGTAATTCCATCTCTTCCTCCTTATGAGGATTGATGATGAATTGATGATGGCAAATTTTTGAAGTAGAGGGATTGTGGTGACGAATTTGGTATAGGGGAAATATGGGGAAGACGTGACAGTAGTGACGAATTGTTAATGTGTAGGTTTTGTACATATGGGGTAAGGGCAAGGGTGGGCTAGGTAACAGGGGGGTGACGTACGGTAGGGACGAGCTTTCTCACTTCGCCCTCCGTACGCATTTCGCCTTGCATTGCCTTATTGATGTGTACCCTTGTGACCTTACCCCTCGCTCATCTGTCTTGTCCCCCCTTTTTGTCTCCCACATGAGGACCTGAGCGCCGTTGGGCGCCGAGGGGAGCGTGCGTGGGTCGGCCATTGTGCGCCCGAAATTCCCAGAACCAGCTGTCTGCATCGATGCACCACATTATGGACCACATGCCTGTGGCCGAGCACCACTTATGGACCCCATGGGTTGGGGCATGGCCCCTCTGCTGGAACCGGCCAAGAGGGCCCGAAATCTTGCTGGCGGACCTTGGCCACAGGGCACCGATGCCCCACAGGTGAACCACACATAGTCGGCCCTGTGGGCCATAAATAAAATAAATAAGAAGGACACATTGGGCACACTTTATTGCAAATAGGCCGCCAGTAAGCAAAGCAAAAGAGAATGACAACATCTGGAAGACAAATAATAATAACCAGCAGAGGGAGCCGAAGAGCAAGAGACACCTGCAGGGTTAGGGGTTGTTTGGTTATTTTTATTCATGAACAGTGATGACTGTGCACCGATTGGTGCTTGAGGGTGCTTTGGTGTGTTTTTGGGTGCTTTAATGGTGCATTGATGCAGAACAGACTGTCTCCCCCCCCAAGAAAGAACAATTACAGGTCCTGGGTTAGTTTTGTAAATAAAAATAGCGTCAGTGTAAATAATGCTTCCCACCGTCAGTGTATAGTTTGAAGACCATTCCGCAATTCGGTTAACTGTGGGCGTAAGTCTGTTAGGCAGGGTGCAATGGAGCAGCGGGACACATTTATTTATGTTTTAAAACTGTCGCACTCAGGGTCAGGTTAAAAGTAGAGGGAACTACACCTACGTGCCACACTAAGGTAAAAGTAATAGGCCCGGGATGTGCCTAAGGGGAGGAGGGTGCAGTGTTGTGGATATGAGAATGTTTTTTTATTTTGTTGTTGTGGTAAAATGTTGTTGTAAAAGGTTGTTGTAAAATATCACCCCTCCTCCCTCCGTTTGTGGTTGTATAAAGGTCAAAGGGCGTTTCCGTAGTTAGTCCATAAAACATACATGCAGGACACGATATATCCTTTCTTTTGACAGTTATATCCTTATTATGTGTATTAGCGTAAGGCTGTGTCTTCCATTAATTGAAATACTCCATTGCACCAGTGAAAGAGAATAGATCCCCTTTCCTTCCCATCCCCAAAATCTCCATCCCATATTACATCCCCTCTCGTCATTGCCGAGCCTCGATTGCCAATATTACCTCCCCTCCAATAACCGCCATTGACCACGAGGCTCGAGTCAGGGAAGGAAGGCGTGTCTCCACCTCGTCAGAGGGGAGGAGGGGCGTGCCCGCCCGTCGTCATCCAGGGCGGAGCCCGAGGGTCGCGCGACCAACCAGGGCCGAGGTGAGCACCCCGGATGGGCGTGTCCTGAACGCCGGCGGCTTAACCGCCGGAGGCGCTATAAAAAGGCACGCACGGAAGTAAAAGGAGAGGTGGTTGGACAGTTGGTTGGTTGCACAGAGTTGGTTGCACCGTTGGTCAGGGTTGGTTGCACCGTTGGTCAGAGTTGGTTGCACAGAGTTGGTTGCGGTGAGGAGTCGGTGGTCAGAGTGAGGGACCAAGAAAGAGTGGAGGGTTTGGACCAGACGAGTGGGACAAGGCCTGGCAAGGCAAGTGGAGGCGGGAGCAGCAGCGACACCCGGCAGCCGCTTGGGGCCTGGGCGGCGGTTTGGAGCAGGGCCGAAAAGGAACGGCGGCTGCTAAACGCGCCGATCGTGCTGCATGACCCCCCTTGGACTTCCCTCTCCCTCCAGCCATCCACATCCTGCGATTCCTGCAATTCCCCGCGTGAGTCAGTGTCTTTTGTTTGTTCTGTCATGGGATAAGTTAAGCCTGTAGATAAGCTAGTATTTGCACTGTGTCACCTGCGTCTTATGTGTTGTAAATAAACTTGATTGCTCCTTTTTGCTTGTGTGTGTAAATAATAAACCCCATTACTCGTCTGTACGTCTTCTCGTTTTAATTCCTTTTCCTCTTGCATTGCGTCGTTTTTGTCTTTTCCCTCATTGAGCAGCTACGGTGCGATACGGCCAAAGTTCTGGGTGAATCGGGTGAGTTTTGTTAGGTCGCGGTCTTACACCACCGCTCGGTCTATAACATCTAACCGCGATCTATAACAATATATATATATATATATATATATATATATATATATATATATATATATATATATATATATATATATATATATATATACAGTGGAACCTTGACTTACGAGTTTTCCGAGATACGAGCCGTCGCTCGGGCGGTTCATTGCTTTGAGATGCGAGCCGAGATTTGAGTTACGAGCTTTCGCCACCCGCCACCAGGTGGGTTCCGGTCACGTGGTTATCTTGCCGTGCAAGTATCTCTGCCGTATATCGCTGCTGCTTTGTTTTCGCATTTTGGTTATTTTGGAAAATTTCTTAGTTTTAACCATGGGTCCTAAGAAATTGAGTGCCAAGGGAAGAGAGGATGATGTGCTTGGATATAAAACACGCAATCGTCGAAAAACATGAGCGAGGTGTGCGTGTTGTCGACTTGGTGAGGCAGATGTGAAGGCAGCTGAAGATTTTATTATAACTGAGAAGAAGAAGAGGATGATGTGCTTGGATATAAAACACGCAATCGTCGAAAAACATGAGCGAGGTGTGCGTGTTGTCGACTTGGTGAGGCGGATGTGAAGGCAGCTGAAGATTTTATTATAACTTTTGCCGAACTGATAGAAGCCGAACGATACATCCCCCAGCAAATCTTCAACTGTGATGAGACAGGGCTCTTCTGGAAAAAGATGCCGAGGAGGACGTATATAACGGCAGAGGAGAAGAGCATGCCAGGCCACAACTTGTTCAGAGTGCCGGCGATAGCTCGCCTTCTCTTTGTGGAAAACACGGTGAGATCCTTAACATCCAACAACTAATGGGACGCAAACGGGGCGCCCAGTTTAGCGGTACACACATTGATGAATCACCCTGCCTGTGATTCACCCATGACAGGTTATAGCTGGGTCGGGATTCAAACCCAGGCTGGACAGTTTAGAGTCAAGTGTGCGTACCTCCAGTCCAGGCCATCCTGCCAACTTGTATGCTGCATACAGGTGAAATATAAAGCGCGAGATATTTTTATATATACTGCATATTAAAAAAAAAATTGGTGTGGTTTTTGGCGGGCTGGAACGGATTAATAGCATTTCAATGCATTTTAATGGGGAAATTTAATTTGAGAAACGAGCAAATTGAGTTACGAGCTCGGTCACAGAACGAATTAAACTCGTAAGTCAAGGTTCCACTGTATATATATATATATATATATATATATATATATATATATAGTGTTGCGGTTCTGAGAATGTACATTTTGATTAATAAAGCTTAAAGGTTTTGCCCCCATAGTTCGTCCACATGCAACACGTAGGTCACCTTAGAACGTTAGTTATTTCATAGTATAAGTGAGATAAGGCCATTTCCAATAGTGATACCTGCGTTGTGTAAAAGAAATAAATAAGAGTAGGTCCCGTTCATTTTGTAGCCACCCTCCAATCGACCTCATTGCGCACCATCCAGTCTGTGCCCCATTCCCCATTGCGCACCATCCAGTCTGCGCCCCATTGCCCCTCGCATGAGGATGCTGAAACCAGCCAAATGCCACGAGGTAGGACTGGAAAAGGGGGGCGGAGCGCGAGGTCGGGGTGTGGCCACGTCAAGCAGACGTCAAGGGCGGAGCCGGTAAGACCCCAACAAACCAACCAGGGCTCGGTGGGCATGGCCTAAGGGGCGTGGTAAGTGCACGTCTGGCACATTCGAGAGGGTTCGCTGGGCGGCGCTATATAACCGCGAGCACAAAGCCCTTCCAGAGGACTGATGAGCGAGGGGCTTTGTGAAAGGACTGGGCGGGGAGGACTGAGCTCGCTCGCATGAAGAGGACTTATGAGCGAGGGGCTTTGTGAAAGGACTGTGCGGGGAGGACTGAGCTCGCTCTCATGAAGAGGACTGATAAGCGAGGGGCTTTGTGAAAAGACTTATGCGGTTTATCAGGACTGATGAGCGAGGGGCTTTGCAACAGGACTTGCTATTGGGGAAGGACTCGCGTGATAAGGACTTGTTTGGAGCACATTGCATTGCGAGGAGGACTCACACGATTGGCGCATAAAAGAGGCGCTGTTATCCTGAGTGATCGCAAGGACTCGTTGAGGATTTGGCTTTGGGCTTGCGGGGAGCGCAATTAACGCACCGGTATTTCTATTACGTACACGGCCGTGAGCCGCGAAGTAACCGCTAGCCCAGCTTACCGATCCCCCCCCCCCTCCCCCATATAATTGTCCGATCCGCGCCAACGACACGCGGAGAGCTTGCCTGCCGTCTACCATCTTCTTCATGGTACGAGTGGGGGACTGGAGCGAGCTGTGGACGCCATCTTTGGACCCTCAACCTGACCATCTACAACCCCCGTGTGAGTCTGAGTCTGAGTCTGAGTGCGAACGGGCCCGTGTCCAGGGATAAGTTAAGACTGTATAAGGCTGCCCTGTATATCTGCTTCTTCTTCTTCACTCTACATTGCTTCTTCTTCTTCACTGTACATTGCTTCTTCTTCTTCACTGTACATTGCTTCTTCTTCACTGTACATAGTGTGAATAAACCAATCTGTTCTTCCTGTCTTTCCTGATTCGACCGTTTTAGTGATTTCTCCATTGGGTAAGCGTGGCACGATTTACAACCGCTCAGATCGGGTTTAGTACCTGTTAACGGCCTGAATCCCGGCTCGCTACGACTCGGCATTCCCATCTAAAACCGTGGTTCGGGCGGGAGTTAATTCCTTGCCTCCTGGGCGGTGTTAGTAATTAGCTAATAAGAATTCGGCTTACAACCCTATTTAACGCCGTCCGGAAGGAACGTCATAGCTCCGGATAAAAGCTCGCGTCGGCCAGATAAAAGACAAGGGGATTAATCCCCCCTTGGTAAGGGGAAAGGCCGACGTGTGAGATCCGCAACAATATATATCTATATATATATATATATATATATATATATATATATATATATATATATATATATATACATACATACATACATACATACATACATACATACATACATACACACACACACAGTCACGTGAAAAAGTAAGTACACCCCATGTAAAGTTTTGACTTTTTCAACATATTTCAACATACTAGTATAGCTATTTGATCTTCATTTCAACAATATTGATAGATAAAGGTGATATCATATAACAAATATCATGAAACATTTACATTTTGTAGTCCATTGTATAATTTAAATAAACATAAATGCAAATTTCGCATATGGAAAAAGTAAGTACACCCCTACATTTATCACTACTTCAAATACCTAAAATTAGAATCAGGTGCACCAGCTCCGGTGCAAATGATGAGAACATCGTCAGAGAGGATCTTGGATGAACCTGTCTTATTTAAACCTCAGACATTTAGTTTGGTTTGCTCTTTGTTGTTCAAGTGTGCGGTGTCACCATGCCAAGATCAAAAGAGCTCTCTGAGGCCTTCAGAAAGAAGGTTACAGATGACTACGAGTCTGGGAAGGGATTAAAAAAGATCTCCAAACAATTTGAAATCAATCATTCGACTGTTCGGAAGATAATCTACAATTGGAGAAGATTCCAAACAACTGCCAACTTCTTCAGGCCAGGCCGCCCCAGCAAGTTCAGCCCGAGAGCAGACAGCAAGATGCTGAAAGAAGTCTCCAAGAACCCCAGAATGTCATCATGGGACCTACAGGTAGCTCTTGCCACTGTTGATGTCAAAGTGCACGAATCTACTGTTCGGGAATAGTTATATGACTCAGGAGGATACAAAATAACTATACAGGGCTTTTACAAAACAACGCTTTATTAGCTAATAATTCACTTGTTTCAATATAATAAAGAACTACAATACTATAACGAATTTAGTAATTCAAGTCGTTGGTTCTTCTTCGTTCGGTCTTCTGCGCTGTCCTCGTTCCGTACTCGATCATTCCATTTGGGCAGAGGTTCTCGTGGCAAGTGCTCTCGACTCAAAGTTTGTCCTCGTTTTTATCGGCACACTCGAGTTAATCCTCCGTGCGCTAAATGTTAATCCCATCTCCGCAGAAAGGTTGCTCAGTCATCCCGCTCGCCTTACTGGCACCAACTCGCTCCCCTCCTGCTGCGAGTTCCATTTGCCTCACAATAGGAGGGTGCTCTAGCCCGGGGCTGTGACCAGGTGAACAAGAGATTACCACGTGCACATTCCTGACATTCATTTACGAAATCGTCTATCTGCTTCGTTACCAGTCCCAGTCCCAATCAATGAGTTACATTTCCACAATTCCCTCATCTTTTTGTTTTTGTTTATATTAACCATTAATCTAAACATCAATATAAGTAAACAATCAATCACTACAAGTAAACATCAATACAAGTATAAGTAAATAATCAATCACTACAAGTAAATATCAATACAAGTACTCAAACCACAACTTTGGTAATTAAATTCCCTTAGGCATACACCATCATCCTGCAAGAATCACAAAACATTTCGTTGGTCATTGACTCCTTCCATATTGTTCGATCTATTGCATTTGCATCACAAATATCTTTTCAAAACAACACTTCACCATCACCAAGATACAACAATTTCACTTCATTTTCAAGTTTTGTAAAGCATCTGCAACATCTGGCAAAACCATTTGCCTCCACACAAATGTTGACTCTTTGTTTGAAAGGAAGGGCTGATCACTTGTGTTTGAATCCAGGTCTGAAACATTTTATTTCTTCATAACACCTGCACTACTTCGTGTAGGATTTCGCTGTTGTGGTAACAGGGCAGAGTCATAGACTGACCCTGCTCTCCATGTAGCATTCTTGCCACTTTTGCTGTAAACCATAGTAATTCCTGAACAAGGCCTTCGCCCAGTTGTAGTCGACTTGCCTCCTCCCTCATTATGAGTGGGCAGCAAGTATTGGTGTGACGTTGATTGGCCAGCAAGATGTGGAACAGGGATGCCGGATGCATCCACAATGATGTTGGGACCATGGTGTTCAGGTCATTCATGGTCCATACCATGAGCAACCAGCAGAATCGTGCACAGCTGTTGTGAAAAGGCACAGCCATTTGTTTGCAGCTCCATGCTGGCTCCCCACAAGTTGGTGAAGTAATAACATATGTTCCCGCATTTCGCAGAGGTTGCAGGTAAAATGTCGTTGTCCTACAACTTCTGATGTGATGAATGTTCCAAGCCTTCGAACAAGAGTAAGTGATCGCCTTTCTTTCATATGTTGCAGTGTGATCCAGGCAAATGGTCACATAAATTTCCTTGGTGAAGGTAAGCATCCATCTCCAAGTTACACGGGAGAATGTCTTCATCATTCTTTGAGAAAGAGGGTGTATACCACGATTAACTTCATTTTTTAGCCACAAATTTTCTTTCTCGAACTTCTTCCCAATTCCGTTAGCACCCCCTTCAAATGTGATCTCGTCTTATCCTTATGCTCAGTCACATCTGAATCTGCTTTCCACACACACTGAATCAGATAGGGTACATCTTACCATGAAATCAGCATAATCATGTATATCTTCCGACAGTTTCACATTCAACAATTTGTTTTTGTTTTTTTCCTTAAAACATTCAAAAGTTATATTCATTTATATGCATCACACAAATAATATTCAATCAGGTATGTATTTCACTACTAAACTAAGAATAGCATCCACAATTGCTTTCAGGTTAATATAGTTCAAAAATTAACTCATGCAGGTATTTTAGCACTACTCTAAGAAAATAAATTGTATATGATTACAATCACAAACAGGAATATC